>NW_017731484.1:273353-302518 GCF_001890085.2 Hipposideros armiger | reverse complement strand
GTGTGTGTGTGTGTGTGTGTGTGTGTGTGTGTGTGTGTGTGTGTGTGTGTGTGTGTGTGTGTGTGTGTGTGTAGGGGGGTAATCAAGGAGAAGCAGAAGGTTGGGAAGGGAGTGCAGGGTTCTATTTTAAATTTTATCTGGGCCCCAAATTCAAGCAGTCCAAGTAGTTCATCCCTAATTATTCCATTCATACTATTGTCAATTGACCTCTTCCTTTAGCTTCTATTCAGTTTTTTGGTGTTTGGTTGGTTTTTTTTAGCGGGGTTGGGGGGAGGTCTTTATCCCTGTAACAAAGTATAGAGCTCTAACACTCCAGAGTCAGCCTGGAGTGAGGGGAGGCAGGATACCTGGGTCTCAGGACGTTCAGTTCAGCCCAAGAAGCAAAATGGGTCACCCTTCTGCACAGGGACAGTGCAAAGCCCTCGGCCCTTAGTCTAAGAGAAGACCGACCAGATGGCGATGAGGGCATTAGGAGACACTTGGCCCTGGACACAGCAAAGGAGGGCCACCTGATGGTGAAGAGAAGGTGGGGCCTGTGCCGCTCTCCCCTCATCTGGTTCTCTCTCTCCCCACTCCTATTTCTGTTCTGTCTCTTCCTCATCCATTCCCTCTCTCCCTGGTCTCTCAGTCTCTTTCTCCTTTCTTTTCAGTGGGGTTTCATCCCATCCCGCTTGGTGGTAAATATGGATACTTAGGACTCCTGGGTTCTGTGACTCAGTGTCCCCAGCTGAATACTCAGAGCTACACCATCCTATTTAGGAAGGAGTGAGCTTCCCTGCGGTAGAGAGACAGGGTAAGTCTGGTGGCTGCATACAGGTTGATCATGTCCCCCACTGCACGGTGCATGAGGCTGTGTGTGAGAGAGGGAGGGGATGGCATGGCAGGGCATGACGCTGGCTCTCTTCTTCATGCCTGACGATCAGTACACACACACATGATGGGCACAGGTGTCCCGGAAGTGAGGAAGTAGGCACCAGGGCAGTCAGCAGACTAAGGCATCTCTGGCAATTTCCCCAATACCGTGTTTAACCACAAAGGGAAGAGCAATTTAAGCTAATCGCTCTGACAGTCTGGGGGCCAGACACTAGTAGAGAAAACACACAGATTCAGCATGTTTTCCCTAACTCCCTGTGGTCTCACCACCATCCTGCTTTCGCCCTAATTTCTGACCCTCTGTATCGTCCACTCCCCAATACTCGTCCCACTCTTCGGACCATCTCTGCCTCTCACTT
The DNA here is from genome assembly GCF_001890085.2 of Hipposideros armiger. NCBI lineage: Eukaryota > Metazoa > Chordata > Mammalia > Chiroptera > Hipposideridae > Hipposideros > Hipposideros armiger. The sequence continues at coordinate 301,286 of NW_017731484.1, read as the reverse complement.
CCTCCCTCTCCCTGTTCCTGACTGGATCTCACACACATTCCCCTCATTCTCTCTCTCTGACTTGGGCTCCATCCTTGGCTGACTCATACTTATTCTTTCTTTTTCTCTCTCTCCCTTGCTTCCACCCCCTCCTCCACTCTGATGCCAGAAACCAACCACTCCCAGCACCCTAGAAGCTCTAGCTGGACCCAGCAAGAGAGGCCTCCAGCCGCTCCTGCCCCCCTACTCACCCACCAGCCTACCCGCAGCATTCCATCTCCATCTCCTGGAGTGAAACCAGGATTTTCTCCCATCTTTCCCCAGTTTTAAAGAGAGGCCATCTGAAGCTCAGGGCTGGGAGAAGATGCCCAGAAAATTAGGGCGGACTTGGGGACAGGGGCCCCCACTCAGATGTCCAGTTAGACTACTGTTCTTCCAGGTGATTTGCAAGTGGGATGTGTAGTGCAGGGACGTTTGTAATCTGCTCGTGTGAGAGACGGTGTGTAGGAGTCACACGGGTGTGTGTCACCGTGTGTGCTGGCGTGTCTCTTGTAGGTGTGTGCCCCTGTCAGTTTTCACGCGGATTATATGAAAATAATTAGGGGTTTTACGTTAGCTGCTTCAGTCCTCTACACCCCCAGCTCCTTCCTTCCCAACGGACAAGCTGTCACCAATCCCACCTCTTCCCCAGGTGCAGAGGGCGGGGTGGGGGCGCACAGGGCCAGCCGGGCTGCGGGGGAGGGGGGCACTGAGACGGACTGGGCCGGGAGGGAGGCCATCTCCGAGGTTGAGTCCGCAGCCAGAGAAGGGGAGGGGGGCGGCAGCTGGCCACCGAGCAGGCTGGGCGGGAAGCAGGCCCGTGCGACTCTCACGTCGCCTGCCGGCGGGGACTGGGAGGCCGGAGCCCCGCCGCCTCTGGCACATGCTCGAGGCACTCCTCCGGGGACGAGGCCCAGGGGCCGGACCCGCGGACCCGACAGGGGCCCCATGCCCCGCGCCTGTCCGGGCGTCCCGATCCACGCCCCTCCGAGCCCAGACCCCAAAGCTGCCCCCTCCGCGAGACGCATCCCCTCCGCACCCTCTCACCGCCTCGGGGCTCAGTGCGCGGGGCGCAGGCACTCCGGCGTCCCTGTTTCCTGAGCAGCGTCCGGAGCCTCGTCGTCGGCTCCCGCTGCCGCGCAGCTTCCGTCCGCGGAGCGCGAGCCAGAGCCCAGCACCGCCTCGCCCCACCCGGCCGGCCGTGACGTCAGAGCCGGGGAGGGGCGGGGCGCGGCGGGGCGGGGCGCGGCGGGCTGGGGAAGGCGAGGGGCTGCGGCTCTGGAAGCCTCCCGCGAGCGGGGCGCTGCCCCCTCTCCCAAACCTCGAAACCCAGTTCTCAGATTTAATTCTGTGTGTGTGTGTGTGTGTGTCTCCTGAGAGGAGTTAAGATTTCGGGCTCTGAACCTAAAACACAGGAGGTGGGCGGGCAGGGACTAATGTGTGTNCGCGAGCCAGAGCCCAGCACCGCCTCGCCCCACCCGGCCGGCCGTGACGTCAGAGCCGGGGAGGGGCGGGGCGCGGCGGGGCGGGGCGCGGCGGGGCGGGGCGCGGCGGGCTGGGGAAGGCGAGGGGCTGCGGCTCTGGAAGACTCCCGCGAGCGGGGCGCTGCCCCCTCTCCCAAACCTCGAAACCCAGTTCTCAGATTTAATTCTGTCCCAATGGGACACCCTCCTCCCATGATTACCCTTCAATGACCACCATGGCTAGAACCCTGGGAGGCACAGAGCAAGTTTGGGTTTAGGGGTTTGGAAGGCCTTTGGTTTCTGGGTCCTCTTAGCTGCCTGACTTGGTATTTTGGAAAAAAAAACACCTGTTTTCCCCGCTTCATGAGTCCGGGGTAATGACTGCTCAGACTACTCACTTTGGACGGTGGGGATGGAGGTAGGGGTGGGGGGCCAGAAGCTGCACTGGGGCAGCCTTTGCTGGACTTGAAGCCACAGATTTCCCTTTAGGATGAAGCCAGCAGGCCCCCTTGTGTTTCTCTCTCTTTCCCCAAATATACTACCCTACTGCCTTCCCTTCACCATGATGTCATTTTATTTTCTGGGGAGAAAAAGAGCTGCAGTGAGCTCAGCATGCAAATATAGACAACTTGCAGAGCCATACTTAACTCTTGTCTCCTAGCTCTACCCCTCTGCCCAGGCCTGGCATGGCAGTTCTCACTTCCCTTCCACCCCAGGGACTTTCCTCCCCCAGATTCTCAGCAAGACTGAAAGACGGAAAGAAGAAGTAGGGGAGCATATGTTTTCACCCCCTTCTCCAGCCTAAGGGGTCTTGCCTCAACTCCGGCCGAGTCTGGCCCTGGGAAGAGGTCTGAGCCCTATCAGTGTCTGGGCCACCTCTAAGGACTGCCCTGGCCTCCTTTCAGTTCTGTCTTGGCAGAGACTCCTCAGGAAACTATAAGTGAGCCCTCCTTTCTGGAATCCACACTGCTCCTCGAAAGAGGCCCAGGCTCCTGTTGCTTTGGGTTTCACAGCCTTTCTCTGTGTTCTTTCCCCTGCCCCCCAGTGTTCCCTGTCACTGCCCCTTTGATGGTAACACCCTCATAATTTGCCATTGTATGTATCTCATCTGTTCTGTGTGGTGGGCCCAAAATTATGTCACTGGCCCATCTTTGAGACTCAAAGAAATGAAATGATTTATATGCATCAGTGGAAGGTCCAGGCCTTCTAAAATTCACCAAGTACAGGAGACTGGAACTACACGCTGCCTCTACTCCTTTCTCAAGTTGTGCCTCTGAGCCTCAGTGTCCTCGCTGGTAAGATGGGGACACCAGTGCCTATCTTACAGGGTTCTTCTGAGATTCCGAAATTGTCAGTCTCTAGGGACCGGTACAAACGCGGCTTAAAATATGGGAGCTATCGTTTAGTCTGGGACTTCCACGGAACTATGCCAGACAGTAAGCTCCATGATATTACTGCACTGGCCCAGTGCCCATACTATGTGTTAAACAGTTATTAAATGGGTACAATTTGGATGAACACATAGTTTCTGCTCTACACTCCTGCCACCTTCTCCAGAAATGCAAGTATTTCCTGGATTTGTGTGTGGAGGGTGAAAACTTGTCTAACCTCAGGTCTCCTTCTTCTATAGTCAGAAATCTTCTCTGTCTCCCAGCAACACCCTTATACCGGATCCATGAAAACTGTCTGGTAGTTATGGGCTTGTTCAGTTGCTTGGTTCCCGCATCCCCACTCCTGATGCCTTTACACACACCCCAGCCTGGGCCCTGCTGGAGAGAATCCGGATCCTCCCTGCCAGGAACTCCAGCAGACCCAGATCTGGGGGCTCCCCAGTGTACAAAACTCAATGCCTCCTCTCCATTCCCATGACCACCACTCGGGTTCATGTTCTCCCACCTTCACCCCAATTATTTTAATGGTCTCCCATCGAAAGAGTTGGGCTCCCTGCCTCTGGTATCTCTGTCATCTCCCCTCCCTGGATTCATCCTGCTCATCACACCAGATTAAATGTTTCCCTTCCTCCCCAGGTCACCGGATTAAATTCAAATACCTCTCCAGCCCAGGCCCATCATACCCACCCGCTGTCATGACCACCACTTGAGCTTCTTCTCTTCTTGTCTCTCTGCCCCCAATAGGACACACACATTCCTCTGGTGCTTTTGATGTTTCCACTGACTGAAATGTCCCATCCCCAACTCCTTTGTCCTTAATCAAATCCCACTCTTACTTAAGGCCTCAAAAAATATTCACGTCCTTTATGAAGCCCTCAAAGCCCATTCTAATCTCGCTCTTCTGAGCCCATTCTGTTCATTTGTTTCTTCTTTTAATCAACATTTATTAGGGACTGCTTTTTGTGTGCCAGGCCCTGTGGACACAGAGAAAAGGCCTGGCAGCAATCTAGTAGGGAAGACAGACATGTCAATGAAGAGTTAGGATAGAATGATAGAATGTGCTGAGTACTCTGAATAGAGGTGTAAAGAGAGTCTGAACCCAGAGAAGGGAACTGCAGAAGGGGCCACCTCTGGAAAGGCCTCACCCAGGAAGCGTTATTTGGGTTCTGTCTTGATGTTCAAAGAAGAGCTATAGGGAGGGCTGGCCAAGTGGCTCAGTTGGTTAAGAGCACGAGCTCTGAGCAACAGGGTTGCCGGTTTGATTCCCACAAGAGCCAGTGAGCTGCGCCTGAGCTGAGCTGCCACTGAGCTGCCAATAGGTGGCAGGATGGCTTAGCTGGTGAGAGCACGTGCTCCTAACAAGGTTGCCGGTTTGACTCCCGCATGGGATGGTGGGTTACGCCTGCCTGCAACTAAGATTGAACACGGCACCTTGAACAACCGGCAGATGGTGACTGGACTTGGAGTTGAGCTAGCTGTACCCTCCACAACTAAGATGGAAGGACAACAACTTGGCTGTTCCCCTTCCCCAGTTCTCCAATAAAATCTTTAAAAAAAAAAAAAAAGAGCTACAGAGATGGTGCTATCATGCAGCATGTAATCACTTAATTACATATTGCTTTGTATTTTTCTTTAATTGTTTATTGTGCTTGTTTTGACAAGCACAGTGAGGCTAATCAGCTCAAGAGCAGGGACAGGCCTGGCACTCTCTGTTCTCCCAGGATGTAATGGTGGTTCTGGACAAACACCATGTGTTCAGAAAAGGCTTATTGACTTGCAGCAGATAAATAATCCAAGCTTCTCTGGGATAACTGCCTGGAGGGGCCCCAGCCCCTCTTATCGTGGCCCCTAACAACACACTCACACCTAACACCCCCCTCTGGCTGCTGCCCCCCTGCCATAGAGGTGAGACCTCACTGGCAGACACTTGCTCAGCTGCCCCCGATTCTTTATTGAGGCCTCTTGTTTGACCCAAATACATTAACAAGAGATTGTTGAGATACAGCCCCAAACACAGTGCCCTCCCTTCCTCCTGGTCAGGGAGAGGACTGTCAGAAGGCTATAAGATTTGAGAGAGTTGGGAGAAGAGTATGCACAGGTGGAAGGAACACAGGGAAGAGAGATGGGGGCTCAGAGATATGGCACGAGTAAACTCACAAGAAAGAGTTTAGGGAGTAATGGAAGAAACAAATAATAGATACAGAGACATTGTGGGACAAGAAACAGAAGCTAGATGAGATAGTTGGGCTCCTGTGTGGGGAAAAGTAGCTCCTTTCCTCATCAGGTGAGGGGAACCAGGGTCTCAGCACTCAGCATATAGATCCCCATGGGCCCTATGGCAAAGAATCACCTAGTGTCTCTGGAAGAGCTCAGGGAAAGGACAGGGAAGGCAGGAAGGAACATGAGGACAGCAGGTGGGGCAAGGAGATAGTTGCTATGGCAACTAGTCATCGTCGTCGTCGTCATCATCGTCATCGTCATCATCATCGTCCTCTGTGTTGATCTCACCCTCCAGCACATCTTCCAGCCAGTCCTCCAGCTCCTCAGCGGAAGGCAGGTCCTCCTCATCGTCCATCTCCAACCATATGCTGTCCGCCTAGGACGTGGCACAGACAGAGGACCACAGCTAAGTCCAACTCCGGTCTTTGGACCTGTTCTCCCACTCACTGGACTCTTCACATCCTTCCCTACATCCTCTGTCCCCTCCCTTCATGTGTCAGTGGTGAGGGATGAAGGCCTAGGTGACCTTAGAATAGTGACAGCAGGAGTAGAAAGAATGGCTAGATTGGCAAACAGACCTCCCTTCAATCTTTCTTCCATGGTCTTGTCATGCTGAGCTTCTAAAACAGACATTTGATGCAAAACACTGATGGCTCTTCATGGGCTAAAGAATAAAGTCTGAAACTCTTCAGCAATCAAGGTTTTCATAACCTGCTTTTCCAGCCCCATCCTCAGCAGCCTATAGATTCTCAAGCCATAAGAAATTACTTGCCTTTTCCCAAACCTGATATTCATTTTCCTACTTTTGACCTTTTGCACTAAACTTTTCCATTAATTTAGAAATGACTTGTAATTTTCACTTGTAGAACTCCTATACATTGTACAAATTTCCACTTTGAATGCCACTCCTTTTAAACCTTTTCTGATCCTCTCGAGAGAGAATCACTGACTTCTGTGCTTTCCTAGAATTTTATTTGTATCTTTATTATAGAATTTATCAGATCTGGCCTGGTAGTTAATGGAACGCCTGCCTCCCTAGTTAGACTGGGAATTATGGGAAAGCAAAGACTGTGGCTTTTTCAGTTCAACTCCACATTTTCAAAGCACCTACCATGTGTGAATAAGATTTCTGCCCTCAAAAAGCTCAAAGTCTACTGGAAGAGACACACATGGTACATAAATAGCCATAGGAAAGTCATGTTCTCAATGCCAGTGGGCTCTGGGAGTGCCAAGGAAGGAATGATTCCAAGATCTTTCCAAAATCAGAAAAGATTTCATGAAGAAGAGACGATGTGAGCTGGGCCTCGAAGGATTAGCAGCCAATTCCAACAGTGGGAGACAGGTGTGCTCGGGCACAAATCTCTCCCTCTGTCCAGCCATTAGACTGGGAATGTCTGATTCCTCTGCAAAGCACTCAACTGCTCTTTAGCAGGGCAAAGGAGAGCCAGCTATGCTGGGAAGCAGAGTTGGGGGTCAACCGGGGTGAGGAAAGAAAACTTACATCAGTAACATTGACGACTCCTATTTGTGGGGCTGACAGATCAATATCAAACGTCTTCTCCCAGTACGGAACCAGCTGTGGAGGGACCACATGAGGCAACTTAATGGAGTCAAGGAACACATGAGTCCAGGAGGTTGAGTGTGAGGGTCAGCCCAGAGATAGAGGAGGACACTACGAACCAATGGTGGATGGGGAATGGGTCCAAATGCAGGGCCTGAGGGCATGGGTAGAGCTAAGCAGTTAAAGGGGAGACATCTCAAAAGGAAAGTATCAGAAGGGTCACCTGGGGACACTGACCCCTCCTTTCAGAGGAAAACTAGATAGTTCTGATCCTGGATCAGCTACTGAGTGACCCTGCGACTTTGGGCAAGTCACTTCTCCCTGGTCCTCAGTTTCTACATCTCTAAACTAGGTGGTTATACTTGGTAATTGCCAATTTCTTCGCATTTCCGTTTGCTCAGTCAGTAAGTCTTTCAACAATGAGTGTGGGATGTTGAGGATTAAGCTGGGAAGAAAGCCGTCCCCTGAGACATGGAAACTCTCTGTTTTGATTCTATGATTTTATACACCCATGTGCAGGGTTAATGTGCCCATCTGCTCCCCAAAACTCTGGTTTTCTGTAGAGGGAGTCAGCCCTGCACATGAGTTCCCTGCCCAGCCTCTGCTCTGGGAGTCATATGGGTGTCCTCTGCGGCTTACTTCCCCCCCTGATCCCCTTTCTTAGGCTCTCTCCATGCCCACAGTGCCCCTGAGCAGGCAGCTGGCAGAATCTCAGGGCCCCAGCTAGAAGATGGGGTATGAACTCTGAAACAAGCTACCCTCAGAACGTGCCACAGTCCAGGCCCCACCTTAGGACAGCCGTGCCTGAGTGGTGCCTCTTACCAAGGGGAAGTCATCAGGGTCAATCCAGATGATGCTGAGATCAGGGTTTTCGGTGTTATCTTGGGCCACAGCCTTAAGAGTCTCTAAGAACTCATAGCCATCTTGGAACACAAGAGAGAAGTGTGAGGTGGGGTGGAGAAGAAAGGGACACAGAGGGCACAAAGTCCAGATCTCTTTCCCTGCCTCCCGCAAGCTCTGCATGTCTAGCCCCAGGCCACTTGCACTCTCCCAGGAATGCCTCTGAAGTGAAGCCTATGCTCTAAGAAGCACCCCCGTCTCTCCCTCTCACCAGCAACCTCCACCCCCTTTCAATCCAGTATTCCTCCCTCACCTGGATCAGCTTCCTCTGCAAAGGCCACAATATGGATTCCATCCAGATCATCCTCCTGTTGTGGGGGAAGGAGGCCTTAGCTAACAAAGAGTCCAGAACAGACCCTATGTCTTCCTTGAACCCGAATTTTGTGGAAATCCAGCTTCTGGATAAGGTATATGAGGTCGGACAATTAAGTTCGTGAACTTGTTGCAATGATGTTGCTAACCTTTTTTGATATCAGGGGGATTATTCACTATGAATTTGTACCAACTGGACAGTTAACCAAGTTTCCTATTTGGAAGTGCTGAAAAGGCCACTTGAAAAAGTTAGACGACCTGAACTCTTCGCCAACAATTCATGGCTCTTGCATCACAACAATGCACCGGCTCACACAGCACTGTCTGTGAGGGAGTTTTTAGCCAGTAAACAAATAACTGTATTGGAACACCCTCCCTACTCACCTGATCTGGCCCCCAGTGACTTCTTTCTTTATCCAAAGATAAAGGCAATATTGAAAGGAAGACATTTTGAAGACATTCAGGTCATCATGGCTAATACGATGACAGCTCTGATGGCCATGTGAGAAAAAGAGTTCCAAAATTGCTTTGAAGGGTGGACTAGGTGCTGGTGTCGGTGCATAGCTTCCCAAGGGGAGTACTTTGAAGGTGACCATAGTGATAGTCAGCAATGAGGTATGTAGCACGTTTTCTAGGATGAGTTCGCAAACTTAATTTCCAGACCTCATATTCTTGTGGTGGTGACCCTTTTCCAAATGACACTGCAAATTCTTCAGCCCGAGATTGTGGCTCCTCCCTTGTCTTCTTCATCAACTTATATATGACACGTTCTTTAGAACAACCCCCCCCAACCTTTGCTGGTGCACTGTCTTTCCTACAAGCGAGGTACGAGGAACAGCAGGATAGGATGTTTCTAGGACTGAGTCTGCAGCTACCCGTGCTCCCCCAGGGCTGGTCCCTGTCTGGGGCACTCACCCAGGTCTCATACATGCTTTCAGGCTTCAGTTTCCTCAGGGTCGATCTAGAAGAGACACAGAGAGAGAGCCACTTCTCAGTAGGTGAGAAACACGCCCCCCAAAGGGTCCCCACAGCAGAGACTGCCTCTGGGTCACGCCTAGGGCACAGATAGCTTAGAACCCAGATCAAAGTCATCTGGCAAAGTCTAAGCTCTGGACACCAGGCCCAGACCATTGCATGGTTAAAGCTGGTGAGAGAACAGAGGGCGGCCAAGGGGACTGCAAGAGAGACATTTGGGAGAAATGTAAAAACTGGACATCTGCGTATCCATTCATTCATTCACTCATTCTTTCAATAAAACTGAGTGTCTGAGACCGTCTAAGCCCTGTGCTCGGGGTTGTGTAGATAGAGTTGAACAAAGCAAACATGTCCCTGCCCTGATGAAAGGGTATTTCCAGCTGCGGAGTACAATGAACGAGAACTATGTGTAAGGTGTAGCGCAGGGTTTCTCAACCTCAGCACTGTTTACATTTGGGGCCAGGTGATCCTTCCTTGTGGGGGGCTGTTCTGTGCACTGTAGGGTGTTTAGCAACATCCCTGACCTCGGCCCATTTAATACCAGCAGCACTCCCCACAACCAAAAATGTCTCCAGACATTAACAAATACTCTCTGGGGGGCAAAATTCTCCCCCTACCTTTCCAATCCCTCCGCTCCTATTGAGAAGAACTCGTATAGGGTAATATATGAGAAAGAACACCAGCCAGATCTGGGTTGGAATCCAGTTCTAACACGTACTCCCTGTAGAGCCTCCTTAATTGACGTTATTGAAAGGATTAAATATAATAATATAGAAAACATCTCTCAGTTCCTGGCAGACCACAGGCATTCAACACTCATCACAATGAACTGTATACGTTTATGGAGGGCCTTCTTTATGTAGGGCTCAGGGCTGGATAGGATGCAAAATATTGTGGAAAAGCGTCAGCGTATCATGAGCACTGGCACCCAGAGTGTATTGTCTCCAGGCAAGAACAGCCTCCTGGTTGGCTGAGATTCCCCCAGCACATGTCACAGAAGGATGTTCTAGCCTTGCTCAGAGGGTTACCCCTGTCCCCACCTCCTGTGCTCCTCCACGAAGCTGACAATCTCCTCTTTGCTGTTGGGCTTGTCTGGGATGGTCACAGGCTCTTCCATGAAGGCTTCATAGAAATCTATCTCGTTCATCTTCAGGGTCAGCTTCTTTGCCACCTTTGGGGGAGGGTGCGGGCGGGGATCAGGGGATTTAGGATCACAGTGAGAAGCAATACTATGAGGGAGCAGGTATTAGGAAAGGAGCCAGACAGCCTAGGTTCGCATCACTGCCGCTGTGACATTGAACAAGTGTCTTCACTTCTCTGGGCTTTGGTTGGACATGAGAGGGGTGTGTTAGATCATCTAAAATCTTTGGGGGTGGGGGAGGCATGAGGTGGAGGTGGGAAGTGTCATGTGTAGGGAGGGACCAGGTCCCCCAGAGATTCTGGGAGAGGGGCTGGAAGGCCACTGAGGAGGGTAAGGGAGACCCAATATGGCCTCGGGTTGAAGAGAGAACCTTGCTGTCGAAGGTGGCGAAGAAGGGGATGTACGGATGGAACTCCTCCGCGGCGTCCTCATAGGCCTTGAAATCTGAGGGGGGATGCACAGTCAGTCTCTGGGGGAGTAGGGTCTGCCAGGGAGCCATTTCTCTGCCTCCCCCAGTTCTTTTTTGGCAGGGAGGGTTCATTTTGAGACCCACCCCTTCTAGCCCTCTGAGAGTGATTAAAACATGATGGGGGGTGGAATGCTGGAGGGGTCTGTCTGGGAACCCCCAGACTGCAAGAGATAAGAGCAGTTGATGGAGCTGACTGTGGAAAGAGGAGTTAAGAGGTAGAGAGGCCATGAAGTAGGGTATCCAGGGAAGAGGACTGTGGCGTCGGAGGGTTACCCACGCTCTGAGTCTTTGCTCTTGAAGTAGCCAATGAGTTTGATCTCATCCTCGATATTCTCAAATGCCTGCAGCTCTCGTTCACCCTCAATCAATTCCACAGGATCCTCTAGAACCTGGAAAGATGAGAATGAGTTTCTGTCCTGACTGGTAGAAGTAGAGAGAGCGGTGAGAGAGAAGAGAGAAAAGGGCTGGGGACCAGGAGGAAGGGGCTCTCTGGGGTGTGTGTGTGTGTGTGTGTGTGTGTGTGTGTGTAAGGTTGGGGTTGGGGTTGGTCAGAGATGGGCATGAAGGTGCCAGGGTAATGAATCCTCACATCAAGCATAAACTCCACCAGGGTGTCAGCAGAAAGTTCACCATCATATTCAATGACTTCATCTCCCTTGAATACATAGATGCTGTCCTCTTCAGTTAGTCCTAGGGAGTGGGCCAGAGGTGAGCCATGAACCCAACCTTCCCACAGAGCCAAGGATCCAAGTGCAGGGCCACAGCCCATTGCATAATCCCACTGGGCCTCACTTCCTCCATCTCCCCTGCCCCACCTTGCTCACCTCCACTGCCCCTTAGCCCTACACCCCTGGCGCTTATCCCCTGGATTTATTTAGCCCAGGCGGCTAGACTGGACCCAGGGGCTCTCCAGGAAGAAGCTGGGATCAGGTGGGGGCGTTAGAAGAGGATATAGGGAGATCTAGACTCTAGCAAGATTTCTCCCTTTCTTTGCCTGCCATACTAGAGATATTCATGTTAACTCCTCTGAGGACTCCAGTGGCCAATTCCCAGTGCAACCCTTTAACCCTCTGCTATTACTGACCAGATGACTTCATCACTGATCACCCCTCCCCCATCCACATCCGGAGTCCAGTCTCAGGCATGTGCTGCCCCCTGGTGGCTGGTCCTGTAACACCTAGCCACGCTCTGGAGCGGGAGAGGTGGAAAGAGAAGTTTGCACAGGACTCTCCAGCCCCACCTGTGTTTCCTGATTCCCCCTTTCCTCCGGTACCTAGCTCTGTTTTTTAGTTACCTAAAAAACACAGAAAGCCAGTCACATGTTTTCTGGACTTTGATCATGGGTCTTTATAAAGAATAAAAGAGAGGGGACCCTCCCAATTTTAGTGTTTTCTCCCCACCTTTCAGAATAGGCATGATGGAGTCCCTAGCCTATACAAGGGCTGCCCGTCCGGTCTCACACGCCATCTTTCCCTCCCTGTGCTCCCACCCCTCCCTTACCTAGTTTCTTGGCTACAGCTGTATCCTTCTCAGAGTCCACCATCCCGAAGCCAATACCCTTGTCTTCTAGGACTTGGGCTGCTAACTGCAGGGAGGGTTAGGGTAAAGTCAGCCCTGAAATTCTTCGTAACCCCGATTCCCCATCTCATGCTTTCAAGTCAGGTCACTTGGGATGCAGGAAATTGAAGAGTTAGCCTTGATGCTGTGCAAGGATCCAGAATATCTTCACTTTCCCTACAATCCCACCCTTTTGGGCCTTAGCTCAGTTTTAATCCCTGAACGTTTATTGCTTGTTTACTATGTGCTGATTATGTTCAACTTTGAGGGGCTGTGAATGAAACTCCTGGTTCCTCAGGGATGCCCAGGAGTCTGGCTTCAGAGAAAATGCGGCCCATCCCTGGCTCAGGGCTGAGCCCCTGCACTGCATCCTCATCAAAGGCCATGCCCAGAATGGGGTGTCTTCCCTGGGATTCTTTGAACAACCTCCAATGTGAAGAATTTGGGGGGGCAGGAGGGTGGTGGGGGCCTGGTCATGTTGCTGAGGAGTGGGGAACGCCAGAAAGCTGTGGCCAGGGCTCATCACTCTCAGAAGAGAACCGGGGACTAGAGGTGACAGCTGGCTCTCCTCATCTGGGCGAACTTTCCCCTTCACCGTCTACCTCGGCCTGTCCTGAAGCTGTGGACAGTCACACCCCAGGTCCCTGCCCCCCTCAGCCTGCCAGTTGGGCACTCAACTCTGCCTTGGACACAGCTTGTGGCTTAACCCCACCTAACACAAATTCGGAAGGATGGGAAGGGAGGTGGTTGGCAGGTGGAGGGCCACGGATACTGAGCACTCAGGATAAAAATACTCCGCTCATTAATCAGATAGTGGGTTCCAGCACCCAGCCGGGGCACACAGAAATGAGAGCTTGAGGTCCTGGTATCTTGCCCTGAAATACTCCAAGCTCTGGGCAAGCTGGGGCCTCTCTGTACTGCCAGGTTAAAGAAGGGGCTGCCGAAGCCTGCACAAGGAGCTGCTAACACATGCCAGCACCCGGAGAGGTGTGTGTGTCCACATGCCCGTCACCCCCAAACACAGATGTTATTTCTTGTTCCAATAGCCCCTCTCTCCTTTGGGCCTGGAGTCAGCTTGGGGGTGAGGAGAATCTTCCCACAAGGAGCAGCTGGGGCATTCCAAAGCCTCCTCTAGCCACAAGAATTTTCTAATCAGTGCAACCAGCTGGATCCAATAGGGGCAGATGGAGATTTAGGAAGGGGAGGAAAAGAGGAGGACTGAGAGGCCAGCGAGGGTGCATGGTGGTCTCTAGTAAACCTTTAGCCAGGAAATAAATGACATGCAAGTAAGATGTTAATAACATTTAAACTTATATTCAGTTTGGATCTCTTTAGAGTGCTGCCCCTAAAGTATATAAAGAGGGGGCATGTGTTGGCTAGGAAAGTAGATGGGTGGGCGCTGTCTACTGTATTGCAATGCCTCCTACCTCTGAAGAACCTCTTTTTTGCTATATGCCCCCTTTCCAAGGACACCCCAGTCCTAGCCAAACCTAGTACTACCAGCCTCCTGTAGCATGGAGGAGACAACCCCTCACAATCCCCCTGTCTCCTAAAATTGCCTGACTATGGGGGTACTTTTGGGTTTCCAAGTCTCTGTTTCCCATTTGGTTAAGGCCACACGTGACTTGGGTCCTGTTGGTCAAGACAGGAGTCCTGCCACAAAGCACTTGGCCCCCAGATCCCACCCTCAAAGACGTACATGGGGTTGTAGGATGGGGAGTCACGGAGAGGGGCTAAGTGTGTTCTGCAGGACTGCAGACCCCAGCACTCACCTCCAGGGTCAGCTCCTCCATTTCAAATTGTCTTTGTGAGGCCTTGTCATCCTCGGGGGGCTCGTGGTAGAGCAGTGCCAGCACCTCGTACTTCTTGAACACATTCTTGTAGTTCTTTGCATTGACATTGATCACACGGTCCACGCCATCATACTCGGGGAAGTCCAGCCCATCCTCCCCCTGCACCCCTGACTCGGGTGTCCTTAGCACCAGCAGCAACAGCAGTGCCAGCCGCAGGCCCGACACAGCTCTGGCCCCCATCCTGTCTGCAGCGCGCATGGAGGTAGTGGGGTCTGGGCTGGCTTTCCTGGTCCAGAAGAGGTTCGCTGGGGTAGGGAGGGGCCCCTGGGTCCCGAATCCTGAGTTAGGGGTTCACAGTGGGGGTGGGTGGGGAACAGCCTAGAGCAGTGGACAGAGGACACTGCTGGGTCCTGAAGAAACTGTCAGTAGAGCCAAGAGAAAAAGGGTCAGGAGGCGGAACAGGAGCAGGGGGCGGGGAGGGAACCGGAGCTTCCCCTGAGATTGGCACCCTCAGCCCCACCTGGTCCTGTCTAAATATGTCTCCGGGGTTGGCAGGAGAGACGGGTAACCTTCTGAGGCCAGGACAGCTCCCTGAGGCTGGAATCCTCCCACCTCCTACCCCTCTCCCCCAGGCTCCCAGAGCCTTATCACCCTCCCCTTCCCCCAATGTCCAGGGTTCCTTTGCCCCTGTCCCCACACCAGTCTAAGAGCTCATCTCCATATTAAGAAAGGAAAAAGCTGGAGCTAAAAATAAGACCAGATGAGTCTGGAGGTAAATGAAACTGGGGTGGGGGAAGGGGAGATTGGGGTAATTAGGAGAAGTGAGAGAGGGCAAGGGGACTCAGAGAAAAGGAAATGGGGGTGGAGAGGGGGAAAGATTCTGGGTCAGAGGCTAAATTCATAATACAGGAGAGAAAGGACAAATGCAGTATTGACTCTAAGTCATGAAAGCTGGAATCTCCTCTAGGCGAAGTCTGTTTCTTTGATCCTGTGGAGAAGAGGGGGCAATAAAATATAACCCAGGCTATAGGAAAGAGACCCCCGGCACTTCCCGTTAAAGAACCAGGACCAAGGATGAGATCATCCTCTGAATAAAAGATGGAACTGTGTCCAGGACTGGCTACCTGGCTCCGCTCCACCCCATTTCCTTTGCTTCACTCAACACTCCTAATTCGGGAATGCAGGCGAAGGAGGGCCTGGGGCGGGAGGTGCTAGCCACATCTATTCTGTAGAGATGTGCATCTGGGACTCCTCTGCCTATGAGGAAGGGGTAAGCCCTTAGCTGCTGCCTCCTGCTGGAGCTCTGATCCTATTTGACTTGGTTTTCTGGGGGGACCATGGGGAGAGAGGGTCCCCAGGCCTGAATGGTTCCAAGGACAGCAGTGAATAGTGGCCATTCATTCCTCCATCTTTGACAAGGCGGATTGGGTATAAACACTAGAGGAAAAATGAACACTGGGAAATCATGAAGAGTTGGGCCGTATGCCCTGAGCCAAGGATGCTGATTAATTCTGTGCACCTGAAAGCCAACTGGAGTTGGAGAGGAGAGGCTCTAACTTCCTGGAGCCCAGCTTGGGGGTGAAGGCTGAGTGGATGAATTCAGCTCTGGGTACCTAGGAAGGGAGGACCCTCTTCATGACCGCTCCCCATTCCCCGGGCTCTTACCACTCATAGGTAAACTGAGGCATGAGGGAGCTCAGAGAGGGGCTAGATCTTAGTCAGAAGTCCCTTGAACTGATGGTGTTTATTTTGCACCCAGGCAGTGGCTTGACATTCTTAGAGGAGTAACTTTTCCACACTCCCATGGGGCGGACCTTACACGCTAAGTAAGGAAAGCCCTGGAAAATCTCAGGATCGTGGCAGGAGTGGATCCAGGAGGGACAGCTGTCCCTGGAGCCAGATAGGCATGTTGGAGCTGAACAGAGCTCTCCCCCAGGCTTCCCCTCTCCTGGTCTCACAGAGAGTGACTAATGTGCCCACGGCCCTACAACCAGAGCAGACAGCAGGACAGATAGGCAGACCTACCTGGACGTAGATGACCTGGATGACGTCCAGCCCCAGTTGTTCACTTCTGCTGCACTCTGGGGGAGGGGAAACATTTGGACCGAGACATTGGGACATTAGACTTGTCCATGCTGAATCTGACCTTGTGTACCTTCAAGAGTGTGAGTGAGACTAAATGGTGGCCCATGCCTGCTCCATTTTTTCACCCTCTCCTGCAGCCACCAGACTTTTCATCCCATCGTGCTCCCTCTCCTTGCCCTTGGCTCTCCAGTCCCGCCTTATGCTTTCCAGTAGCTGCAGGCCCCCACTCACCCCATCTTCCTCGCTCTGATGCTTTGTTCTCTACTTGGTACTCAGTCCTTTCCCTTTGGGCCCCTGCCTTCAGGCCCTTGGACTTAGCAGGCTCAGCCACTGGTATCAAATGACCCTGAGTTGGGGCCTCTGTATTTTTAACCCACCAGACACCCGAAGCTCCTGCTCCTGAAACCTGAGGAGCTGGCCCCTCCACACCTCACTCACACACACCCTGGTCCCTTCATCATCCAGGGTCTGGTTCAGCCGTGTCAGCAGCCAGGGGAGGACCCCAGACTGATAGAGCCCTGTCCCTAGGAGAACTTGTGAAGGAGGGAGGGGAGCATGGGTGGGGAGACCTCCGAGGAGGGGCTGATGTAGAGGGATTGTGGCTGACTGTACCTTACAATGGCCTTCACTTTGCTAGCCCATGGTCTCTCATCCTCCAGATCAGTCTGTGGCCCTTCAGACGATCCTATTTTTGTTTTGTTTTGTATTTGCATATTTTTTGCGCGGCCCTCATTGTAAGACTAGTCTGAAAAGGGCACAATTCTGGAGTCAGACAGACCTTGGTTGCCTCATCTATAAAATGGGATGGGGTGATAAGAATATATTTGTTGTGTGAATTAATGGATGGTGTGTGTATAAGGCCTTGTCCCAATGCCAGGCATAGTGTGCAGTCACTGAACACATGTGCTTTGCTTTTGGTGACAGTCTATGATTTCCCCCAGCTTTCCTTAGCCTTTCTCTCTCACGCTGTAGGCTTTGGGGAACAGCCAACCCTCTCCTCTAAAAAAGGCCTGAGAATTAACTGACCCACAGGGCAAAGTGGACCAGCTCACAAAGCAAAAGCCAGTGAGTGGGTGAAGAGAAAGGAAGAGCTATCACTGAGAGTGGGCAGGAGAGAAAGGCTCCCTAGAGACTCCTCGCCCACCTGAGATGTAGCAAAGTGTGTGGGCCCAGAATCGGGGACCAGGCACTTGGAAAGGTCCATCACCCTGTAGAGCCTGGGGCATGAGGCGAGAGGGTTCTTCGCCTAAACTAAAAGCTACGTGGATCCAGAAAGCGTTGTTTCAGCTTCTATTTCCAGGCAACAGCAGAGAAAATGGGCAGAGGGGTGGGATGGGGTCAAGATGACCCAACCATGGCAGGGGGCAGAAGGCAGGGACCACCAGTGCCTTCCTCAGAGGAGGGTCTGCAGCCCCACATTCACCACTCACCCTGTGACCCTTCCCAAGTCATTGAATCTCTCTGGACCTCAGGTTTTTTTATCGATGAAATAAGATCTCTTCTAGCACTGAAACACTGATTCTATAAGCTGATCTGAGGAACTGAGGTGGGGGCTAGAGGAGTCTACCTGCCAGTACTGGATATAGGTAGTGTGGTCTCCTCTATATGTTCTGTTTCTGCTGATCTTTTCTCAACCCCTCCCATTTCTCTGATCCCAGCTTGAGTTGTCTTGTCCTTAATCTCCATCGGGTTGGAAAGTGACTTTAAGATGGGGATAGCCCTCAAGGGGCAATGATGCTTGATTCTGATTTCCTTTCAGCCTTGACTGTGGCCCTTGACTTCCCCTGACTGGCTCCCATGAAGATCTAGAATGAGAGCATCACAGTAATCCCCACTCTCCCAAAATCAGATACGACACATCCAGCCAGGTGAGAGATGTTGCAAACATTTACTCTCTAGACTGGCCCCTGATTCAACAGGACAAGCCCCCTCCCCACTGGGCTCTAGTCAGATGTAGGCTGGGCTTCCGTCCCCTCAACCCACCCCATCTCCTACCCACGGTGCACTCAGTACAGCCCTAGGATTGCCTGTCTCTCTCATCCAAGGTGATTCATCCCAGTATCTCTCTGTCCAAACTCAGATGTCAAGTCAAACTCCTAATTCCTAACGCCCCACCCAACCCTCAGGACACCCCGTGTCATGTGAAGCTCTTCCTTTGCTGAGTTTAGTAGTAGGTCTCCCTCTCCAGCCAGCCTGTGGAAGAGAAGAGTTAGCTGGGGAAGGCAGTGGGGAGGAAGCCAGCGGAGATGAGCAGAAGGACCAGGTTGGAGGCCTGAGGGGGGAGCGCAGGGCACAGAGGACTGGAAGGAGCCGGGTGTTGAAGTCAAGGACTCAAGGGCCAGGGTCCACGTGCAGGCCAGGCAGTGAAGGGGGGAGAAGGGCGATGGGTCTAGAGGAACCAGGCAGGATGGGAGAGCTAGTTAGGAAGCTGGTGACCACTCAGTCAGAGCAGAGTGCAGGAACCCTGACCGCCTGGATGACAACAGATGGTAAGTTTTCTCATTTTCTCGTAGATAAAGATAAGAAGGCAGTAGGGAGTAGCACAGAGCCACCATAATATCCTGT
This sequence comes from Hipposideros armiger, assembly GCF_001890085.2. Lineage (NCBI taxonomy): Eukaryota > Metazoa > Chordata > Mammalia > Chiroptera > Hipposideridae > Hipposideros > Hipposideros armiger. The sequence goes on along the minus strand of NW_017731484.1, from coordinate 282,836 downwards.
AGAGAGCAAGATATCATTAATGAGCTATTTTGTTCTTCTTTTAATTCTAAGTCTTTGAAATCCAGTGAACATTTTACACTCATAGCACATTGTAAGTCAAACACAAAATTTTCAATGGTTCAAGGAAAATGTAGTCCAACCAAAACTGTAAAGTTGTATTTCATAGAAAAAATATTGGACATTGCTTTAGTTTTTAATTTTAAATTTACTAAAACTAAATAAAATTACAAATTCACTATTTCCGTCTCACTAGCTGTGTTTCAAGAGCTCAATAGTCACATAAGGATAGTGGCTACCATACCAGACAGTGCAGGTCTAGGCAATGGTTCCTTACACACACACACACACACACACACACACACACACACACACACATTAACAGTTACAGACATACAGTCACACATTCATTCAACAATTATCATATGTGTACTCTGTGTCTGTGCTAGGTCCTGGAGAAATGACATGATGATCTTTGATCTCAAGTTGCTCAAGCAATCAGGGAAAAGAGAATAGATACCCACATAAAATAAATAATCTCAATATTAGGTGATGAGTTTTATAGTCAAGGTATATACAGTGTTTGGGAACACAAGTAATGCTCAACTGCACTTACTATTACTTACATATTGGCATTAATAGCAAAAATAACAGAGCTACTTTTTTTTTTTAAGATTTTTATTGGGGAATTGGGGGATGGGAACAGCACTGGGGAATTGGGGGAAGGGGAACAGACAAGTTGCTGTTGTTTTGTTCTTCAGTCTAGTTGTGGAGGATGTTGCTTCACTGGCCCAAGTTGGCACCATCATTGCGCTCTTCCCGGGCGAGGCAGATCAGTCGCCGGCTTCTGGATGGCCGCTCACGCTGGCTGCTGGCTACACACTGTAGCCCATGGCAACCCACTGCAGCAGGGTCTGCAGCCTATGCTGTCGCCGTGACTCACGGCAGCCCAGCTCCAGGTTGAGCTGTTGTTCAGCATCTTAGCTGTAGAGGGCAGTGTCACTGGCCCTCATATGTGGGATCCGAACCGGGGCCCTCTGGCATCCCAAGCCAGCTCTTAACCATTGCGCCACTCGGCCGGCCCACAGAGCTACTTTTAACAAAGCATCCACCATGACCAAAACACTGTGCTTGGTGCATTATATGCATTTCTACATGTAATTCTCACAACAATCTTCCTGGTTTGTATTATTGAGACTTTGCATGTGAAGCTGAGGTTCAGAATGGTTAAGAAGTTGTCCAAGGTCCCAAAATAATGCACCATAGAGTTGAAATTCAAACCTGGGTAACTATGTACGGTGACAGGTGATTACTAGACTTACTGTGGTGATTGCTTCGTGAGGTATATAAATGTTGAATCACTATGTTGTACATCTGAAACTAATATAACGTTGTATGCCAACTGTAATTATAAAGTTAAAAAAAGAAATTAAAGCCTGGGGTTCTCGGTATCTAAGGGCAATGCCAATGTCTTTTATTAAACATTAACTGAGCGCCGACAGTGTACAAAGCATTGTGTAAAACACTGCAAGGGACAGAAAAGTGAGCAAAGTATGTAAATTCATAGAAAATGAGTTGGAAGAATGCGCACTAAATTATTAACACAGGCTACTTATGCAATGGGGAGGGGAATGAAAGTGGGAATGGAATGGGAGTTTTGCTTTTTTCTCTGTAAAAGTTTTCAATAGAATTTTTTCATAGTCATATACCAATGTAAAAAACAAAAACAAAAACATGGGACTTGAACAAAACAAGGTACCAAACAATAAAACTTTCAGTATGCCCACTCACACATAGGCACATTAAAACATATTTGCAGAAGTACAACAGAATTAGCCATGCATATTGGGCTAACTTTATGATTATTTCAGTTCTGAGCAATGTGTCCTTGGACAGCTGGCCACACATCAACCTAAAAAAGATGCCACTCTGTAAGTCTGCAGATACCCATGTCTAGTGGGTTGTGATCACTTGGCATGGTCCTAATCTTTCCCTAAATAAGAAGCATTGGTTGGCACACAGACGATTCTCATTGCAACACTGAGTGTAGCCCTGCTTATCCAGGTCGTCCCCAGTTTGGGACGTCCCTGTTCAGGCACATGTTCCTGGGCCCTGAGATACCCCTACTTGCACTCTTCCCTTACTCACTTGAGTGGGTACATTCGCAGGGCCTTGTTCATGCCTGGAGTGTAAGACAGAAAAGCAGCCAGTAATGTCTCCTTCAGGATCCCAAATATTAGGATCTTGTTTCTGGGAAGAAATGTTTCAGGGAGTGTTGGAGACAGGGAGGGAGAAGGAGGGACAGTGGCACGGCCCTGTGTGCAGGTTTGAGAGAGGCTTGGGGGCCTTGGGAGAAACTCACTTCAAGCCCTGCTGGAAGACTTAGTTGCGGCGGGTCTTGCAGATGATGAGGTCGGCCCATTGCATGACCACGATGCTGATAAAGAAGGCCGTGTTGCAGGTGAACTCCAACACCTTCCGCTGCAGGGAGGGCAGGCAGTATTAGAAGGGATTCAGATACACCTCAAAGGCTTCTTCCCTCTCCTGCCTTTCTGGACCCCAAGGGCTGAGTTAGGCTTTTAGATACCCACAGCACTTCGCTCCTATCTCCGTCTTTGCACTTTTCATCTTGTGTTATGAGTTGTTTATATGTTTTCCTTACCTGACTGAATTAGTCATCAGATGCATCTTATTGATCTTTGTGTTCCCCTCTCCATGCTTAGTTCAGTGAGTAACATGTAGTATGGCTCAATAAATACTTGCTAATTTAATAAGAAAGGTGATGTAGAAGAAGGTGGACTTTGAGAGGAAAGCAGTCAGAGGAAGTAGATCAGGAAGGAAGGTGGGGCCAGAGGGGACTCTGACTGCAGAGGGGAGAGGAATGCCTGAAAGGTGGTACTAGAGAGGAGACATCATTCCTCCATTCATTCATTCTCTCATTCACACTTTCCATGTAAGGAACTAGTGGGGAAGATAAACATGTTATGTCAGCACAACAGGTAGGTTATAAGAGATCACAGAGGGCTATGGGAACACAGAAGAAGTGTATTTAAATGAGACTGGAGAAAAAAACCTAATTAAAAAAATAAAACAGCATGTTTATAAATAACTTGTAGATTGAATAAAGAATTTGAAAATATGTAGGACTGAACAATAATAAGATACTACATATAGAACCTCACGGAATGTGATCAAAGTTGTACTTGGAGGGAAATATAGAGCCTTAAATGATTAGCAAACAAAGGCTAAAAATTGATGAGCCAAGTACAAAACTTAGAAAGACCCACCAGCTAGTAAGTGTGCCTCATATCTCACTACCACTCTACTTCAGCTGCCAATACCCGAGTCACTCCCATCAACCCTTGAAGAATTTATCTCCGGACTCTGTCACTCTAACACTGCTCCTGGACTCGTTTTTGGAGATTTAAATATCCACATTTATAATCCTTCCAGTACCGTGGTCTCACAGGTCCTTGGCTTCCTTCTCCTGCAGCGGTGTTGTCCTCCGCTCCCCAAATGGGCTTCTTGCTCCCATAGTTCAACTCCAGATATTGTCTTTTCCAAGAGCTACAATTTCTTTGTAATTTCCACTTCAAGCTTTCCTTTTTCTCTGACCATCATCTTTACCTTCCCATCCCATTGACTCTAATATCTCAATTCCAACTCCTCTTGGACTCCACTTCTACTTCCAATCTCTTGACCCAGTATGTTCTGGATTTGGTTATTATCTGTCTCCCCTCCAACCCCCTGCCCCTAACTAAAAGATAAGCTCCACAAGAGCAGTAACTTGGTTATTTTTGTTCACTACCATATCCCCAGGGCAGAACAGTACCTGGTATATCTTCTGATGCTCAAGAAATATTTGCTGAACGAATAAATATGTGGTGATCATTGGAATTACTGGTGAGAGATGTTTGGAAGGTAAGGAGCTATCCTCGCTTCTAGCAGTATGGAGAGTACTTCCCAGATAGGCAGCTTTGTACTCAATTATCTGAAAGTTACAGCAGTGGAAGAGACAGAGACCCTGCCTTTATGGAGTTCATGCCTCAGGGCAGCTGTTCTCAACCTGTTTTGCAATGCCTCAAAATACCTTTGATGTTATTTCAAATTAATTTTAATTACCTTTAATTTATTATAAGTGGATATATGTTGAGTTGCATCTTGGCAGCAGGGAGATAGTATCAAGATATAAAACTAACAAAGGCTGGAGTTGAGGACTGAGGCAATGTGGACAGGTGCACAGCGATGAGGATTCTGGGCATCATTGGACCCTGGAGCAGTGTTGGCAGCTGGAAACATTGACATCTGATGGCCTCATGAGGCTCTGCTAGTGGAAGCTAAGTATGTATGAAGGCCATCTTTCCAACAACCCAGATTTTAACCTACTTTTGGGAAACCTGCAATTTGCTTGGTTGGAGGCATTATGGTGAAGTGGGAAAGTGCCAGACAGGAATCAGTCCAGAATTCTAGTCCAGCTTTTCTAGGATTCACTGTGCGACTTTGAGCAATTCACGAAATCTTTCCAGACTCAGTTTCCTCATTTATAGAATGATGATAGTAAAGTACTCGTATGTATTTTCTATCATGCTATGATTCTAGCAATAACTTGTGTCACATTTCCCACTGTCTTAGAACTTGGGACAGAAGTATTCACAGATACAAAGAAGCATACTTACTAACATTCTTAAACACATAGTATCAGTTAGAGGGCTTCAGTTTGGGCCTCATTCATTCTGCGTGTTAGAAAATACTACTATTGCAGTGAGGCAGCCATTAGGTTTAAAAAGTTTAGAATGACAAGAAAGGGATAAAGAAGAAAAAACAGGTTTTCAGATTTGAAACCATATTATTTGAACTCCCGTGGAGGGAAGGAGTAAAACAGAAGAGAGAGGACCCAGCACTCATTTCTGGGGCAATAATGGTTAGAATGTAGAAAAGCAGAAATCAGATCCCAAAAGTTGATATGACAAACAAGACTTCCAAGTCCAAAGAAGCCAAAAGTTCCAGGAAGGCAAGGATAGATGACAGACAGCAGGAATGAACACAAATGAAGTCATTGTGAACAAGGAGAAGAATATTAGCTGACATGATTGGAGATTGAGGTCAAATGTTAGAATGTTCCTATAAGACTGGAGATAAAGCATCAACTCTATCTGGTTCCTCTATTCTCCCACTCTTCAAAAATTTGGTAAACCACTCTTTCCTGTCACTTCTTCATGCTTACTAGTCGCTATCTACTACCTTACCCCTTTTACTCACCCACTGCTGTCCACAACTATCCTCCAGGTCATTGAAGTATTGATTTACCCAGTTGAGGCAGATGCCCAGCAGATCTATAGGCTTAAAACAATTCTCGACCAGGATCACAAAGTAGGTAAAGAATCCAGCTACAGCCTAGATCATCCCTGTGAGTGGTAGAGTCACAGGACAGGGGAACCTGGTTCAGAGAAAGACCTCAAAAAGTTGACGTTGGAAGGGGTGGTGGCTGGGACTTGCTTCTAGCTGGGTTAGCCTGTGTTGGGCTATAACGCTGAAGATTCTTCCAGCCATGATCTGATCTCGTAATTTCTGTACAGCTGGCCTCTAAGCCCTGACATTTGTTTCTAAGATCTAACCCATCTAACTGGATTCCTTTCTCTTTATTTCCTCTGACTCTAGGACACTTATCAAGTCCTCTCCTCTCCTTATCTCTCTGCCCCTTACCTCTGTCTTAGTCAAAACCTCCGTTCTCCATGCTTGGAACACTACAGAGCTGTGCACTGTGTAGCTACCCATGGACATTGGTCCTCACAACAATTCTGAACTATTATTTACATCTCATAAGTGGGAAAACTAAAGCACAGAAAGATTCAGTCATTTCCAGGGTCATGCAGATAGTAAAGTGGTGAAATCAGGATTCAAACAGGTCTGGCTACTAAATCTGTGCTTTTTCCATGTGTTTCCTCTTCTAGATATTGGGATAGTCTCCCCTATTCTCAATCTCTTCCCTGTCCATCCCTCATCCTACTCCCTGAAAAACCCCACTGCACCTAGCAACTCAAGAATAAAGACCTCTAATGGCTCTCAAATGTCTTTCCAGCCTGACCCCAGTATAAATGCTACCGTGTCTACAGCCTTATTTTCCACTACTCCGTATCAGGAGTGAGTGTTCCACCAAGCTGATTTATTCACTCTTCAACACCAGGCCACGTGAATTTCCCCTCCCCTCGTCCTCCACACCTAACCATATACTGGATAGTCTAAGCCCTATCTTCCAACACCAATTTAAATCCTGTTTTCTCCATAAGGCCGCTCTGACAATCCTCATGACTGGTGAGCCTGCGCACTTTGTACTCCTGTAGCATGTCCTGTCTGTAGTCATTATTTGACACTTGGGAAAACGCTATCATTTTATATATGTTTGTTCCTTCCTGATTGGACTCATAAGTCAAGGGCAAATCAGACATCAATGGTTCTTTGTGTCCCCAGGGCCTAACACTGTTGTAAAGAAAATATCTCCCTGACTTCCAAACCGAGATGGCTTCAATGGCTAGACAGGTGCAACCATTCCCCACTCCCCTTACCCCTCATTCCTCCGGCTGCACCAATCTGTCCATAGGCCATGCCAATGAGACGGTCTTTGGATTCTGTGCAGCTCTCTTCATGATGTCACTTTCAGTTGCCTCGTAAGCCCAGGAGATAGCAGGGACCTGGAGAACGGAGGGTGGGAGTAACAGGGGACACAAAGTTCAGAAGGAAACTCAGAAGTAACTCAAGTTCTGTTCCTCTCCCTGGACACAGATCCTTCCTACAGACGCCCCGTAAGCCAGGTCCCAGTTTGGTCCTCACCATGTCAGGGCCCAGGCTGCTGCAGAGGATGGTTCACGGTGCCCAGAGGCAGGGGGGTGCTGAGGGTGATGAAGAGCAGGAAGCGGGGACTCTCAGGGACGATGCTGGGCAGAGTGTACGCGATGGACTTCTTCAGGTTGTCAAAGATGAGGCGGCCTGGGGAGGATAGTTCACCTTTAGTTAGAAGCACAGAGGGGACACACCTCCCACACACCAGCTCCTGGACAGAGAGACCACTACAATGCAGTGTCATGAGCCATGAAAGAGTCTGGAAGTCCCTGACCTTGGCCTTCCTAGTTTTGTTTCTAAATTGTGTGACTATTAGAGCCAGGATTTATTAGCATGCCATATCTGTGTACTTTTTGTTCTTAGAGTCAACTGTCTAATGTCATTTGATCTCTGAAGATAAAGCAGGGTTGGGTCTGGTTAATACTTAGAGATGTCTACCAATGCCAGGATAAAATCCATCAGAAGATTAAGACTGAAGTGAAAAGACCCTGGGCTTGGGCTTCAATCCTCTTCTGCCTTAGCTGGCTTGTGACCTTGGGTACCCCTCACCTCTCTGGACATCATTCCTTCTGCCTTGCAAGATGGCTTGAGTTCTTTCTGGGCGACCCTTTCAAAAAATGTAATCTCTCCTTGCACTCCGTGCTTTATTTTTTCCATTGCACTTATCTACTTTAATATAACATGCAATTTACTGTATTGCCTGTCTCACTCCACTGGAAATTAACTGAGTTGAGAGTTGGGATGTATGACTTTTTATTCCCCACTTTTGCATCCCCAGTACCTAGAATAGTACCTGGTACATAGTTGGTGCTCAAAAATTTGTTGAATTGAATGGATACAAAATACTGAGCAAAGTATTAGGATCATACAAGGTCTCAATGAAATAATAATTATTACTATTATATGGATTGTCATAAGTTTTAATAAGATAGCTACAGGCAGACAGCAGGAAGCCTGAGGTGCAGAATTCTGGGGTTCTCCTGTTCACCAAGAAGAATTGTTTTTGGAATTAGCTCATTAAATCAATTTATACATCAGACTGCAACTGATCTCTCTCTCTCTCTCTCTCTCTCTTTAAAGATTTTTATTGGGGAATTAGGGAGGGGAACAGTGTTGGGGAATTGGGGAAGAGGAACATTGTGTATTTCCAGGACCTATCAGCTCCAAGTCAAGTTGTTCTCCTTCAATCTTAGTTGTGAAGGGTGCAGCTCAGCTCCAAGTCCAGTCGCCACTTTCAATCTAGTTGCAGGGGGCGGGTGCAGTCCACCATCCCATGCAGGAGTCGAACCAGCAACCTTGTTGCACACTGAGCCATTTGGCTGCCCATTGGCAGCTCGCAGCTGCTCAGCTCAAGGTGCCGTGTTCAATCTTAGTTGCGGGGGGTGCACAGCCCACCATCCCATACAGTGTCAAACCGGCAACCTTGCTGCTAAGAGCACGCACTCTCACCAGCTCAGCCACAGCTCAGTTCCAGCGCAGCTCACTGGCGCATGTGGAAATCAAACTGGCGACCCTGTTGCTTAGAGCTCGAGCTCTAACCAACTGAGCCATTGGGCCAGCCCTGCAACAGTGATTAGACATTTATATAACTTATGAAGCGATCACCCCAATAAATCTAGTATCCATCTGAAACCATATATAGCTTTTACAATATTACTTACTATATTCCTTATGCTATACTTTATGTCCCCATGACTATTTTGTAACTACCAATTTCCTTTTTTTACCCAGCTTTCTAATAACCCTCCCATTTGGCAACCATCAAAATGTTCTCTGTATCTATGAATTTGTTTCTATTTTGTTTGTTTATTTTGTTCTTTAGGTTCCACATAGAAATGAAATCATATGGCATTTGTCTTTATCTGTCTGACTTACTCCACTCAGCAAAATACCTTCTAGGTCTATCATGTTGTTGCAGATGGCAAGATTTCTTTTTTTTTTCTCTCTTTAAAGATTTTATTGGGGAATTGGGGGTGTGGAACAGTGTTGGGAATTGGGGAAAGGGACCAGCCAAGTTGTTGTTCTTCAATCTTCGTTGTGGAGGGCTCCAGTCACCATCTGGCTTCCTGTCGGCAGCTCGTGGCCTCTAAGCTCCAGTTGCTGTGTTCAATCTTAGTTGTGGGTGGGCATAGCCACCATCCCATGAGAGAGTTGAACCAGCAGACTTTTTGTTAAGAGTGCACGCTCTATCCATTGAGCCATCTGGGTGGCAGCTCAGCTCAAGCTGCCGAGTTTAGTCTTAGTTGTGGGTGGGTGTAGCCCACCATCAAGCAGGCAATCTTGTTGTTACGCCAGCTGAGTCATCCTGCCACCTGTTGGCAGCTCAGCGACAGCTCAGCTCAGGCACAGCATCACTGGCCCGTGTGGGAATCGAACTGGCAGCCCTATTGCTCAGATCTCATGCTCCTAAGTCAACTCTTAATCAACTGAGCCACTCAGCCGGCCCCAAAATCATTCTTTTTTTTTTTTTAAGATTTTTTTTGGGGAATTGGGGGGATGGGATCAGTGCTGGGGAACTGGGGGAAGGGGAACAGACAAGTTGCTGTCCTTTTGTTCTTCAGTCTAGTGTGGAGGACATTGCTTCACTGGCCCAAGTTGGCACCATCATTGCGCTCTTCCTGGGCGAGGCAGATCAGTTGACGGCTTCTG
>NW_017731484.1:265594-272298 GCF_001890085.2 Hipposideros armiger | reverse complement strand
GAGGGCAGTGTCACTGGCCCTCATATGTGGGATCCGAACCGGGGCCCTCTGGCGTCCCAAGCCAGTTCTTAACCATCGCGCCACTCGACCGGCCCTGTAAAAGCTTTTAAAAGCTTAATATTCTGAGTGCTTAATACATATTTGTTGACTACTGGAGATTATTGGAGATGACACAAGACCTACATCAATTAGTAACTTGCACAGAAAAATCTCATCTTGATAGAAAATCACAGATAAAAATATGGGAGAAATTTGGAAACAGTAGAACAGAGAACCTTCTTCCTTTTCATCTCAGACAGGGATAGACACCAAGCTCTGCAAATGACAAGCAGGCTAAGAAGTCCTTTGCAGACTGGAGCCTCTAACCACCCTAAGAGCAAGCTAGTTAAGGCAGTTGTCTGTAGGGAGTGAAAGTAGATAGAGGGGTTTTCCTGGCGTCTTCCTCAAGCAAGCCCTTCCATAGCCATGTAGCTGGTGGGCTGGCCAAGCACACTAAGTGCACCACAGAGGAAGATTTTGCTATTTGAGCTTTATACTCAATAGCTCAGAAAAGACTCTAGTGTGGTCATTCTGGGGAAAATTGCTATTTTGTTGGACATCCTAACTAATGCCATGGTTAAGTTTTGCTTTTATTTAAATCATGTAGAAGGAAAGGTACCTAATTTTTTCCTGGTCAAAGGCTTTAATCGGACCCTGCCTAGCACAAAATTCCTATCTGTTTAGTGAGGCCACTAAACCAGAGGTCGAAAAAACTGGAAATAAGTTTGGACCTAGGAGGCCTATCTTATTACACTGACTAAAAGCTAGTTGAGACAAAAAACTATGGATCTAGTCCTTTAACTCTTATTTGTTCAGCGTTCAATGTGACAAAATAGGTAATTGTGTTTTAAAAATCTATATAGGTTTTGTTATTTTATTATTATTCTTTTTAGTTACAAATATTTTTTTGTGTGATGAAAGCTTTTAAGATCTATCCTCATAAGCAACTTCTGAATATAAAGATGTGGAATGACTCACAAATTTTTGTGTTATCTGGGGGTCATGCTAATCTTCTTTGCATCATTCCAATTTTAGAATATGTGCTACAGATGTGAGCACTACTGCATGTTTTTTAAGAGCCGAAAACAAAACGGACTTATGGAAGTCCCATTTTCTCTGTTACTCGCATCTGAATGTCTGACCTTTACAGCAGTGCATGAACTTGGAGAATCCCACTCCCCTGAGTAAATCACAATTGTCCCATAGAACTCAAACCTTAGCTGGTACAGTTCGTCATGACAATGCCGCTCCTTCCTAGTTTTCACCATAACGCCCCTCTTCAAAGTATGCCAGGATTCTCATGTGGGAGAGAAATACTGTGTTTCCTGTCCTTGTCACAGATTTTATTGTTAGTGCCACCAGTGTCCCTCACTCAGCATTTTTCCTTCCCTTGCCCATTCCTCCCTGGTTAATGAACAAAATGCTTCTGGGAAATGAACTTCAGAAACATGCTGGAAACCCTTGATCTCATGGCAGCTGCAAGAATTGCAGGCATGGAATGGAAACAAATATTTGATAACTAATGAAATAGGTGTATCCGGGAAGCATCTTATAAATCCAACCTTATTCTTCAGCAGATAATCTTGCAGTAGCCACAGAGATGCCTCCTAACAGCTGCAGGGACTGTAACATGGTTTTCACCAACCAGCCTTAAAAGAGTGTTTTATGACTTGCTGTCTCCACAAGTGGCGTCGCCTCAAGATCTGTTTAGGAGTGAAGGCTCTCCCTTTATCACCTGTTCCTCTCTGCACCTATTTGTTACTATCTCTTGAGATGAACCTTCCTCCTAATGGGGATGCTGGTTATCCACTGTCTATGCCAGGGGTCGGCAAACTGTGGCTCGCAAGCCACATGTGGCTCTTTGGGCACGTTCCATCTCAAAAGTTTGCCGACCCCTGGAAGAGCCAATCCTGACCCTCACAACAATTTAAAAATTATTCGAGAGCCATAAATATATTTTTACATAATCACCATTATGTGAATAACATCCTTTAAAAATTTTATAAATAAAGCTATGATAGTTTTATTTTCATTTTCAATTTCACTTCAGAGCCACATGTACGTACCCAAAGAGCCGCATGTGGCTCGCAAGCCGCAGTTTGCTGACCCCTGGCGGCTCTTCTGTCTCAAAAGTTTGCCGGCCCCTGGTCTATGCTACTGCTCAGAGGTGAGGTTGAAGGCAAAAGCAAAGCTCTCATTTCCCCAAATGATGAGCCCCACCAAACATTCTCCTATCTTTGTCAGTTCTGTATTTGTTATTTGTTGGTAGAATTAAAGAGAATCTCTGCCACTTTGGGGCACTTCTCTCTCATGTCCTTCACAGAGCTGCAGGACTGCTCGATGAACTTGAGGGGGGCTGACTCAGAAGCATCTCCTGCTGTTTCCCGCTGCCAGGATGGTGTTTTGTATATAAGCCCGAGGGCATCTGGGCTTGCCTGTGGGGCAGGAGAGGGGCAGAAAAGGGAGGGGTGATGGGGAAAGCACAGGTCACCAGGAAAGAGATTTTTTGGTTCAGGTTATACCCTGAGCACTGAGGCACCCTCTACCCTCTTAGGCCTGACACCTTAGCTATGGGAAGGGACTCTTGATTAGCCTTAAAGTCAGCCTGATTGCAGAGTCCAGCGATGCGGGCCATCAGAAGGTATCAGAGCCTTTGGCAAATGTATTCCCTAAGGAGAAAGAACAGACTGTGAGCAGGGGAGAGGAGAGTTTAAAGCGAGGAATTAATCCCATCTGTTCTGTACCCCAAAACTTCACAGAGACATCTCCTTTCTTTCACACCTCCCTTCTCTTACTCACTTTCCAGCTGTCTTCTGTTTGTCTGAACTCATCATTCCCTCTCAGCTCACTCATCACATCCCCCAAATCCTTTCACTCTTGGCCTACCAATGGCACTAGTCACCAATCTGTTCTTCGCTGGTGTCGGCCTCATAGATAGTCTTATTGAACCATAAGTGGGCAACGGTCATGCAGTCCTGGGTGAGGGTGTCCATCTTGTCAGAGCAGATGGTGGAGGTGGAGCCCAGTGTCTCCACCGCCTCCAGGTTCTTCACCAGGCACTTCTTCCTGGCCATGCATTTGGCTGTCAGCGTCAGACACACCTAAGGCCGTGAAAAAGACAGAGAATGAGTGGAGGGAAGATATTGGCTACTCATATCACTCTGTGTTTTGGATATCCGATTTTTAAAAAAATTTTGTACTAATTTCCCTTTTGTTCCCACCTGGTCTTTAGAGACTTCATCTGTGACTATGGTAAAGGAAATTAGGGAAGTGATTTTTGTTTGTACTCTATTGCAGAGTTTCAAAGCCAGTGTATTCCTTTACCAGGGTATAATAGACAATGATTTTCTTACTGTCCCTGGAATATTCCACTCCCCCATGATCCTGTCATCTTTTCTATTCAGCAGCCTTTTCAAGTCAGGCTACACCTCTTTCTCAAGTCCAATCTTTCCAGAGAACACATCGACAGCTAATTTTTTATTATAGTATAAGATTCTGCATGTGGAGGAGGGGTTGTACCAATAGTTCAAAAAAATGGAGAGAATGATGAAATTGAGAAGGAATAGTGCAGCATTGAAGAGGACTTGTAGAATCATTTAAACCAGAAGATTTTTGTTGATCATAAATTCAATAAAAGTCAGGTGTGTGACAAGGTTGTCACAAAAGCTAATAATTCTTAGGCTGAGGTTATGTTAGTGCAGAATTCTATACATGGGGTTATGGTTTATTTACATAACATCACTAGGCCTGATGTTTTTGTGCTAGTCCAACCACAACCTAAGTATTATTCTCATTCTTATTTTAGGAAGGGTTTTGGTAAACTAGAGCATACCTCAATCAGCAAGACAAGGGGCCTGAAGACTGTGTCATATAGTGAGGGGAAAAGGGATTATTTTGACCACCACCTGGAGAGTTTGAGGAGACATAATGGCTACTGTCAAAAATCTAAAGGGTGATTTGTAGAAGAGAGAGAATTGACTTATTTTGTGTTTCTTCAGATGGGAAAACTGGGACCAAACATGGAATTTATATGGGTTTTGAGTCTTTTCCAGTAAGATTCTATGAGTCTAAATTAATCTTACTCTATAAACTGATGAATAAATTGTGGCCCGGAGGTAAGTGATTTGGTCAAGTTCATTGGCCAGTACACCCAGGACTGAAACTCACTCCTGGAGATTTATAATCTAATGCTTTCTGGGTTGCAACTAACTCTTTCTTGTTGAGAAGAAAGAGAAGGCACTAGAAAATATGGGTGGAAGAAGTCAATGTAATTTGAGAACTAAATGACTTGGCACCTGTATACACGTCAGTAGTACTCTACTCTTGAGCGATTCAACAATGAAACAGATACTAGTGATTTCATTTCCCTGGAGTGATTTGTCTTTTGAGACCACCCTCCATCTTGGCTACTTACAGTGACAGTGGCCAGCAGCCCCTCAGGCACATTGGCTACAATGATGCCAATAAGGAGGATGACAGCCTCCAGCCAGCTGTAGCCCTTGATAATAGAGAGCCCAAAGAAAATGACACCAAGGATGATGGTCACCGAGGTGATCAGATGGATGAAGTGTTCAATCTCTATAGCAATGGGGGTCTTCCCAGTTTTCAGGCCTGATGTCAGGGTGGCAATGCTGCCCATCATTGTGGAGCCTCCTGTGGCAACTACGATGCCCCTTGACTGTTCCTGCAGATGAAGGGGGAAGTCTGAGTTGAGAAGGCTATTGGGTTTGTTTTCTACAAAGATAAAGTTGTCAGTGGTCAAAAACAAGGTGGAAACTCAAGGCCTTCTGAGAGGTCATTATGTTCTATTCCCCTCATATTTAGTTTATACAAGGGTCTACTTGTCTGAAAGCCTCGGAAGAGATTTCATAGTTCTCCAGAGATACCCAATTTTATTGCCTGATTACCTTCACTGTAAAGGTCTGCATTACACTTAATCTAAATATCTTCAAATGTCTCTGTATTTTTTATTTTACCTTCAGCAGCTGAAACTTTCTAGATCCCCAGGAATAGTGGTTACCCATTTGCTAGAGTCCTATGTTCCAGTATCTCCTTATATTCTAATCCATTGGTTCTCAGTCGGGGGCAGTTTGCCCCCCAGGAGACATTTGGCGATGTCTGGAGACATTTTTGGTTGTCACAACGGGGTAGGAGGGGATTGCTACTGACATCTAATGGGTAGAGGGTAAGGATGCTGTTAACCATCCTGCCATCCTCAGGACAGTACTCCTCTCCCCCTACAGTGAAGAGTTATCTTGCCAAAAATGTCCATGGTGTTGATATAAGAAGAGGGAATGGAATCAATGGAATTGTAATAGATAAGTATGATATCGGGGGTGGGAGGGCATTACATGGGGTGAGGGGGGTTGTTACTTTGTGAGGGTGAAAAGGATAACTATTGCATTGTTCTGTACACCTGAAACTTACAATAAAAAAAATTAAAAGTGGTAAAAAAAAAAAAAGAAAGAAAGAAAGAAACCCTGCCCTGCCCTGAACCCCCTCCCTGCTTTGCTGACTGGAGCCATTGTGACCCCTGCTGGGTAGCACAGGCCATCACATTTGGGCTTCTGTGCTCTCCCCTCCACCAGCATTGCCCTGAGTCAGAAGGGGAACTGGGACGTCATGTTTGGCTCTGCATACACATGATGCAGATCACTCATCTACACGGCTTGAAATGGGAGCCCGGCAAGGTGTTTTGCTCAAAGCAATTCTTCCTGCTTTACCATAAAGGCTGAAATTCCTACCATTAAAGTCACAGACAGAATCACCCCAAAAAAGCAACGTGTTGTAGAAACAGCACTTATTTTAGAATCAGAGAGACTTAGGGCTGCAAGTTCAACTTTCCCAGCTTTCTAGCTATTTGCCCTGCGGCAAGTTACTTAAATGCTTTGAGACTCAGGTTTCCCTCTCTTTAAATTGGGATGAAAGCAAACTACAAAGCTGTGAGAAGTAAATGTTTTTAAAAGAGCCTAGAAGAGGGCTGAGTACATAGTAGGCACTCAAATATTAGTTTCTTTTCTTCATTTAGATGAACTTAGGGTCTCTGGAAGGACAAATATAAAAACACATGTGTAATTTGTACCAGGCAACTCTAATCTGGCAGCTCCAACAAACATTGTAACACAGATCTCCAAGGTCACCTTCAGCGAGATGAGTCTGAGAACAGGGTCCTGTTCAGGTACCAGACAGGTCAGGTCAATGTTAGCTGGAGGTTCTAGAAAGGTGCACAGCATGAGGCACTCTACAGATGAGTTTTAAACTGGTTGTCAGAGCCATTCATTGAAACTTGTGAAAGGAAGCTACTAAAATAATTGAGAGGTGCTGAAAGGTTTTTATATTTTTGGAAGGGAGAGTACACCTGTATTGGTGTCACCTGTATCTGTTTCACCTATATCTATAGACTATTCCTTGGTTTAGTCTAGTTCTTCGTTTTCATCTTTTTGCTATGGTTCCCCCATGCTCGGAGAGATGGGATTTAATAACTAGTCCCAATGTGTCTAGAGACAAGGTGGGTTGATGGCAACTTTGGGGAAGGTTAAGATGGCCAAGCCTCCCATATCCCAGGCCAGACTGACTCCTGCATAACCTTTTAGATAGTGCCAGAGAAATAGCTTGGGACCCCCAATGAAGATGCATGAGAACCCAAAGAGAGATGTTTGTATCAG
>NW_017731484.1:258296-265277 GCF_001890085.2 Hipposideros armiger | reverse complement strand
TAGGTCTCTGGGGCAATCACACCAGGCTTATTTACCCACTCGTCCCAACTTAGCCTGCTGAGTTGCCTCATTCTCTCTCTCCAAATCTTCCCCTAAAAACTACCCCAGTTTTTTTCACCCCTCCCCATCACCATCCCTGCAACACCTCCAGGACACCCCATCTTTCCCATGCCTTGTTCTTCTTTCCAATTGGCTCAGTAGTATGTCTCCTTTTCCACCCAGCCTGTTAGAGAGATCAGGGGTGGGGGTTACAGGGTGAGCTTAAAAGGAGGCAAGAGGCAAATCTCCTAGGGACTTGGGTGGTTGAGGCCAGGTGGATAGGAGCCTCAGGAAGGGGACTGAGGGAAGTAGCTTCAAGCAGGTGAAAAGGGGGGAGGGTTAGAAACCCAGTAAGCTGGGGTCATAAATTAGGGGAAAAGAGAGACTTGTATTTAGCATAGTGGAGAGTTGGCATAGAGTAATTGGCGGTGAAAATGCAAATCTCTACAGAAGATATTCAGGAAACAAATGAGTTTCTAAAGAGGTAGCCATCTGTTGTTTATGAACAGAAGTGTGGCCATGGGGTTGGCAGCTCTTGTAATTTTTCAAGAGAAGTCAGAAATTTAAATTTTATGTGAAAGCTCCCAAGTTTTAAGTATTGGGCCAATTAAAAAAAAACAAACAGCTGCACAATATAGGGCAGGGCAAACCAAACACTGTCCATGAACCATGTTTGGTTGTAGGCCATCCTTTTTTATCCTCCAGTAAGTGATCAAAGTGCTTGTTGAAAAACAAACAAACAAATAAACAAAAACCACTTGGTTGATGCTTGAGAATCAGGAGGCCTTGGTTCCAGTGTCAGTTTTGCTGCTCCTTGTTTTATGACCCTGAACAAATAAATTCACCTCTATGCCTCTCTTTAGCTATAAAATATGGAGGTGGGATCAGATGACCTCAAAGTCCNTGAAGCAACATCCTCCACAACTAGACTGAAGAACAAAAGGACAGCAACTTGTCTGTTCCCCTTCCCCCAATTCCCCAGCACTGTTCCCATCCCCCAAACTCCCCAATAAAAAAATCTTTAAAAAAAAAACTTTTAAATTTTATTTAATATATATTTTATTTTCTAGTTGGATTCTTCTTCAGTCTTAATGTTACTCTTATCCTTTAAGGTAATTCCAAATTATCTCCTTTTACTACCAGAGAGGTGATTTGCAAGCTTTGTTCCAGAGGAGGGTCTGTGGAAAGAGCACGGGCTTCGGAGACAAACCTGCATTAGAATTCTTGATCCTCTTCTTTTCTGTTGAGTTGTGCTCTTGGATACTGCACATAATTTCTTTGAACCTTAGTTTTCCATGTGTAAAATAGGGATAATATCTATTGTATAATGTTGTGAGAATCAGAGCTATCTGTAGCACTTGACACATATTAGGCATTCAATTTAAAAAAGAGCTATTTTTAGACGCCCAAACATTTATTCTTAAGTATTAATAATGGTTTGAATGTGTGTTCCAGAGAGTCTTGCAGATTCCCATAAGAAGAAAGGATGAAGTTGACATGATGATATTGAGTCCATTGCTACCACTTTGGCCAGAGCTGCCTCCCAGTTCAAGGATGTCTTAGATACCAGGAGCAAAGACAAACTGTGACTGGCACCTCTGGGAACTCAGATTTCCAGTGCCTATACCATCTTTTGGATTAGTGAGGAGAAGATAGGGCTTACCTCAGGAGAAGAATAATTTTCAGGGCTGAATAATTTTCCTCCCTTCTGTGCTATTTTCAGCTCATACAGCATAGTCCATTCACTAGCTATTATAGAATAATAACAACTAACAATTATAGAGCACTTACAATGTGTTAGGCCTTGTTCTAAGCATTTTATGTGTATTATTCCTTTAAGCCACATAAAAATCTATAGGATAATGACTTTCAGTATCATCATCGTGCAGATGTGAAAATGATGGCTTTGACCTTTTACCAAAGGTCATACAGCTCATGAATGATGGGGAGCTTAGACTATTTACCATTATCACCTACCCTACCACCTTTAGAAATCTTTCAACCTCTGCTTTTGAATCTAGGTTATTTGTGGTGCGATATTCACCTTGCACATAGTTGGTGGAGAAGCAGCAGATGTTTTGGGTCTCCAGAGGGTTCTCATGGGTGAAATCAGGGGAGCAGGTTTGGGGCTCTGACTCTCCTGTCAAGCATCAGTTGTCCGCCTGGGATGGGAGGGGGGATGGGTCGTAAAGTGAGCAGGGGGGGAAAAAGAGATTCATGGTAAAGATGACACATCTTTATCTGCCACCAACATCAGAGAGAAACATGAATTTACAGACCAGCACCTTATTGTCTCTAATTTCAAATTTGCACTTGTAACTTCTCAAGGTTCTGAATAAAATCATATTTTCTTTCACTGAGCCAAGGTCACCACAGTGCCCTAAAGGCCACGCTTGTTCCCTAAGGGCCAGGCTCCCTCCCCTAGCTTTCCACACCCCCTCAGCTTACATCCTTGTGCAGAGATGAGCCGGGTGTCAGCAGGGATTTGGTCTCCACCCTTCACTGTTACTCGGTCTCCCACTACCACATTTTGTATATTGATCTGCATTTTCTCTCCTCTGCGAACTACCAGAGCTTGCTGTGGGAAGATAGTAAAGGGTCATTTCCAAAGCTTTCTGTTCCCCCATCTTGCTTCTATCATATAACCTTCTGTTCCTGGTTTCCTTCCTTTTGACTCCTCTTTCTTACACTGTCACTCACCACATCATTCTTTATTATTATTATTATTAATCATTTGTATTGGGGTAATATTGGTTAATAACATTATATACTTTTCAGGTGTACAAGATTATAATTCTTGAAAGGCTCTTTGGTAGATTGCAAATTCTTACCATTGCTGTCTGCAGGGCCCTTTGCAATGTGACTTTGATGCTTCTCCCACTAAGATGGTGTCTACCTCTCCATCCTTACACTTAGGCTTGGCTATAGCTTGCATTGGCCCGTAGGACATTAGCAATTGTAATGCAAGCAGAGGCTTTAAAAGTGCTTGCACATTGGGGCTTGCCCTGTTGTCGCTGGGAACCCTTCTGTCACCATGTTGAACAAGCCCAAGCTAGTCTCCTGGAGGAAGAGAGATCATGAGGAGAAAAGTCCCAGTTGTCCCAGTAATCCCAGCTGAAGCCCAAGACATGTGAATGAGGCCGTCTTAGACCATATAGCCTCAGCTAAGTTCAGCTCAGATCAGAAGAACAGCACAGCCATAGAGTTTTGAGAAAGAATATGTTCATTGTTTTGAGCCACTAAGTTTTGGGGTGGTTTGTGAGGCAGCAAAAGCTAACTGGTAGTCTCCAGACTCCTAGTTCATGCTACCTGAACTCTTACCTGAGGAAGGAATTAAGTTATGTTCACACCAAAGGGAGATGATGATACTGGGCCACAGTGCTAGATCATAATCGTGGTATTGGAAATTTTGGGACCTGTTTCTTTTCAAGTTTCCAGCCCTGTGCCTAGGAACCTCTTTCTACTGTCATATTATTTCCAGGTAGTTAAAAAAAAAACCCAAAATCTTTTTATCTGAAAATAATCTCAACTTGTAGAAAAGTTGCAAGAATAAAAATTGTACCAAGAACACAAGTATAATCTTTACCAAGATTCATCTATTAACATTTTATCCCATTTGCTTTGTCATTTGTTCTTTGTCTTTACAGGTGTGTGTATGTGAATACATTTTTTTTCCTGAACCATTTGAGGTTAAGTTACACATGTCATAATCTTTTTTTTTTTTTACTGTAGATCTTTTTTTTAAAAATTTATTTATTTATTTATTTATTTTTTAATTAGTTTCAGGTGTACAACACAGTGCAATAGTTATATTTTTTACCCCTCAAAGGAATATGAAAGACAGTTCAGGGAATATAATTAGTAATGTTGTAAATATTTTGTAGGGTGTCAGATGGTCACATGTCTTGTCATGATCTTTTATTCTACATACTTCAGTGTGCATTTCCCAAGAGTTAAGATATTAAATAACCATAATACAGTTATCAATTTTAGTAAATTTCACACTGACACAATATTTTAATCTACTTTCTGTATTCCAGTTTTGTCAATTGACCCAATATATCTTTTACAGCATTTTTTTTTCCTCCAACACAGGAGTCAGTCTAGGGTCAGGTATGTCATTTAGTTGTCATATCTGTTTACCCTCCTTTAATCTGGAACATTTCCACAGCTGTACTTTGTCTTTAAGGTCATTAACATTTGAAGAATCCAGCCTCCCCAACTTCCTTTCCCTTTTTTGAAAAAATACAGTGTTCTCATTTGAGGTTTCATATTATGCTCATTAGATTCAAATTATGCATTCTACAGCAGACCACTTCATAGGTGATGCTGTGTCTTTCTCAGCGTACTTTTAAGGTCAGATACAGTAAAACCTAAGCGAACCTCTTATAACCAGCTTCACTCAGCTCGCTCATTGTATGATACTCAGGGAACTTAATAATTATGTATTTGGCCACATTCTATACCTCCTCTCACTAGATCCTTCCCCACCAATCCTACCTGAGGCACCATGTTCTTAAAAGACTCCATGATCCTGGAACTCTTGGTCTCCTGATAATATGAGAAGCAGCCAGTGATGGTGACCACAACAGCTAGTGCAATGCCCAGGTACAGCTGAAGGTAGGGAAAGAAAAGGCTTATCAGTAGGTCCTTTTCTTCCTCTTCATCCTCAGAAAATTGTGAGGGAAATCGCCATTTCTCCAGTTGCAAGAAACCATAGGACTCAGTTGGAGAGTACAGGGGCCGAGAAGAGGCTGAGATAGGTCTCTGGCTTATTCAGCTTCCTGGTGAAGGAACTCTGAACTATGGTAAGAAGCCAGTAAAATTTAAGGCCCATGAAGGCCTATATCCTCCTCTCCTGGAAGGCTATTCATGAGGTGGGGGATGGGTAGTGAGAGAGATGGGGTGAAAGGAGATGAAGAGATTAAAATTCTGGGAAAAAGAAAGGGACCCCAAAGTGCTATGATGATCAGTTGGGAAGATAAAGGAGAGCAAGTTTCTGTGGTAAACATGCATGTCAGGGAATTGAATCAGTAGCTTTCCAAAGAAAAGACTAGGGAAACCAAGAAGGACCAAGGACTCCCTTAGAAAATCTTGGAAGTACTAGGTATTTGGGCCAGAGGGCTTCAGGAGTGCTAGGCTGAGCAGGAGAGTGTCAGGGTTAAGCAGAGACTGGGCTAGGCAGCAGTAGTTGAGCAGACTCACATTGTCTTTGGTAGAGTTCTCATTGAAATACATCTGGATGCCATAGGTCACAAAGCAGAGAATGGCACCAGTCCCCAGGAAGATAGAGAAGCCACTGAATAGTTGTTTACAGAATTTGACCCATTCTGGAATGGTGGGAGGTGGGGGTAATCGTATTGGGTCCATCTCT
This sequence comes from Hipposideros armiger, assembly GCF_001890085.2. Classification (NCBI taxonomy): domain Eukaryota; kingdom Metazoa; phylum Chordata; class Mammalia; order Chiroptera; family Hipposideridae; genus Hipposideros; species Hipposideros armiger. Next base: position 259,864 of record NW_017731484.1, on the reverse strand, counting down.
AGTCAGGATTTCCTGTGCCTCTTCGGGGCTAAGGCCCTGTGTGGAGAAGAAATAAGGATGGGTAGAAAATCATGAAAAAGAAACAGCTATAGCAAAGAGGAATCCTGCTTCAAAACTGAGATCTGCCATCATAGCCCCAAGATGAGTCTAGAGACCAATGAAGTTCTCTGAAGGTCAGACTGGAAGTTCTTCCTAGATAAGTGGGATTTTAAAATTTGCGTTATAGAAGGGATATCACTTAGCATGCTAACATAGGATGGATTTTTTAGTTTATGGGCTGATTTACAAACCTTTTAAAATACCCATCTTGGGCCTTGGTACTCTGGTAGGATACCAAAATGAGTAAGAATGGTCCCTACTCTTACGGAGCTCCAACTCTAGTGGGGACAATTTATAATATAGAAATAATGTGCAAGGCTAATGTAATTATTGGATACAATACAGAATGTTGATAACTTATGGACTATTTACTCTTCGACTCTCTAGATTAGAAACAGGGTGGAAGAAACCCAGCTAAATACATGAATACATAGATTTTCACTTTAGGCTTGTGTACTTTTTTCTCTGAACGAAAATAATAGTGGAACCTACTAGAGGACTGTAAAAGAAACTCTCCTTAATCCCCATCAGCCACTCCCCAACCTCACTCTGAAAAACATACAACTTTAATAAAAATAAGACAAACCTCCTGTGCTCCTCCCTGGTTACCAGGTGAAGCCCCTTCAATGACGAAATTCTAGAGCTAAGAGGAGCTTACACTTTGAAGGCTTGTATTTAAGGTTTTAATTTGTGGTCATTGTATTAGTGGTTACAGTAGCAGCAGTAGTATTAGTAATTGTAGTAATATGTGACTTCACCATTAACTCATTGGTTCTCAGTGTGGTCTAGCAAACCATGGGGTCCCAAGACCCTTTCAGGGGGTCCACAAGTTCATACAATTTTCATAATAATACTAAATCATTGTTTGCTTTTTTCACTCTTATTCTCTTGAGTGTATGGTGAAAATTTCCAAAGGCTACATGATACATGCTATTGCAACAGATTTAATACCAGAAATATATGAGAATCCAGCTGTCTTCTATTTAAAATTTAGACATTAAAGAGGTTTGCAAAAATGTCAAATGCCACTAAATTTTTTATTTTGAAAAACAAGTTATTTGTCATAAAAATTATTATTTATACTAATATATGATGCGCTTACTCTTCTTTCAAGATGAATTAGAAAATATTTTTTAATTTCTCAATTTTAATTTCTAATATTGTAATTATAGATGATGTAACCATCATAAATGAAACTCTTTGGATTCCTTGATAGTTAATCATTGTAAAGGACTCCTAGGGACAAAGGTGTGAGAAGCACTGTCCTAAACTATTCTTATTCTCTTTTTTAATTCTGAGCTTTCTTTGGGATAGTTCTCATCTTCATCTTTTTTGAGTGTACAGCCAGTGACACTTGACTGGGCAGAGGTTAGGGGTAAGAGCATTGGTTAGAGGCTTTTGTCCTGGTAACCTCAAAGTTAGGATGGGGACTCTCTCTCTGCCTCCCTCAGGGAGTTCCTTCACTCACC
>NW_017731484.1:250982-256996 GCF_001890085.2 Hipposideros armiger | reverse complement strand
CAAGAGTTTGAGCTCTGAGCAACAGTGGTTCGAGTCAGCCCGAGCTGAGCAGCCGTGAGCTACCAACAGGTGGCGGGATGGCTCAGCTAAAAAAAAAAAAAGAGCCTGGGGCTGGAGAGAGTTACCAGAGGGCCAAAGGGTGAGGCGATGAAGTTGAGGAAATGAAGGCGAGGGCCTGGGAGAACAAGAGGTGGAGGATGACTGTGTGCCTAAGTGATGAAGATGCCACGGTGCTGAGCAAAGGGGGAATTCAGTGGGAGTAAAGGGTCAGCTGGGCTTCAGGGCCTGCTGAAAGCCTTCAGCCCCAGGACCTGTGGGCACGGTGGCAATGCCAAGGTCTGCCATCACCAAGTCCTCGTGAAAGTTCTAACCAAGAGCCCAGAAGCCTCAGTCCCTGGGTGTGAGGATGACTTGAGCTGGTTTTGCCACAAGGGAGAATCCCAGCTTGGTACTTAGAGGTACCTTAGATAGCTGACATAAATAAATACATAAATACATAAATAAATAAATAAATAAATAAATAATAATAATACATACATACATACATACATACATACATACATACATAAATACATAAAGCAGGCACTCTGTGTGTGAGCGTGCTTCTCCACCAACATTGATTTTGAGCTTTTAGTTTTAGGAGATCAGATAGCAGAATACCTCAGATTTTGGGTTTTTGAGTCAATCCTGAGTTGAAGTCTGGATCCTCTGCTTACCAGCTGTTTGGCTTTGGGCAAGTTACTCAACCCCTCTGTGCCTCTTTCCTCATCTATATAGGGGGACACCATCTACCCCTCAAGATGTCAAGAGCAAGGACTAAAGCGAGGTGCTCTATGTAAAGTACAATGTCTGGCACACAAGGTATGGCAATTAAGTCTGCGAACTTGCCACCATGCGCTTATATTGCCAGCACTGTACAAACAGCTCATTCAGGTTTCGTAACCTTGGTATACCAGTGTCTCACAGCTGTGTTTTGTCGACGTGTGCTGGTGTCTTGCTGAGTGGCGTTCATTATTGTTGTTGCATATTTTTGTGGGTCATCGCGAGAATGTCTGAGTTTGAATTAGAGCAACGAACAAACATTACATTTTTTTGTTAAACTTGGCAAACATGGAAGTGAAATCAGGAACATGTAGTCCAAGTTTATGGGGATACTGCTATGAAGAAAAATGGTGTACAAATCAATTAAACATTTTTCTGAGGGGAGAGAATGCTTCACTGATGAAGAGAGGCCAGGGAGGCCAGAAACATCAATAGAGAAACAGTTAGGAAAATCTTTTTTTTTTAAATTAGTTTCAGGTGTATAGAGCAATGTAGTAGTTAGACATTTAAACCCCTCATAAAGTGATAACCCACCCCCCAAGCTACTACCCCTCTGACATCATATACAACTGTTACAATACCATTGACTATCTTCCCTATGTTGTACTCCACATCCTGTGACTATATATGCCCATATATTTAGTTATAGTTGACATTCAATATTATTCTACATCAACTTCAGGTGTATAGTGCACTGAACAGTCTATGAAGTGATCCCCCTGATAAGCCCAGTGCCCATCTGGTACCTTACATGATCTTTACAACAATGTTGATTATAGTCCCTATACTGGATTATCTACCAATTTGTATTTCTTAATACCTTCGCATTTTTTACCCTGCCCCCAACCCCATTCCCATCTATCACTCTGATAGATCTAGTACCTATCTGGTACCATTCCTAGTTATTCCAATATTATTATTATTATTATTATTATTATTATCATTATTTAAAGATTTTATTGGGGAATTGGGAGAGGGGAACAGTGTTGGGGAATCGGGGAAGGGGAGCAGACAAGTTGCTGTTCTTTTGTTCTTCAGTCTAGTTGTGGAGGACGTTGCTTCACTGGCCCATGTTGGTATCATCATTGCGCTCTTCCCGGGTGAGGCAGATCACTTGCCGGCCTCTGGACGGCTGCTCACAGCGGCTCTTGGCAGCTCACACTGGCTGCCGGCCGCTCATGCTGGCTGCCGGCTACACATGGCAGCTTATGGCAGCCCACTGCAGCAGGGGCTGCAGCCTACGCTGGCGACTCACGGCAGCCCAACTCCAGGTCGAGCTGTTGTTCACCATCTTAGCTGTAGAGGGTGCAGCATCACTGGCCCTCATGTGGTATTCAGACTGGGGCCCTGCTGCTCAGAGCTGGTGTCCCAAGCCAACTCTTAACCAACGTGCCACTTGGCCGGCCCCAAAAATGTTTTTAAAAGACTCTTTTTGGGGCCGGCAGAGTGGCTCAGTTGGTTAAGAGCTCGCTCAAGAGTTTGAGCTCTGAGCAACAGCGGTTCAAGTCCAGCCCGAGCTGAGCAGCTGCTGAGCAGCCGCTGAGCAGCTGCTGAGCTGCCAACAGGTAGCAGGATGGCTCAGCTTAAAAAGAAAAAGACTCTTTTTGTATTAAATGTCTTCCTTTGATATTGATCTAATCATTTCCCTATTTTTTTTGCTGTATTCTTAGTATTATGAATATTTAGCTTGTCATCTGTCTCTGATGAATCATCACATTTGCTATTCAGTGGATAAAAGGGAAATGCCATAGAAAGTATTTCTGCCTGGGCCAGAGGTTGGCCTGGACTAACATTACATCTAGTAGTAAGATTCTCTCAGCTTTTTGCTAAGATCCTCTAGCAGACTACTGAATGTCTTTGTATCTTTTTTGTTAACTCCTTACTGCATCTTTAAGATAACATCCTCTCCCTTTCTCTGGCTCTAATCACAGGGTTTGTCCAGCTCATGCTGCTCAAAGGTTCATTATCTACCAATTCCTCACTCCCTTTGCAGCCTCCCCAGTTCACTGAACCATAGGGCTGATCAGGCCCCTTTATGCCCACAGGTCCTGTCCCTGCAGCTGCAGAAGAGGGTGGCACGGTGGTGGGGAGGGCTTGTGCTGGAGCCAGACTGGTCAAGCCTTGAATCCTGATCTGGAGGCTAACCGCTCCTGAAACTTTGAATACATAATTTAATCTTTCTGAGCCTCAGTTTGCTCATCTGTAGATTAAAGATAACAATAGTCTCCGTCTTATTGGATTATGAGGATTTTGAGGATTCTTTCAGTCATCTCACCAATATTTATTGTCTAATATGTGTCAGGCATTGTTTTGGATGTTAAAGATAAAGGTGGTGAACAAAAGAAAGAAAAATCCCCGTGTGCATGAAACTTATTCTGGAGAAGGAATCAGGCAAACAAACCAAAAAAGTATAAACCAACAAACTAATAACTATATAGACATTTGAATCATATGTATATGTTTTTTATATATTATCTATCTCTCTATCTATCTATCTATCTATCTATTTATCTATGTGTCTATCTAAACTTGAGGTAGTAAATATTTATGAATTAATACAAAGAGCATGCGGAAAGAGGTACCAGAGCGTTATTTTATGTGGGGTGGCCTGTGAGGGCCTTTCTGAGAAGGCGATGTTTAAGGAGTGACCTGTATGAAGCGAGGAAGCCAGGCCTGTGGGAAACATGTTCCTGGCAGAGGAACTATCAAGACAAAAGGCCTTGAGGTAGAATTAAATGAGACTATACAAATAAAAGTTTGGCACAGTTATGGCACAAAGTGAGCTGCCATTAATGCTCCCACAACTACTGCCATAATCACCATCACACTGCTGTTAGAGTTGTAACAAAAGGGCTAAGAACTGACTTCTGACTGCTACTCCAAGATCATGGCATAGGGTTGCAAGTGCTTGTATCTTCCTCTCTCCCATTTCCATGCACCACTGGAGGAATACACACCACTCATCCATCCCTCCTTCTCCAGCACACAAGGGCCCCTCCTTCCTGCCTATCACACCCTGTCCATGAAGGTTTCTGAAGTTTGCTATATAGTTAGTCTCAAGAATTGCATCTACTTTTCCTTCCATCCCTTAAAGACAGCACCCAGAACAGTGCTCTGCACACATGATAGACTATTAATTGGTGCTGACAGTCGGGGCCCCTCAGCCCACCATCTCTTGACTCCACACCTTCAGATTGAGAGTGGCCTGATTTTGGTCTAAAACAAAAAAGGCAGAAGTGACCCAAATAGACCCATAGGCCCTTCCCTGACCTGGACAACCCCTCGGGTGGGATCAACCATGAGGAAGGAGGCCCTATTATATTTTCTTTTAAATCATTTTGTAACCTAACTCCTTCCCCTCTAGCTTTCTCCACTGACATCATCTGCTCCCAGATTATTTACTTCCTGTCCCGATCTCCTGGCCTCTCTTTATTGTCTCCTCTACAAGCCAAGTCCTGCCTCAGCACGTATTTCAATACCACAATTTGGGAGGGAAGCAAGTATTAAGTATAGAAATCTGAATAATGCAAGAGATTTCTTTTTTCATAAAGAAATGCAACTTTATTATTTTCAAGTACATATGTAGTGCCTCAAACTAATGTTTTACAAAAGGTCACCAAGTAAAAGTCTTGCAGATGTTTCTTTAACAAATACATATGAATTGATAATAATTAGCCCATACACTCACTACTTCTAAATGGAGATTCCTAAAGTGCCTGAAAAGTATTGTTTTAGGTAGACTAAATATACCACCCTTAGAAATATTGTTTATGTTCTTAATTTACTAAACAAATGCCATTTTTATTGATTGTGCAAAGATAAAATTTTGTCCACAGTCAATGAATCTCAAATTAATCAGGCCCAAATTATTATGGCTTTCCACTTCGTTTTTCAAGCCCAAGGCAATGACTCAGTTATTTCAAGGTACTTCTGATAAAGTAGAATTCCAGTATAATGAAGTAACAGACCTTGAGAGGTGGCTTCGGGGCCTGACCTAACATTTGTCTTTTGTGCTTCCTTGTTTTCTGCCTTAGGTCTTCCATTTTCCTTAGGTGTCCCTTACTTGCCTTGTTTATCTAAGTCTCTCTCTACAGGACATTCCCAATGCCTTCTAAGCCAACCTTAGAGAATGGGCAGAGCTGCCTGCGGAGCAGAAAGAAGTGTTTGGTTTGGAGGAGGGGGTAAGGGAAGGAAAACTATCTCCCTTAGGAACCAGAAACCAACTGCCCATCTCAGGGAAAGTGGGCACAATGAACATAAGTGTGAAGTGCATTTGCCTGGGAGGAACAGCCCTGCTGACCGAGAGGTCAAAGGCAGGTCTCCTAATGCTTTCCCTCTTGTCCAGAGGTTCTGACCACATTCATGACCTAAGCTGATTCTGCATGTCCCTGGAAGACAGAAAGGTTCTAGGAACATCTCCACCCCAATTCCAGCTTTTGGCCAGGGAACTCCTGGTTTGTCAGTGCCTAGGAATGAGACAGGTTCATCAGCATGGGCAAGAAGGGGGAAGGGGAGGAGGGGCAGGGAAGGAGCTGGTATCTATTTCTTTTGGAACAACATGGAACTTCTGAATTCTTCGCATTCTAAATGATGAGTGTTACCAAGCATGTGTGATTGAGAGAGTTGGAGCATCTGTAACATCCGGGCCTCATGGACCAAACAGACCACAAAGCAAAGATTAATGGGAACTTCATCGCATAGGGATGTGAGATCTCAGTGAAGCTCCCCGGATTGCCTTCTGGTCCTGCCTCTGCTGCTACTCTGATGCTATCTGAATTTGGTCTGCTGGCAGGGCACTCTAAAAGGGCAGGACACAGAGCTGGAGCCCAGATGTCTATCTGGAGACGCCACAGGTCAAATGCTGTGTCACTGACACTCACTCTCCTTTCCTGTCTCTTTCTCTCATTGTTGTTTGCCTCCTCCGCCATACCCCAGCCTCCCACCTGTCTGCCCATCTCTCCGCTAGGGGTTCATTCCTAGCCTTGACTAGGAGATGGGCTGGTGTCTCCAACCAGCTTCCCTTTCTGGCCTCACCAGGAAGAACCATTTGTGATTTCCAGGTTGGAGAGGGAATCAGGGGACAGAATTGGGCAGGAAGCAAATGAGGGGTGAAGGTGGGACATGGGATGAGGCTGGAGAGATAGACATTGGTGATCTGAGACAGTTTCCCTCCTTCCGGTTAGACAGGTCCC
>NW_017731484.1:152857-249337 GCF_001890085.2 Hipposideros armiger | reverse complement strand
CACTCACTTGAGCGGGTACATGCGGAGGGCCACACCCATGCCTGGGCAGTAGGACAGAAAGGCGGCCAGTGCTGTCTCTTCCAGGAGCCCAAAAATCAAAATCTTGTTTCTGGAAAGATAAAGAAAGGAGGGTAGGTAGCATCTGAAGGGAGGGCAAGGAGAGAAAGATGCAGGGAAGCCCCTGGTGGTGGAAGGGAAAGGGGTGAGAGCTGTGAAGGTAGTGTCATAAATGACATCTTCTGTGCTCTCTGCAGACACCTTCTTCTCATACTGTGTATAACCCAAGAAAGATTTCCTCTAATTTTAATGCTTATTGATTTTACCTCTGACTGTTGTCTATAACACATATATTCATTTGTTAAATAAATGTATCTTATGTGTTGGGTGATGTGCTCTGTTCTGGAGATGCTGTGGTCAATGCGAGCTTTCTTCTGGAGACATGGGGTCTGCTCTCAGGCATCTTATAATCTTGTTATTGCTCCAGACAAATAGTCTGTGAAAGTCTCATCTCCCCAGCAAGATGCTGAGAAAGCTCCTTCAGTTCAGAGCCCATGTATGTCTTCTACATTCTCAGTATCTCCTACAGTCCCTGGTAGCTGTTGGTTGTAGATATTCAATGAAAAAGAGAACATTTGTAAAGTGCTTAGCAGAGGGAGAGCTGACTGGAGATTGAGTGATCAACATATATTTACTATATCAGGACTGAAAAGCAATATTGAAAAAGGTTCTGAGTGCAGTCTCTAGAGTCAGGTGGTGTCTAGTCCCACTAGCTTTTGGTTATAAGCAATATTTCTTAACTTCTCTGAGACTCGTGTTTCTTCTCTGTGAAATGGGGATATTGCCTTTTTATCATAGGCTTGCTGGGAAAATCATGGGAGATAACATGTGGAAAGCTCTCAAACATGGAAAACGCTCAGTCGTATTACTCAACCTTTTATAACATGCACTTCACCTATTTATGGCTTAAGCCATTTGTTCTCAAAGTTTTCACTCACTAAAGACCCCTCTATTCTTCTATAAAGGTCACATTTTAGATAAGCATGATATCGGGGGTGGGAGGGCAATAGATGGGGGGAAGGGGGTTGTTACTTTGTGAGGGTGAAAAGGATAACTATTGCATTGTTCTGTACACCTGAAACTAACAATAAAAAAATAAAATAAAATAAAATAAAGGTCACATTTTAATAGATTTTTGTCTCTCAAACTGCATTTGGTAGTAAGTAGTGAATGTATTTCCCCATTTAAAATTCATTAGACATCTACCTGGCTTCCAAACACAGCTACACATTGGTCACTTTACTTCATACCTGGGCTTCTGCCTAAGAATGACTCTTAAGTAGGCCTAGGAACCTTCTCACAGGTAAGTGCTTGATTTCCATAAAGTTTTGTGAACAATGCAAATAGCATCTTGGGAGGAGCTCTGAGGGCCCGGGTTCTCCAGGTGGGGCCTGAGGTGCAGAGGCTGCCTCTGGCCAGGTGACTTGTTGGTATTAGTACTCCTCTGAACCCAACCTGACTTTTGGTTCTTTTCCATTTGCCTCTCAAATGGGCTGGATTTAGCCAGTTATGTTCCCACTTCCTGTGTCCCACATGCACAGCACAGTGGGTTCCAGGCCAGAACTGGACCCAATTTCTTGGACTTTCTGCTCCTGTTCTCTTTTTTGCTGCACTTTCTCCATTAGTGCTTTTAGCTCGTGGAATCGCCTTCCTCCATGTTACCTTTATTTATCTAACAGACTTTAACTTTCCTCTCCCTAGGATCTCAAATGCTATTAACTTTACTGAGGTTTTGGCATCTTTATTTTTTACCATACCAACAAATTGTGACAAAACTCAGTGAATTGTGCCCATCATTTCCAGTAGAAAATACAGAGAACAGCAGTGATAACTTCAGCACTTACTATCACTCACGCTACAATTGCAGAGCAGTTATTAAGTACCTTCCAGGTGCCAGACTCTGTGATAGGTGAGCCACTCAGTGTAGTGGTCAAGAGCTTGGGATTTAGAAACTGATCTGGGTTAATCCTTACCAGGGGGGAGACCTCAGCCACATCATTTAAACTTTTTGGGGTCTCATCTATAAATTGAAAAGAATACCTACCTAATAGAGCTATTGTGAGGTTAAACAATGTGCTGAATCACTTACCTCAGTGACTAGCACATGGTATCTCACAAATAAGAAGGCATTAAACCTGACCCTGAACAGCTCACAGACTCTACAAGGATAACATCATCACCACAGGTCAAGAGCTACCCGCAAGTGTAGAGGAACAGGGGAGATCCTGTGTGTAGGGCTGGGCAAAGGATGCAGGTGGGTATCACTAGATTAAGAGATGAAGAGAGGAAGGAAGGAAGGAAGGAAGGAAGGAAGGAAGGAAGGAAAGAAGGAAGGAAGGAAAGAGAGAAGGTAAAAAGGAAGAAAGCTAGAAGGAGACCTTAACAAAGTACATTTTAGGAGAGAAATAAAACTCATCAGAAAGTCATATCACTCCTTCTTCTCTTATCTATTTTAAACATGGCTATGGATATACAACTGGGTAACTAGAACCTGATATCCCCCTGTCAGAACTGGGCCCAGGGTGGGAGGTGAGCTTGTGTGGGTTGGTGAGTGTACCCAGAGCCCACTCAGCTTGGGTGGGCAGGTGCCTGGCGGGGTGGGCGCTCACTTCATGCCCTGCTGGAAGACTGAGTTGCGGCGGGTCTTGCAGATGATGAGGTCAGCCCATTGCACGACCACGATGCTGGCAAAAAAGGCCGTGTGGCAGGTGAACTCCACCACCTTCCGCTGCTCATAGGTCTGGGGGAGGGTGGGCAGAGAGGTGACAGTGTGAGAGGAAAGGGCGGGACCAGAATATAGCACAGTTCAGGGCCATTGTTAAATCCTGGGCATCAAACCCACCCTTAGCCCCCAAACCCAGTTGGCCACTACTGACCGCCTGTACCAGGTGTTTAGCCCCCCTCTCGTATATGTTCGTCCACGTGTACACAGCCCCACTCACCCACTCCTGTCCATAGCTGTCCTCCAGGTCATTTGTGGACCGGTCATCCCAGTCGAGACGGATTCCCAGCAGCCGTGAGGGCAGGAAACCATTCTCTGCCAGGATCACGAAGTAGGTAAAGAAGCCGCCCAGTGCCTGGATCATCCCTGTGGATTGTGGGTAAAAGGCAGGGTCTGGGTCAGGGAAGGGAGCTGTAGGGGGCCAGTGACAATAGGCCAGAGATGGACGTCCCTGACCCTGGGGAATCTGGCCCCTGTCCTGGACTTCTGCTGGGAGTTCCTCCCTCCAAAAGCTGGGGAAAGAATTTTCTGGGGTTCTCTCCAGAGCCGCAGGGCCCAGCCGCACCAATCTGTCCATAGGCCATGCTGATGAGCCTCTCATTGACCAGCTTGTCTGTCTGTGGGTTTCTCGGCTGCCGCTTCATGATGTCACTCTCAGCTGCCTCATAGGCCAAGGAGATGGCGGGGACCTGTGTGAGATGTGGAGCGGAGGAGAGGAGGGCATTGGAAGGGAGCCTTGTGCTTATCTTCTCTTCAACCAGCACAGCCGGGTCAGCTGCCCCTGGTGCCTCTCTCTTTTCATCTGCTGCCCATCCCTGCCCACTGCGCCCACATGATTGCCTTGCCTGTCCCCTACTCCAGCCCTTGGCCTCACCATGTCAGTGCCCAGGTCGATGCAGAGAATGGTCACGGTGCCCAAAGGCAGGGGGATGTTGACGATGATGAAGAGCAGGAAGGGGGTGATCTCGGGGATGTTGCTGGTCAGGGTGTACGCGATGGACTTCTTCAGGTTGTCAAAGATGAGGCGGCCTGTGTGGAGGTTTTGAAGGCATCAGGGAGATCAGAGAGACCCTTCCCCACCCCTAGCCTTGGAAATGTGGCTGCTCAACTTCCTGAGAGAGGAAGATTTTGTGTGTGAGGGAAGCTAAAGCCGGTGGTGGACGCCTGGAACCTTTAGTTGACTCTGTGATCGGGGTAAAAGGCACAAGAAGCAGGTGTGCGGGCGTCAGACATTCCGGATGCCACCCAGCCCATAGCCTCCTCACCCTCCTCCACTCCTGTGACAATGGAGGCAAAGTTGTCGTCCAGCAGGATCATGTCGGCTGCCTGCTTAGAGACGTCAGAGCCTGAGATGCCCATGGCAATGCCAATGTCTGCCTTCTTCAGCGCCGGGGAGTCATTCACGCCGTCGCCTGTCACTGCCACGATGGCTCCCTGGGAGAAGGTACAGCCAAGCGGGATGGTGAAGGCCCTGCACGTGCCCAGCCCCGCCTCCCGCCGCCTTGCTCACCTGCCTCTGGCAGCCCTCCACGATGATGAGCTTCTGCTGTGGAGACGTCCGTGCAAAAACGATCTCCGTGTGGTTCTTGAGGATCTCGTCCAGCTGCTCGGATGTCATGTCCTTCAGGTCAGAGCCATGCACCACACATGCCTTGGCCTCTCTGGGGGGCAGGGGCAGAGGTGCTGATTCCCGACCTAGCCAGCCTGCTGTCTCTCCTGGCTGCCTCTGGGGCTCCGGTTTCCCCAAGGGCTTCATCCTCCTCTCCCTCGATGCTCAGTGACCTGTTTCTCCCATTTCTCTCTCTGAGAAAGTGATGCTAGATCCTCACCATGTGCATCATCACAGTTACTACAGTTTACTACGTGTGTGCTTGTTTTCTCATACATAACTCACTGCTATAGCTATGCTGCAGTGTAGATAGGATCCTAATTTTGGCTCAGGAAGGAAAGTTGACGTCGCCAAAGTCACCCAGCTAAACAGTGGCGCATCCTGGACACGCTCAGGACTGAGGAACCAGAGGAAAGGCCTGTAAAGTTCCCAGAGGTGCTATCCTGATACTCCAGAGAAGACTCAGGCACCCTAACCCTATGGTTAACCCCAGGGGGTCCTGCAAAGGCCTCACCTGGGGTTGACTTGACTGACAGGGATATTGAGCCGAGCTGCAATGTCCTCCACAGTCTCGTTGCCCTCTGATATAATGCCCACACCTTTGGCAATGGCCTTGGCTGTGATAGGGTGGTCCCCGGTCACCATGATCACCTGGCAGGAAGAAGGAAGAAAAGGGAAAAGGGCAGCAGTAGTAAGATTCCCCGCCTGCTCCTATTCCTTCTCCAAAGTAAAAAGAAGCCAGACCACTAGATGGTGGGGCTGATAGATCCTAGTCAAAATAATGGAAGTGTGTGTGTGTGTGTGTGTGTGTGTGTGTGTGTGTCTGTCTGTCTGTCTGTCTGTCTTTGCATGAGTGGGTGAGGAGAGACAATGGCAAGTTTTGCTCTGGGATCAGAGATAGTTTGTTTAAATGGAGGAAAACTACCATGACAGAGAAACATGTTGACAAGGGTCCCTTGGAAGATATGCCTCAAAGATTGTTTAGGAGTTTGGATTTCATGGGAGGATACAAGGCTGTCAGAGCTAAAAGGACCCTTTAGAGCCCCCTCCTGTTACCAATGAGGAAACAAAAACTTAGAAAAGACCTGTGATTTGCTCAAGGTCACAGGGAGCCAGAACTAGGACATGGTTTTCTTAGTGTCCAATATAATTGCTGCAGGCAATCTAACCGAACAGAACAAGAATGACACTACCCTACTCACTGATATTTTGCCATGATATGAGAAGAAGGTGATTCCTGCCTTAATGACAATGTTCATTGTCATGTTGCAGAATGGACGGAGTTGGATGGCGAGGGTGGTTGGCATCTGAGAGGCCAGTTAAGAGGTCAGAGATGGATTAGGATAGCATTTGCATGTGTGGGTTTGTGGGGCAAATCACATAGATACCAAGAAAAGGAAGCCTTTTCAGGCCCCACTGCCTTCTCTTACACCCGTAACACTTCACTGAAACTGCCCCCCAAAGGCCATATGGGCTTCCCAACTGAAAAACAATGGCATCTTTGCAGTCCTCATCCTCTTGACCCCTCTGTGGGCATTTGGCATTGTTCACCACCCCTCTCTAAAACCCTCTCTTCCCTTGGACCCTTTATTCCTGGTTCCCCTCCACTCTCTTCATGCACTTTCCTACCCTCCTCAGGGAGGCAGCCAAGAAGAGCGGAAGAAGTGGCTTAGGGGTCAGACAGCTGATCTAAGTGTAAATGCTGACTTTCCTCAGCTCTGAGACTTTAGACAAGTCACTTCGCTGAGTCTCAGCACATGGAGAAGATGAGTCCTGCCTTTCACAGTTGTCATGAAGAGCAAGTGGCATTCAATAAAAGCTAGCTAGCTGTGTGTTAACACCCTCTCCCTTGGGTCACTGGTTCTTATTCCTCTACTTGCTCCTAAATGTTGGTGTGGCTCAGGGTTTCATTCTCCTCTCCTTTCTTGACCCATGCTTTTTGCCTAGGCAATGGTAAACATTACAATTTATAGTTATCAAGAATTTAGGGCCGGCTGAGTGGCTCAGTTGGTTAAGAGCTCGCTCAAGAGTTTGAGCTCTGAGCAACAGCGGTTCGAGTCAGCCCGAGCTGAGCAGCCGCTGAGCTGCCAACAGGTGGCAGGATGGCTCAGCTATAAAAAAATAAAAAAATAATAAAAAAAAAATTCCAAGAATTTAACTGAGCTACTTCATGGTATTGCTGTCTTCGCAGCCATTTTGTTTGGCTAAGTGGCCTGCTCTTGGGCAATATAATAAAACATACTAGGATGTCTTTACTTTGCACTCATGGACTAATAACACTCAAATCTCCAGTCCTGATCCTCTTTCTTGAGCTCTAAACCATATTCCAACTTTCCCTGAAACATCTCTCCCTGGGTGTCTCATAGACTCTTTAAATGTAAGGTCAAATTGAACTCATTTCTCTACTCCCACCACCCCCACCAAGCCTACTCTTCTACTTCCTACCTTAGAAACTGTCCCTCATTCATTCAGGCCTTTTGCTTCCTATGTCTTTCTTATCGTCCATATCCAGTTTGGTCACCAAGTTCTTAAAACATTTCTCGAATGTTACGACTCCCCTCCACCCCCCTGTTGCTGCCCTTGTCTGGTCATCATCCCTTGCCTGAATTATTGCAATGGTCTCTTGCCTGTCTCCCTGACTCCGGTTCTTCTCCAAATCCAGGCCCTCCATCCAGGTAGCTGCCTAAAAGCTAAATCTACCCCGTGATACCTGTGGTTCTCTGTGGACTACAGTATAAAGCCTAAGTTTGGCATTTAAACAAAGTCCTTCCAACTGGCCCTAGCCCAAGGTTCCAGTTTCAATTCCGGATGCTCCTTTGCCACCTTTCCTTGCAACCCACGCACATACGCAGTACAGTCTAACCACGCAGGGTACACACTGTTCCCTGCCCTTCACATGTCTTCCTCTCCCTCACTGCCTTACAAAATACTTGTCAACCTTCAAGGCCCAGATCAAATGTCAGCCCCTCTGTAAAATATTGTCCAGTTCCCTGAGACAGAATTACCTTCTCCCTGCTTTGACTTCCCATGGAGGGACTTCCTCCAGGCCTCCATGAGAGCTCTGATCATGGCAAGAGGTAGCCTGATGAGCAGGGGGAACATATGCCTTCCAGAGAAGCAGGCCATGATTCAAATAGCCAATCCACTTCTTACTAGCAGTTTTATTTTGGGAAAGCTACTTACCCACTCTGAGTCTCAACTTGTTTTATTTTTAAATGAAGGTAGTGGTGCCTACCTTAGAGACAAAGTGCTGTGGGGATCATAAATCACATATATACACATATATACAGAATAGCCCTCTAGCGTGATCATTGAGAAATAGCAGACTGCCTTGATTAAAATCCTGGCCCACTTACTAGCTGTGTGGTCCTGGGCATGTTACTTTGTGCCTCAGTTTCTCTCTCTGTAAAAGAGGGGAAATACTAGTGCTTCGTTATAAGGTTTTTACAAATTATTATGAGATTATACAGGTTTCGTATTAACAGTACTGCCTGATTCACATAAAAGTTCACAAAACAATTGGCTGTTTTTATTATTAGAGTATCTGGCCCATAGTAGGTGCTCAATTAGCCTAGCTATTATGATTGTTCTGTGGTTAATTGTAAAAGCATTTGTTTCCCCTGAGAGACCATGAGCTCCAGAGGCCAGTCTGTGTCTTACTCATCTTATCCCCAGCACCTAGTGCAGTACCTAGCCCTGACTAGACAGGTTGAATTGAACTTATGTGGTAATAGGTGAGAGGCTGAAGAAAGAGGAGCAAGTGACATCACCAGTAGCTAGGTTAAGGGGAGTGGTAAAGAGCTGTTATCTTGGAAACAGGGAAGTAAGCTCCAAAATGCCAAGAATTTACATTGGTTTGTTTGTTTGTTGAACTCCAGCACCTTGAACAGTGCCTGATACACAGCTGGTAAACCATAAGTATTTGTTAAATGAAAAACGAATATAGCACCAAGCAGGGAGTGGCCACTGAGAAGCAATTGTGGTTGGATAAGAGAACCTTGGGAGTGATGTGCTGGGTGGGATGAGGGCCGGACCCAGTGTAAGGGGTTCTGGAGGGAGTGAGTGGGTGCAGACAGGAGCCTGATAATCCCATCTCAAATGGTTAGAGAGAGTGGGCAATAGTTGGGAAGGGTGGGACAACCATATCTCCAAGATAGGGGTGCCAGATCAGCTTGACATGAGAACAGAATGAGCCATGCCAGGGAAGGAGAGGATGAGCATGTGACATGGGGCACTCTGAGCATAAGGGACAAGGGTGAGCACTCCAAGGCAGTGGTCAACCTTTCCTTGTAGATGACAGCTTCTCACAATCAATGGGAAGGAGACCACCAGCGGCCTGGGTGTCCCCAGGCCAGCAGCCCCTGCAGTCCCTTGACCTCTGGTATATGAAAAGAGAGGGTGGAGGGGAGGAAGTGAGGTCATTCATTACCTTGATACCTGCACTCCTACACTTGCCCACAGCGTCTGGCACAGCAGCCCGGGGAGGGTCGATCATGGACATGAGCCCCACAAAGCAGAGCTTCTCTGTGGGAAAGTTCAACTCATCTGTGTCAAATTTGAAGCCACGAGGAAACTTTCCAGAGGGCAGATTCAGATGACAGAACCCTGAAGGAGTGCAAAAGGGAGGACTAAGAACAGCAAGATGGCTGCCTGGACACTCCCAAAGCCGCTCACCTCAGGAAAGCCACTAAAGCTTGGGGATCACTTTCTCAGCCCTGCTCATCGCTTCCGGCCCCTTACCCAGCACTCGCTCCCCTAGTCCTCCCAGCTCCATGTAGGCGTTCTGAAAGGCGTCTTGCAACTCCTTGTCCAGAGGGATCTCCTTGCCCTGCACCAAGATGGAGGAGCACCGCTCCAGGATGCGCTCTGGGGCCCCCTTCATCACCAGCACATGGCTCTGGGGGCTGTCTTCTCGCTCATGGATGGACAGCTGGAGAGAGGACAGGCAGTTACAGAGGAGGACATCCTTGTCTTGGTAGCTCCAGTACCCAGCACGGGGCCTCAAACAGAGCAGGCTGGTAAGAAACCCTCCCCCTTAAGGAAATATCTCCTGGCCCATCAATGCTTGTCAGCATAAGGAGTGTCTCTGTGTGTGGAGCAGTGTTTGGACCTCATAGTCCCAACCCTGTAACCTGAGAGTCACCTTCCCATGAGACATTCATTGACTCAACAAATATTTATTAAGATCAGTTAAGACAGGCACTGTGCCAGAGGTTGGATGGCTATCTTGTCAGCATCCCCCACCACCATACTGGCCTCAGTGGGACTTTACTTCTATGGCCTACACAGGGCATAGCTGAGACTGTGTTCTTGGCATTTAACAGATGCCTACAGGCTGAGGAGCACCCTAAGGAAATTTCAGAAGTATGTTTCAACTGAATGGAATGGAAGGGTTGGGCAACTGTGGCCAGAGGGTGGGGAACTCTGGGAATAAGAGTCAAAAGGGTAACGGGTTGTAGTAAGGAACGAAGGTTTTGGAGTTAAGGGGTAATGGCAACCAGACATATAGTCACCCAGGCTGCCCTGGGGGATAAGGCAAGGGTGAGAGGACATGATGCTCAGATGTCTCCACTCCTCATGTTGATGACTCCCCCTTGGTTTTGTGCACCCCATCATTTCTGTCCCTCCCCTTCCCTGTCCCAGTGCCCTGACCAGACCTGGTACTTGTTGGTGGAGTTGAAAGGAATCTCTGCCACCTTGGGGTTTCTGTCTCTCATCTTCCTCACAGAGCCACAAGACAGCTCAATACACTTGAGCAGAGCTGACTCAGAGGCATCACCAGCTGTGTCCCTCTGTCAGAAAATAATTGAGTGTCACATTGCGGTTGGGGAAGGCTGGAGGACCAAGGGGAGAGGGCACTGGAGCCCCAGAGGCCTCCACAGGGTATGAGAGGGGAAACTGGGCGTCAACAAAGTGAGCAGGATATGAAAACGACCCTGACCCCCTACCTTAGACACAGAGATGTTCTCCTGCCCGGCCTTGAAGACTGCACGGTTGCAGAGACCAGCTATCCGAGACAGGGCCGTCCACGTGGGGGATCGTTTGTCAAAAGTGGCCCCTGGGAGGAAATGAAGGAAAACCAGGAACTTAGTTCCCCTTTAGAGCCCGTATCTCCCCCGCCCCACCTCACCATCCAGTGTTCTGGACATCTTCCAGTCCCCTTCACCCTTCTGGAGTTCCCAGTTACCAGACTGATCTTCGGTGGTGTCAGCCTCATGGATCTGGTTGTCAAACCACATGTGGGCAACGGTCATGCGATTCTGGGTGAGTGTGCCTGTCTTGTCAGAGCAGATGGTGGAGGTGGAGCCCAGTGTCTCCACCGCTTCCAGGTTCTTCACTAGGCAGTTTTTCCTGGCCATGCGTTTGGCTGTCAGTGTCAAACACACCTGGTAGAGAGAGAGGATAATAAAAAAGGGCTAAGCCTGAGCCGGAGATGTCCATGACCTTATCTTAGAGCATGGCTCTACCCTTCCGCTTACTCCGATCCTGTCCTACTCCACAAACCTGAGGGAGATGTAGGTGTGAGCAGCTGAACTGAGATCATGGGACTATATTTAGGTGAAATGTCCAGTAGGGAATTGAAGACATTGGCCTAGAGCTCCAGAGAGGGCCAGCATAGAGCTGGGCGTGGGGATAGGAGAGTCACCCACACAGAATGGGTGCTGGAAACTGGGCTCACTCTAAGGGTATAAGGAGAAGAGTAGAGAGCCGAGGCCTGAGAATCAGTGTCAGGGAGAAGGAGAAGACTGCTGGGGACAGAGAAGAAAAGAACCAGGATAGTGACATGTCACAGGGATCAGCGAAGGAGAGGATTCCAGGCAGGTGGACAGCAGTATCTATTTCAGCAGCAGAGTTAAGGGTGGGAATGGAGAAACGCTCACTGGATTTATTAGTCACTGGTGACCTTTGAGAGCGCCTTTACAGAAGAGTTGGCCAAGATGAGCTCCAAACTGCAGGGGGCAGATGAATACTCCATGGGTAGTGAAAAGAGGTAACCATGACAAGCTCCAGGAGAGAAACTGTGTGCCAAGGAATAGCCCAACCTGAGATTTTTTTTTAGACTCAAACTCTGAGCCATGTATTAAATGGTCTTTTTCAGACTCACACTCTAAGCCATGTATTAAATGAGAATCTGATACGTGAATTTAGAGGCTGGCAGTGAAAAAACTGCTGAGAAGCAATGAGCCTCCAGAACGTTTGAGGAAAGGGTAGAAAGATCCTCCCCTGGTGGCACCTCAGCCTGACCACTCACAGTGACAGTGGCCAGCAGACCCTCGGGCACGTTGGCCACGATGATACCGATGAGAAAGATGACAGCCTCCAGCCAGCTGTAGCCCAAGATGAGGGACAGCACGAAGAAAGAGACGCCCAGAAACACAGCCACCCCTGTGATCAGCTGGATGAAGTGCTCGATTTCCATGGCGATGGGCGTCCGCCCAACCTCCAAGCCTGAGGCCAGAGTGGCTATGCGGCCCATCACCGTCCGGTCACCTGTGGCGATCACGACGCCCCTGGCAGTGCCTGCAACACAGGAGGGGACACCAAGCTGGGTGCCTTGGGTCCTGTCCTACTTCCTGAGAAAAGAAAACCATACCAGAGTAAATGGGCCAAAGACTGATCCTGGAGTTGCAGCAGATTGTACTTCACTTGGTTTACTCTCCCTGCATCGATCAATTCCAAACTCAGTACAACAGCAAATTATTTTCTCTTATGCTTGGGTCTGAGGAAAAACCTTGCAAATGAACTCAACATTCAAAATGAGGAGGCTCAATAAGTGAAAGAAAAACATTGCCTGAAATATGTCAGTAAAATCAATCTCATACTTATTATCCAAAAGTCACAAAGTACAGCACTTATTATGAATCTTCCATGTAGTCTTAAAATTTTCTTTCTCAACATTAGGCATGAATCTCTATAGAAGCCAGCCAATTACTGACCCTTATGTAGACATAAGAGGGGCCTTCTGGGAAAGTAAGGTGGGACAATGGCAAGAGCATGCGTGTTGGCACCAGCTAAATATGAGTTCGAATCCTTGTTTGGGCTCCTGGGGGTTGGTTTAATATTAAATGAGATAGTGCAGTAATACACCTAGACCAATGCCTGGCACATAGTAGGCACTCAAAATGAATGTTAGTTCCATTCATTTCTTGTTCTCTCTTCAAAGCCAATTTCAGAGTAAGCAATGGAAATATTTTGCTAGGCATTTTTAACAATTGTGGGAAATGTAGAGCAAACTTCAGCATCTTAGCACATTAAAACTTTAGAAGTTTAATGTGTGGTGACTTTCATTGTAATTCCAACTTGCTAAAGGAAGGAAAAGCCCAGAGAAACATAATACACTGACTGGCAAGCAATGACAAAATAGGAAGGGGAAGGTGTGGAGGTGGGGTACGAAGCCTTCTTTGGCCCACTTTCTGAGGCCCGCGGTCTGGTCAGGCCTCTTTCTGCTACCAGTTCTTGCCCCTACTACTTCTCCGAGTCAACTCAGACTCAGTTCATTGGCATGACCACAGAGGGCACAGGTTTCAGTTGTACTCACACTCCTGCCACTAAGGGGTGGCACCCCTGAAAGCTCTTACTGGCCTCTGATCTTCTCTAGAACCCAGAACAAGAATGGAGCAAAATGCGCAACCTGTGCATGACGATTTCTCTTGGTGAAGGGCAGTCCTAGGTGTAGCCTGAAGTGTCTACCTGGCATGAAAGCTTTCTGGCCCCTCCCCCAGCCTGAAGCTCTGGTCAAAGCAAGGGCCACAGAAGGAGGAAGCTAGTCCCAGACCCAGGAGAAATGGGAGGCATCAGCCAAGTCCAAGACACTCAGGAGTCAAGGCTGGCTTGGGGCGTGTGTGAGAGCGAGTGTGTGTGGTTTTGTGTGTGTGTGAGATGTGTGTGTATGAGTGTGTGATGTGTGTATAAGCGTGTGTGATGTATGTGAGCATGATGTGTGATGTGTTTGAATATGTATGGTGTGTGTGTGTGCGCGCGCGCGCGTGTGTGTGTGTGTGTGTGTGTGTGTGTGTGTGTGTGTGTGTGTAGGGGTCTTGGCCCAATACTTGAAGGCTTTGGAATTTGCTCAGTATTGGAGTGGACAGAACAGAGATCTTCCTGTGGGAGGTAACTATACCACAGTGTCATGCCTCCCTAGCCAAGATCCTGCTCTCTGGAAGGGACTATTTCTGTAATAGTCAGGTCTCCCAATCCCAGAACCCTCAATTCCCTCCTCTGTAGCAGGGCTTTTGACAAGCATAGCCACAGCCCCCAATCCTGACTGGGTGTTCTGGATTCAGAGTCCTCCCTCACTGGGAGCTAGGGTTAAGAGTGCCCCCTACCAGTTAGCTTCTCACCTTCCACACAGTTGGTAGAGAAGAAACAGATATTGCGGGTCTCCAGGGGGTTCTCATGGGTGAACTCAGGGGAGCGGGTCTGGGGTTCTGACTCGCCCGTTAGGGATGAATTGTCCACCTGGGGAGAAAGTGGGGGTGTGGTCATCAAACGCCAGACGCATTCCTGCACACCAGCCGTCTCCTGACTCCAACCGCACGCCGTCTCCATGACACAAGGGACAAAATTACACTTGTCCTCATCACATATTTGTAGCATTACTCAGCTATTGTCCCTGCACTGGTTTGGAATCCCAGCTCTTCCTAACTTCTTATATGACCTTAAGCTAGTTACTTAACCAACAGAGCCTCCATTTACTCATGTGTAAAATGGGGAAATTAACCAGAATCTCTGCATTGCACAACTACGGGGGCTGCCACCAACACTGTAGTCTATGTAAATGGCACCACCTAGGGTCATGCATGGCATAATTTGTGTGGCCACATGCAACAGCCCTGCATGATTAGATCATTCTTACAGAGTAAAATTACATGGCATATGTGAATGTATATAAAGCATCTAACAATAATTAGTACTCAATACCAGATGGTTATAAAGTAGATATCAAGATACTCGGGGCAAAGTCACACACAGACACAAGGAGGCAACGCACTCTATATGAGACAAAGTATAGCTGGGAGGCATGGGTACAGAGGTTGGCATTTGGACCTGGTCTCCAGATCTTTAAACCTTTAACTGGGTCTCTCTCAGCTCTATCCAGCCTTTTTCTTAGATCCAGCCAATTGCTCTGGCACAGTCTTCTCACCTTACAGCCGTGAGAAGAGATGATCCGAAGGTCAGCAGGCACACGGTCTCCACCCTTCACCTCCACCAGGTCTCCCACCACCACCTCCTCTGCATTGATCTGCATCTTCTCACCCTCCCGCACCACGAGGGCTTGCTGTGGGGAGGTCATGTGCATTTCATGAAGTGCTTGTCTCTACCCCTACCTTTCCCTCCTGCTGGTCTCCCACCTCTCCTCCAACCCCACTAAGGAAGAGAAGAAGCTCTGCACCCTTCGTGAAAAAACTAGGTCCTGGCATGGAGAGCTAGAGGTACTTTTCTGCCCAAGCCTCCATCTCAGAGCACAAGAAGTTGAGAACGGATGAGCTGGACCCTCCCAGAAACATTATGCTCCAGCTCAGGGCCCAGCCCAGCCATCTACCTGAGGCACCATGTTTTTGAAGGAATCCATGATCTTGGAGCTCTTGGCCTCTTGGTAGTAGGAGAAGCAGCCTGTGACGATGACCACAGCTGCCAGCACCACGCCTAGATATAGCTGGTAAGGAGAAAGGGTTTGAGGGACCTGCCCATCTTCCAACACTAGAGGGGCAGCTGCCACTCAGGATAAGCATTAAATGCCACGGTTGTCTGTGACTGGGAGTGAGAATGGTAGAGGAAAGTCCTTCTCTCTCTCCTTCAATCTTCTAGTCCCCAGCCTCCTAAGACTGGAAAGTGCAGGGAAAATCTTGGGGAGTTCCTAGGACTAGGACTTCTCTAAAGGATGAAAGAAGACCGAGGGGAACAGACAAGCCCACTTAAGTGTGAAGGATCAGGGAGGGGCTTTCTCATTCATGAATGATTGTGCGCATGTGTGCGCATGTGTGTTGGATATATATATATATATATATAAATACACACATGCACACACACACGCACACATGCATACACACGCGCACACACACACACTAAGTCCCCGACTTACGAATGAGTTCCATTCCGGGAGAACGTTTGTAAGTTTTATACACCTTTGACACAAATATACAATGTAAAGCCAATGGTTGAACAATTCACGTTATAAGAACGAGCGACGTCTACCATCTTTTCGCCTCGGTCTAATCTCTCAATTATTTTCGCTTTTGTTTCCATGACTATTGCTTTGCGCTTCCTAGCAGTCCCCTCCACATCACCACTGCTTTTCCTCTTGCTTCGGGACATCCTGGGCTCTGATTGAGCCCTGTACTACTGTACACTATCGCACTGTACAGTAAGCACACAGCAGCACAACTGTGACAATATCCAGCAGACATGTGAGCTACTTCTGCGATTTGTTTCCATTTACCAATGTTAGTAATGAGAGGTCTGTTCGTATCTGTGAAAGTTCACAACGCGAATGTTCATAAGTCGGGGGGACTTACTGTTTATATATATGCCTCACTCTTTCTCAGCCTAAAGGGCACTGTGACTTAGGGGTTTTGTTCCCTGCTCCCCTAACTATACTGGAGATTTGAGGTTGGAGAACACAGTTATGGGCCGGTCCAGGGGTCAGGTGTTCCAGCTCACATTGTCATTGGATGGTTCATCCTCCATGGCAGCCTGGATGCCGTAGGCCAGGAAGCAGAGGATGGCCCCAATCCACAGAAGGATGGAGAAGCCCCCGAAAAGCTGGCGACAGAACTTGACCCACTCAGGGGTTGTCGGGGGCGGGGTGAGAGCGTTGGGCCCATCCCGAGCCAGAATGTCCTGGGCCCGCTGGTTGGTGAGGCCCTGAGGGAGGCAAGAAGAAGTGTAGGAGCTTGCATCCAGAACGAACCTGGCCCCTCACTTCCCACCAGCTCCTTGGCAGGAAATAATGTCCAAGTGGAGAGGAAAATCCCACCTGGTTGCAAGGGGTGGGGGACCATGAAGAGAGGCCATGTGAAGGAAGTGGTGTTGGCAATGGGTGTCAGAGACCTTGAAGGCTATGGAGGATTTTGAGTGTGGCCCCTTCTTTGGTCATCACTGGATTCAGACACATTTTGGGCCACAATAATCTCCTCTGGAGGCAGCCTGGTTAAGGCTCCCTGGACAGACATGTCAAATTGGTTCCTCCTCTTATCTTTCTTCCAGATTCCGTATGGCATCAAGGATTCCAGAAGAGTCTTACATTATTGACCATCAATCACACAGCTTTGGCCATCACCTGTCACTTCCTCCAGAAATCCTCGCCTAGCTTTGTTCCCCTAGCCCCAGGCTGGTTCAGATGTCCCTGTCTACATCCCACTGTATCCCAGGCATGATTCTAGAGCTGCACTCACCATATAGCACTGCAATTATATGTCTGCATTCCTTTCTGCTACTAGACTTTTGAGCTCTACTTTTTATTTATCTTTCTATCTGTCCACTTATTTATTTAATAAATGTGTATTGAGCATCTACTACATGCCAGGCTCTATTGTCAGCTCTGGGGACCCAGAAATGAACAAGTCCCACAAAGTCCCTGCCTACGGAGCTTATGATCTAAGGGAGGTGACACACAGTCAAAAGATATTACTGCCAGAGAGTAAAAAGTGTCATTAATGAAAATAAAGTAAGGTAAAAAGAATGAAGGCATAGAATTTTCAAAAGGGCAATCAGGGAAGGACTGCAGGAAGAAGTTACATCACTACATTTTTTAGTAATAATTTTTTATCTTTCAAAGTGATGGGTTTGCAATCTTATTGTGCTGCTTCCTATCAATCTGACCCTGGTAAGCTGTTCTCTCTCTCTCTCTCTCTCTCTCTCTCTCTCTCTCTTTCTCTTTCTTCTCTCTGAGTATCCTTGCTCTAAGAAAGAGGCCCACAGCATCTGTCTGTCAGAGTTGTTGTAAGGATAAGAGAAATGTATGTAAAGCATCTATCATGCACTTCATATATAGCAGGGCCCCAACATACTACTGTAAGAATAGTAATGAGTCAACCCACAATTTCATGTATGTCAGTCCTATGAGAGGTTGTGCATCACTGAAGCTGTTTGGCGTGGAAGGAGAGCCCTGCCCAGAGGCCCTCTGGGGCCTGGGTTCTAAGGAGCCCTGACTTTCAGGTATAGAGGAAAAGAGATATAGACTAGGAAGCAGGGAATCTGGGTTCTAGTTCTGGCTCTGCCATCAACTAGTAACTTGCCTTTGGGCCTCAGTTTCCCTGTCTGTAAAGAGGACTGTATTATAGTTGTAAGGTCCCTTGCACACTGCTGATGTATGATTCTCTCACCTCTTTGGTGTTGCCCCAGAACCCCTCCACTTACCTTGGACAAGTCCACTTGATATTTGCGGCCCAGCTCATCCAAGGATAACTTGTGGTCATCCTGGGGAAGGGAAGCTGAATTACTTTGGGAATGGAGGCTGAGTGTGAGTGTGTGTGGGCACCAAGGGGCAGAGGGGTGAGGCAAGGAGCACGGGAGGGGTGGGCATGCGCTTATCTGAGTGCATCAGGGCTGTGGGGCGGCTCTCCCACTAGGGGATCCCTTTTCCACGGCCCCACTGGGCAGGTTATGGCCTCACCATGGCCACCTCCTTTTTCAGCTCATCCAGCTCCTTCTCTTTCTGTTTCTTCTTGCCGCCCCCATTGTCTGCAGTGGTGGCTGCAGGCGAGTACTCACGTCCAGCCTGCAGGAGGAAGGGAGAACCCAGAGAGTCAGGGAGGATGGCGCTGGAGCCTCTATTCCTATCTCACAGGAGGGAGCCCAGGCACTGGGAGTGGGGGCAATGGATTCAAAGCAGTGATCCTTCCAGGGGAGGAAAGGGGTAGACAGTGAGTGGAAGGGACCTCAGGCCCTCAGTTTGCAAACAATTGGCAGAGCCATTGGGCTCTGTGTTTGAATTTCAAGGAAGACTGAAAGGCTCAGGACTCAGCAGCCCACTATTAGTTGTTTAGTAGTTAGGCTTTTGCTAAGATTTGGTTTGTTGAAAGAACCCTGCAGCTAAATACAAACCAAAATAAACAAAAACTTTAAACAACCACCTTACACTATTTAGAATCCTGGAAAGGGGTAGGAAGGATTGAGGAGCTGGTGAGGGGTGCAAGTGCCCCATATAGAGGTCTCTGTCCCAACACTATGGCTACTTTACTCAGAGAAGAGTAGAGACAGTTAGGAATTTAGGGGAGTAAGAGCCTTTGTGGAACCAGGGATCAGGGCAGGGAAGTGTCTAGAAGAGGATGGGGAGCCACGGGGCCTGGGGGTGCATGTAGAAATGGAATGATCAGGGTTCATGGACTGAGAGAAGTTAGTAGTTGGAGGATCAGAGCGTGTTCAGGAAATGGGGACACGGAATTTGCTGGGAGTCCTCTCCATCCTGCTGGGCAGGCCTGCCCACTACCCAGCAAGAGGCAGTTTGCAGGACTTGTGGTCCCAAAGCACAACTCGGTAAGAAGACAACTGGGCCCCATTTATCCCAAAATAAAAGAAATTGTCTCTGAAGATAAATTTAAAACTAAAATGAATATAGCTCTCAGGTCTAGGCATTCCTGGGTCCTCTGGTGAAGTCAGGTAAATATTTTAGCAGGATCCTCATGAGGCCACCATTTTCCCCTTCCTCTTCAGGGCCTGTGGTTTCGTCACCACCACCAGGCTTCCAGGGTCTCACAGGGAACATCTGGGGTGAGAGTGGGAAGTTTCTCTTTCCAAGGTGGGGCTGTCTTGGACGGGGTTGGGGAAGGCATGGGGTGGCATGGCGAGTGCTTTGTCACTCCCTCTTCCTCCCCAGGCCCCTGTCCTCCTTCCTCAGGATTTCATGTCCTTGTCACAGGGGCTGCCTCTGTGCTGGGTGTTCAGAGATGAGCTTTTCCATAAGGAAGGGGTACCTGGGTGGGATATATGGCCAATGTATTTGCTTCTTTTATGCAGGATAATGCAATTTTTAAAAGTAAAATTTTTCTTTTAGAGCAGTTTTAGGTTCATGGCAAAATTGAGCAGAAAATACAGAGATTTCCTATATACCCTTACTCCCACAGATGCAAGTCTCCCTCACAACCATTGTCCCCCACCAGAGTAGAACACTTGTTTCAGTCTATGAACCTACATGGACACATCATTATCACCCAAAGCCCATAGTTCACACTAGGGCTCACTCTTGGTGTTTCCATTCTGTGGGTCTGGACAAATGTAATGACGTGGGTCCACCATCATAGTATCATACAGACGAGGTTCACTGCCCTAAACACCCTCTGTGCTCCAGGATAATGCTTTTGTTTCCCACCAGAGTCAGGAGCAATCCCAGGAATGCAGCAGCTGCTCTGACCATAGGCATGAATCCAGCCCCTAGAGAGGGACAACATCAGTGACAACATCAGGACAGGAGAAGGTGTACAATGAGAGGGACACCATGGTCCCCTAGACGCTAAGGTTTGCATTTGTCCCCATATGTTGCATCGATGAGTCAAGTAGACAAGGTCAGACCATTAAATTCGCGAACTCATCCTAGAAAAAGTGCTACATACCTTGTTGCTGAATATCACTACGGTCACCTTCAAAGTAGTCCGCCCCCCCCCACCCAAAGCAATTTTGGAACTCTTTTTTTCAAATGGCCATCAGAGCTGTCATCATATTATCCTTGATGTCCTGAATGTCATCCAAATGTCTTCCTTTCAATATTTCCTTTATCTTCAGGTAAAGAAAGAAGTCACTGGGGGCCAGATCAGGCGAGTAGGGAGGGTGTCCCAATACAGTTATTTGTTTACAGGCTAAAAACCTCCTCACAGACAGTGCCGTGTGAGCTGGTGCATTGTCGTGATGCAAGAGCCATGAATTGTTGGTGAAAAGTTTAGGTCGTCTAACTTTTTCATGCAGCCTTTTTGGCACTTCCAAATAGTAAACTTGGTTAACTGTTTGTCCAGTTGGTACAAATTCATAATGAATAATCCCTCTGATATCAAAAAAGGTTAGTAACATTGTTGCAACAAGTTTGGGAATATAATTGTCAGACCTCATATTTTTTGGCTTCCTAAAGGCTGATCACCTTGGTGAGACTGAAGCGGTCCCACAGAGGAGTGGAGAGGGCTGCTGAGTAGTTCCCCGCCCCTCCCTTCAGCAGGTGACTTAAGGGAGTTCATTGAATGGATTGAAATGCTTTGGATTTGGGAACTCTGTCCTTGGTGGGACAGGGCTGAGACATGGATGAAAGGCAAACAATCAGGCTGCACAAGCTTCACTGAGGCAGGAACCAGGCCTGTGCACAGAGGAGGGGTGCAGCTGGGGCAAAAAAGCAGGGACCTGAGAATTTCTGTACATTTGGTTCATGAAGCTTAGAATAAAATGCATAGTTTTTAAACATGTCCAACCCACGCACTTGGGGCATGTGGGATGGTGGCTGAACCAGCAACCCCACGCAGCCCTCCTCCCCTCAGCCCCCACCCTGTTCTCCTGCAGGCAGGCACCGAGCTTTTGGGACACACGGCCCCTTTCCCCTCCTCCTGCCCTGGCAAGGATCTCAGCCTCTGTCGCCAGGAGCCTGCAGAGATTTGGGGCCAGCAGGCTGCCCAGGGAAGAAAGAAAGAGAGGAAGCAGAGACCCCCCCCACCCCCCAACCCTGGTCCTCCCTCCCCCAACCACAAGTCCCAGTCGGGGCTTGAATGCTAAAGGAGAACAGAGAGTTCTTTCTGAGGAAGCCAGGGGCTGGGACAGAGTGGGGGAAGCTGGAAGTCAGCCACTGCTCCCCCCACTGCAGCCTCTCGGTGGCAGCTGGAGCTGGCCGGTCAGCTCCCTCCCACCAGTGCCGTCCCTTCCCCCAACTCCCACGCTGCCCTTCATGGCCACAGTGTGATGGGGTAACAGTTATGTCTTGCTCTGGAGGTACAATGCAGAGGAAAAGGGTTGGAGGCAAAATGAATCCCAGGGGAAAGAGGGGGAGTATGGGGGTAAAGGATGGGGCTGCTTTCCCTCCTCAGGGGTCCCTTGGCAGGTTGCACTCCAAGCTTCAGCCCTAAGTCCCCCCACTTCACCCAGCCTCTCAGTCCAAGCAGAACTGGATCTGCTCCATGACTTGCTACTGGGGGTGACAGGGAAGGGGACTTCATGGATGCTGGGGGAGAAGCACCCCCCCCAAGCAGTTGGGGCCCCCTGAAGGCATCAAGGTCAAACGGCTTTTCAAGCAGGACCCCTTGAGCTGGTGGAGTAGGGGAGAAGGCTACCTCCCTCTTCTCCACTCGGGATGGGGGAGTGGAAGGTCACCTGGCCTCTCCTCAGAGGTCCTGTACCTCCTCTGGGACTCCCTTTCCCTTGGCGAACGAGAGATGCCAAGGTGCAGCTTGAAGAGCCCAAGACAGCATATCTTCCCATGGTTGTCACCTCTTCCTCCATAAAGCCCCCACCTCAGAGACGGCTCCTCACAGACCCTCACACAGCCCCACACAGTCACAGTGATGCCCATCCACACTTGGAGACCTATAGGTTCCCAAATTTGCCCGCTGAGACACAAACTTAGGTGCTCATCCATGAATATCTGTATCAATTCCAGCCTATGGAAAGCACATGGGCCGCAGATGCCATGGGCACACACGTTCTATTTATAGCTCCCATCCTAGCTCAAGAACCCTGGTGTCCAAGCTCAGAGTTTTCTCAGTTGCTAAACTCAGTGCAATAACATGCCCTTGCCTGATCCCTCCTGGGCTCAGAAACTCCCCACAGGCCCCCTCTTTTCTTAACACCTCCCATGGCTGCTTGGCCCTTCCCCTCCGCGCCTAGCATTGCACAAAGAAAAGTAGTGCACACAATGTATAAAAGGATTGGGCCACTTTTCTCCATATGGAAATTTCATTTCCAAGTATCCAAAGCCTGGTGCCTCCCCCGCCTCCATTGGTTGTTAACCTTCCCCTTGGCATACCCAGTGCTGCAGAATGCCACAGGCAGGGGCGGACTGGTGGGGGCGGGGAGGCAGCTTTCCCCAGCCTCTGGGAAAGTCCTCAAAGCCCATGGCCAGGACAATGTTCCCTGGGATATCTGGAGGGGTGCTGGGCTGGGGGTTGGGGACACATTACTCTTCCTCCTGCACCCTTCTCAGCTGTCCTTGGAACTCAGGGACCCTGGAGATGGTGTCCGGAACTGTTTGGTGACTCAGGAGCGGATGTTCTCCTGCCCCTCTCTAACCTTAAATTAGACTCCCATCGTCTCAGGCGGGGACTCCCAGAGAAATGAATGTTCTCAGGGGGTGGCAAAGGCAGGGAGGCTCAATAGTGTCAGATATCCCTTCAGCTGGGAGGCCAGGAGGCGCAGTGAGAGTGGAGGAACAGAGATGCGGAATGGGGTGGAGGAAGAGCTGGAGGGGGTGCACGTGGTGGGCTGTGGGGCCAATTGTGGGGGTGCGGAAGAGGTAAGCTCTTGGGCATGAGTGGTGGGTCTGCGCGCTACTTTGTCGCTAGGAGACTGTGCGTTCCAAGTTCAGCTTCTCTCTGCCTCTCCCTCCACATCCCATCCCATTCATCCTTTCCCGCTAGCCTCCCTCCGCCTCCAGAGAGCCCTTCTTCCCACAGAGGAACCCTTACTCTTCGGGGATACTTACCCCACGGCCCATCTTGGGGCTGAGTGGCTGAGGGGATCTAGACTGGACAGATCAGCGGGAGGATTCACACTGCGGTCTGGGATGGCCAGAGACCCAGGCAACCAGACAGAGGGCCAGCAAACAGGGTAGCTTTAAATAGGTCCCTCTCCCCCTCTCCCCCGCCTTCCGCTCTTTGGGAAAGAAACGTTTGTTGAAACAGGATCCCTGAGGACTCCTCCCCTCCCGCCCCTTAAGCAACAGGCGGTGGCAGTCAGTTTGTCCTGCTGTGTGCTCCCCCTCAGTATTCTCCCTTCCCCCTGGCCTAGTGCGGAGCAGGAGAGTGGGGAGGGGTGGAGGGGAGCAGTCCCCCCAGCATCCCAGGATGCCAGAGGACGCAAGGTCGTCCCTTGCTCTTGTTTTCTCAATGGGGAAACTGAGGCCCAGAGAGATGAAACAATATGAGCTGATAGAACCAGAACCCAGGTCTCCTGAGCCCACATCCAATCTCCCAGAGAAAGCGAGAGACTTTCTCTCTACTGTAGAGGTTGCAGGAACACTAAAGCTGGAAAACACAGCTAGTGTTGGAAACCAGGCCCAGACCTTGCCTATGAGGCACCTCAGAGGGACCCTGGTGAGAGCCACAGGTCGCACAAGAGGCAGCACGAAGTCTGGAGATAGAGGGGAGGGGACGTGGCCTGAGCTAGAAGGGGAGTCCGTAACCTTATTCCAGCTAGCACAGGGTCAGAGGTGACCCGGGGTGGGACCAGCTGGTCTGGGGGTGTTGTTGCTGCCCATTTGATTAAATAACCAAAGAATGAGGGGCAAAGGGAGGAAGGGGGAACCAGAAGAGGCAGCAAGAGAAGGCCAACTCCTCCCCTGCCTTCTCCTTGGAGCAGTCAGAAGAAGGCTTCTCCTGGACAGTCCCCATTTCTCTGGGCACACAGAGGGTATGGAGGGAAGCCAGCGGATTAGGGGCATGTCTGAGCTCCCTGAGCCCAAAGGAAGCTAGGAAGAAAGGAGGGAGGGGATGGGGCCTTCCGTGTCCAGTGGCTTAAGGTGCCTCTCGCTGGGCTGCGCCCCTGCTTGGTTGGCCCCGTCCCTGCTTGGTTGGACCCAGAAGAAACTCCCTGGAGAGGGATTACCCACCTGTCCTCCAGCAAATCCTAAGGGCACAGGGCTCGTCTGAATTCCCTAAATAACTGGCCCCCTCGGGGCCTGCAATGGAGATTTTCCATGACAGGGATCTGGAAGGTTACATCCTGCTTCTGCCCGCCTTCTCCTCCTGATGGGCAGACACTGCTCTCCATGGGCTCCTCAAGTAA
Source organism: Hipposideros armiger (assembly GCF_001890085.2). Taxonomy (NCBI): domain Eukaryota; kingdom Metazoa; phylum Chordata; class Mammalia; order Chiroptera; family Hipposideridae; genus Hipposideros; species Hipposideros armiger. The sequence goes on along the minus strand of NW_017731484.1, from coordinate 225,041 downwards.
CCTTGAATGTGGGCCTGGGGGGAGAACAGGCAGTGGGTGGAAACAAAGAGAGGACAACAGATTCCAGTTCAAGACCCGGTATGTAGAAGAGAGTGAGAGGAGTAGCTGAAGACGTAGCAAGGAGTCTTGTGGTTAGACATCAGGAGAGACTTGCCTAGGGAAGACAGTAGAAGAGTGGCCCACAAGTGGCTGGGTCATTCAACACTGGGGCAGCTGAAGGGCAGCCGTGCCCTGGGGGTCGGGGTGGACAAGAGGATGACTTGAGATTTAGGAAGCACCTGTTCCTTAGTTCTTGGGCTGGGACTGCGTTATCTTCTGCCTAGCCCTCTCCAGGACACAAGGTGAGATAGACGAGAAATCCAACCGTAGAACCTGAAGGCAGGTAGGCATCAGGTGCTGGGCTCTCACCATTTTTACTCCCCCACCCTCACTGTATTGGTACCTCCCAGAACTGCCCAGTCCTTCCAAGGCCCTGGCCCTTGTGCCTGGCCCTATACTGGAAAGGACTGTATCCTTCCTGTGACCATAGAGCCTGGCGGGGCTCCCTGCCATGTTCTGCATGGAGGCCAGTGCACAGCCCCAAAGGCACTGCTGCTCCCAAGTTTGGGGCTCAGACAAAAGAAAGAGTGGACAGGACCCCCAGGGCTCATTTCCCACCCATGTGTCCTGAACACCCTCCCTGCACAAGTGGGTGTGGAGGCCCTGGGAGTCTTCTTCCTGCTCTTCCAGTGTGAGCCCCAGACTCTAGGACATCGACGGGTCTATACCTGGTCCTTGAACCTGGGTGCCTGGGTTGGGCTACTGCTTCCTTTGAACACAGCCCGTGGTGCCAGTTGGGATCAAGGCCCTTGAAATGAGAGGAACAAAGCAGAGAGCAAGAAAGACTTGAAAGCAGGAGGTGGGAGAATCAGGATGACTGGTCTAAGGAGTGGGTTTTAAAGAAAGTCACAGGGCAGAGAGGAGATTGACAAAGGGCAGGATGGGGGGACCTGAATCAAATGTGTGGTTGGCATGGGGAGATCTGGGAAGTAGGTGTGTGTGGGGCGGGGGCAGGGAGTGGAGGGGGGAGGAGAAAGAGACCAAAAGAGGGACAGAGGCATGTATACTCCGTCTGAGCGTGTACCCGTGTGTGCTAGTTAATGACTGAGGGGGACATGATTGTGTGGGATCCTGTGTGTGCGGAAGAGACAGTGTGAAGGGACCAAATGGAAATTCCAGAGGAGAATCCCCTCAAGACAGGAGAGGGCAACATTCATTTGGATGTGTGGTCATTCTGTTAAAATTCAGTTATTTGTGTACCAGTATTTGCGAGTGTGTGCGTGTGCGTGTGGCTCGTGTGGGTGTACGTGAGAGTTCGTGGGAGAATGTGCATGTGCACTAGGAAGGGGTGGGACACAGCTCAGCTGCAGATGGGTTTTCAAGGTCTCCGAGAAACAGTTTTGTTTCCTAAGTGACTGGCCTCCTGGGGCCTCCAGCCCAGACTTGAAGGTTGTTTCAAGATCATGAAAGAGAGAGAGGGAGGGAGAGTGGGAGGGAAAGAGCCCCAGGAGCCTTTATCACCCCCCCCATCCTTCCTCCCACCCTCTCACCCCACTTCTCTGCCCCAGTCCTGATCTGGGCCAAGCTCACCAGCCTGGCTTGTTCTCTTCTTTCTCCCTGCGGCCAGCCCTCTCCGGGCAGTCTCTCCTTCTCTCCCTCTTCCATTCTCTCCAACTCTCCTTTCCTTTCTTCTTCAGGGCCTGTGGTCTTATCACCACCAACAGGCTTCTGAAGCCTTCTGACGGTGTGGGTGAAATGTTCCCTTTCCAAGGAGACGCCGTTTTGTGGTGATAGGAGGGACGGGGCGTCTGTGAAGGCCTGAGGTGGCCATGACCAATGTCCAAAAAAGGTGCCTCTTACCCCCCTTCCTCTCTGGCCCTCTCTCCTCCCACTTCCTGAAGATTGTAGTGACTTTGTGGCGGGAAGGTTGGGCTCAGAGCCACAGGGTGACTATCCAAGTCCTGCTACTTCCTCAGTTTCCCCACTGGATCACAGGACTGTGCCAGATTTTCTCTCCACCGCCCCCTTGTCATCTGTTCCTCTACTTTCTTTCTGGTCTTTCTTTTCCATCTTCTCAAAATGGATTCTAAAAACCTCTTCCTCTGTCGCTCCTTGTTTCTGTCACCTTTAATCTTTTCCCCAGGTTATTCTTATCATTTTTTATTGTTAAAACCACTATAGAAAAAATTCGGAAAATGGAAGAGAGAAAAGAACACCCAGAAGAATTTCCCTCAGCCTCTCTGCCCCTGCTCCAATCCCATCTCTTTTGTCCTCTTATTGCTCTCTGAATTGGATAGCTCCATGTTCGTGTCCCACCTAGACACACAAGTGGACATCTAAGGGAGAAGAAGGAACGGATCAATGGTGTGGCCCAGGGGTCTGTCTCAACCCTCTTTCCTGAGCATGATAGCCCAGGGCTGTTCTGAGCCTTTTGTCTTCCCATCTGCCCTACCTGTGGCCCCTACAGTGCCCTAATGTGAAGGGAGCATGTCTGTAAGTCAGGCCAGCTGAAGTTGGTCCTGGTAGGTCCACTAACCAGCTGTGTGACTTTGAACAAGGGGCACCCCCATTCCGGCCTTGCCATCTTCATCTGAATAATGAGGAGCGGAGTTAGAAAATCTCTGAGGTCCTTTTGCAGCTCTGATGAACCCCAAATTCCAGACTACTTCCTCCTCGGCTCATGGCTCCGCTCAGGTGAACAGAAGTTGCCAAAGGCTTTATCTGTGCCAGAACCACCTGTTGGAAACCTGGGTTCAGAGGAGATCCACAGGGGCAGATGCTCCTATTTTGTAAATGAGTTTGATTCCTTTATCTCCTGGCAAAACAGCAAGGAAGGGCTCCAAGTTTGGGCAGAGACTACCCTGAATCCTTACAGCGAGCCCCTGTGAGAGAGGACAGGGTCTGGATACCTTTGGGGGGGAAGGACACAGTTGAGAATGAGTCTGGAAGAACCTGACATTTATTAGCTGGCATTTGATCAGCAAATACCAGATGAGTCTGTTGCCAGAGATTCTTTGGGCTAGGGAAAGCATATCAAGCGTGATGGGGAGGCTGGAGTTAATAGGCCTTGCTGTGTGTGGGGGCAGGGGTCACAGCTGAGCCCTCTAGGGTTCCTGTTTGCCTTTGATTCCATCTGGGCAGGGAGGGAGTGCCCCCCCCCCAGCCTCCTGAAGCAGGTTTGCTTTGGCCTGAGATCTGACCCAGCCACTGGCCCAGAGCACCCCGCCTCCCTGTTCCTCCTATCAAGAGGCAGCCTGCCTCGGCCTCCAGCCCCCTCATTCCTACCTCCTTCTTCCCTTACCAGGCCCCCTCCTCTTGACCCAGGATACATCTGTTTGTCTGCCTGTCCCCTTTGGCGTTCCAGATGCCTGGCTAGGACAGGATGCCCTGAGAACATCTGGCACACAGGGCCACAGGCTTGCTCTCACATAACCAGCTCTCTCTCTGGAGCTTCAGGGAGCTGGGCCTGCTCTGTGCCTCAGTTTCTCTGTGTGCCCAGGATCCTTTCACTCTTCTGCTCCTGTCGGGTTTTCTCAGCATTGCCCCATGGGAATGTGAGTGCCCCGGCAGACTCAGTCAATAGTGCATGCCCATTTTCATGCCATTGCATCATTCAGACTTTATCCCAGCATTTATTGGCCACCTACTGTGTGCTGGTGCAAGGTACTAGAGAGATTATAACCAAGGCCAGCAGTCTTCCCATGTCATGGTCCTTGTGTCAGAATCTCATGCCATTTAGTCCCCAAATCCCTCCACTTCATTCCTTCACCTGGTCTCTCCTCGGCCAACTCCTAGCCCTCAGGGACTCCTCCTCATTTCCTTAAGCTCCCCCCACTTCTTTACCTCCAATTTTGCTGAGTGACATGGGATGGGACTAGGCCCTGCCTCCCACCTAGGCGATTCTCTCATCCCAAAGATGTGGGAGCAAAGCCTGTGCCAAGGAGCACTGCAAATCACCCTGGGCTGGACTAGAGAGAGGGCAGAGGCTTGCCATATAGGACTCACTCTACCATTAACTAGCTGTGTGAACTTGAATAAGTCCTTTACCTCTCATCAATAAAGTAAGGGCGTTGGGCAGGGTAGGAGTTCTCACACTCAGCTGTATATTCATGTGCCATACTTGGGCCTCACCTCCCGGGGATCATGTTTCAATTGGTGTGAGGTTCGACCCAGGCATCAGTTCTTTTAAAAGCTCCTCAGATGATTCAGTGTGCAGGCAGAATTGAGAATCACTGATTTAGATTGTCCCTAAGATCTCTAGCTCCTCAGAGCTAATTGACTAATGATGCACTATACTAAGCACTTTAGCATTTTCCATGTGTTACCTAGTTTAGTCCTCATAAAAACTCTATTTTGCAGATGGGGAAATGGAGACACAAAGATCCCAAGAAGCTTCCCTAAGTAGGGGATGCAGACTATACAGCTGGTAAATCCAGGTTTGTTCAGTGCTGTGCTGTCTGGTTCTGGAATCCTAGCCCCAAAGTTTTTGACTTAGTTGGAAACATGGAAGCTTTATTTCATACTCCTCAACTCCTGATTGGTAACCTGCTTTACCCCCTAATTTTAATAATAGGTTTGTTCTGTCTAGTCCCACAACTCCAGGGACATCTAGTTCAGGATCTGGCATCCCCAGCACCAATGTTCAGAGCCTCAGTGCCCGCCTGGAGCAGGCAGTCCTGCTTGCCTGAATTCTCCGTCACCCTGTCCTAGCAGTTGGCTGGACCTCCACACTTGTCATTCCCCCAAGCCCCAGCTCCTTCTCAGGGTGATGATTTGTCCTATACACAGGCAGCATGACAACGTAGTCCAGAGTTCTGTGGGGTCAGAATGCCTGGATAAGAAATCCTAGGGCCAGCTGAGTGGCTCAGTTGGTTAAGACCGCGAGCTCTGAGCAACAGGGTGGCCGGTTTGATTCCCACATGGGCCAGTGAGCTGCGCCCGAGCTGAGCTGCTGCTGAGTTGCCAACAGATGGCAGGATGACTCAGCTGGTGAGATCACGTGCTCTTAACAACAAGGTGGCTGGTTCGACTCCCGCATGGGATGGTGGGCTGTACCCACCTGCAACTAAGATCGAACACAGCACCTTGAGCTCAGTGGCCACAAGCTGCCAAAGGGCAGCCGGATGGCTCAGTGGTTAGAGTGTGCCCTCTTAGCAACAAGGTTTCCAGCTGGACTCCCGCATGGGATCGTGGGCTATGCCCACCCGCAACTAAGATTGAACACAGCACCTTGAGCTGAGTGGCCGCGAGCTGCCAAAGGGCGGCCGGATGACAACTGGACTTGGAGCTGAGCTAGCTGCACCCTCCAGAACTAAGATTGAAGGACAACAACTTGGCTGTTCCCCTTCCCCAATTCCCCAACAGTGTTCCCTTTCCTTAATTCCCCAATAAAATCTTAAAAAAAAAAAAAAGTCCTAGTCCACCACTCATTCACTGGACAAAGTTTTAGCTTCTCTGAGCTTTGGTCTTCTTAACAGCTCTAACGCATAGGGTTGAGAGAATTCAGATACTCCATGCATGTTAGCTATTATTTTCTGTCCTTGCTTTTCGATGTCCTGGCCTTGGGACTGCAGTTTCTGTTTTAGCTGAATCAGCTCCCCAGCACTGTTCCCTCCCCAGAACACAGCCTAGGTTGTTTCCTGAAGGATGGAAGGTTCAGGCTCTGACACAGGGGAAGCTTTCTGTCAGCGGTCAATGGAAGTGAGACAAACTCCAGAGGGAGCAGCAGTGCCCACTGTGGAGGTGAACTGGCTACCAGGACGGACCCACCTTCCCTCTGTCTCACTCACCCACTTGTTCACTTGTTTGCTCAATTATTTGGCAAATGTCTGTGGAGCTTCTACTCCTTGCCAGGCACTATGCTAGGCATGGGGGCAGAGCCCAAAGGAGCCAACAGTGGCTTTGAGATGCTCACAGCCAAGGTGGAGACGCAGATACAAACAAGCCCTGGAATGACAATGCAGAACAGGAAGCACATTCAAAGGGCTGAGGACAGGGTGCTCTGGGAGCAAGGGTCAGGCAGCGTCAGGACTGTGGGCCCACTCTCTCCCACAGCAAGCTCCTCCACCCCCACCGTCCCATCTGTTTCTTTGTTTTCATGGTCTTTATTTCTGGCTTTCTTTTCCCTTCACTTTCCCAATAGAGAGCGTTGGGGAAAATTCCACCCTTGTTTCAGTTGGACTAGGAAAAGGGGGAACTGTTTACTCTTCAGCTAGGACAGCCAAGGGGTGCCAGGTTCCTGGAAAGTCCAGGTGTGGACAGCAGAGGACACAGGGGCTGTCTGGGGGGGAGGCCTGGGAAGACCATGCAACACTGGGGCAGGGAATGGTGACGAGCAAGACCTGAGCTAGGCTGAGATGGCCGTGTGCTCCAATACCCTCTGCACAGATTTCTCCTCCAGTTCCCTGTTCTCTCTTTTGTGGAGGGGAGAGTTAAGACCCCCTTCCACGCAGGGAACTCTGTGAACCACATTTCTCTTTCTGACCCAGGGTGCGTTGATGAGCTAGGACCCCAGAGTTAGTAGTGAGAGTGTGTGTGAAATCCCCCCTGGTCCGTTTCTTCCGTCATACCACCACACACACACCCTCTCACTGATTCCTCTTTTCCTGGGCCTCCAGCACTGCAAATATTAATTCAACAAATATCTATTGAACTCCCACTATGTGCTAGGAGCTGGAGATACACTGGTGGGAATAGACAGTTATTTCAAACGGTTGCATAGGTACCAGGTGTGTGTGTGTGTGTGTGTGTGTGTGTGTGCGTGTGCTCACACATGAGCATGTATGAATGCATGTGTGCAGGTTCGAAAAGCAGGAAGAAGAAGAACGTTAGGAGTTAAGCTCAGGAGTCCACCAGCTTGTGTTTAAATCTGGGAGCTACCATTTGCTAGCCAAGTGGTCTTGCGTAAGTCGGCCATCTCTCTGGGCCTCCTTCTCCCATCTGCAAAACAGGTAACAATCGTGCTCCCCTGCAGGTTGTTGTGAGGACTGTAAGCAGGTGTGTGCAGAATGCTCAGAGCAGAGCCCAGCACAGAAGAGGTATTCAGTAAATATTAGTGAGTTTTGGTGCTTCTTCCTCACCTCGCTCAGAGCTGCGTATGGACAAACTCGTAAATGACCTGTTCTCCAAATCTGTCTCTTGCTCAACCTCAGTGACTCAGAGACAGCCACCTGGCATTAACCACCTCCTGCCCTCTGAGGTTCACCTATAACATGCAGCCCGAAAACCTCTGACTAGCCAAATCACTGCCATCTTCTGCCCTTGAGGGATTCCCCCTCCCCTATCCCAGGTTGCCTGGTTGGGGGAGACATGATATCACACAGTGGGGGTTGCCTCAGCTCATGCCACCCTCCAGACATATGTCTGTGCCATCAGCTCCCTCTTAACTGGCTGGAAATGGAGAAGGATGTGGGGGGTGCATCTGGGATCAAACCCAAATACTTAACCCTATGGGGCTGGGGAACAAGGGACTTGTCAGTAGAGGGAGGATGAGGGTTCCAGCTCAGAGGGACCCAACCATGGCATTCTAGAGTGGGTGGCAGCTGGCATTAATCCTGTGCATGGAAACGGCAGGGCCTCCTCATGAGTCAGGACCAGGCTGTGCTAAGGCCAACAGTGGCATTGTGGCTCCTCTATTCTTTAACAGCTATGCCACACTCTTGGTATAAGGTTTGAGAACTTGGGCTCAGCCGGGACAAGAGGAGAGCTCAGGGACACAAGGACAGTGCAGGTGCCTAGCTGGGGAGGAAGCAGTTAGAGGGTCCATTGTGCGTGCGTGTGTGTGTGTGTGTGTGTGTGTGTGTGTGTGTGTGTGTGTGTGATGGCTCTGTGCTTCTGTGAGTGTGTTTGGGCATGCCTGATGTCTATGTGTTTATCTTGGTGTGCTCCTGATCCCTGAGGGTGCAGCTGTTTCAGTGTATCACTGTGTGAGGTGGTTGTCAGGGTGAAGGCTTAGGTTTTTGCTCTACTGCAGCCTTGTTTCTTTGCTTGAGCCTCTCAACAAGGCAGCAGAGAGAATGTTCTCTTTTGGGAGGGTGGGAAAATGTGGCTCATCATGGCAGTATGGGTCAAGGCTTTATAAACACACACAAATCACAAGACATTCTTGTGTGAGATCCTTAGCGCCCACAAAGCTGGGATATATACACATTTAGAAGAGAGAGCTGAATACTATGTGTATGTTTGTAACATTTCTGTATGTCTAATGTCTGGGGGGCATGTGTGCTTATTTTTTTTATGTATTTGTCGCTCTGTCTCTAAGGCGCTGTCTATGTCAATAGCTGGGTGTGTATTTGTGTGTGCTGGGTCCACGTCTGCCTTTAAGAAGCCATGTAACACAGGCTAGAAGCAGAGGCTCCTCCACACTCAGACAATCCCAGGCTCAAATTCAAGTTTGGATAGTAACTAATCCATTAATTTTGCACACGTCCCTAAAATTCTGTATACCTCAGTTTCTTCCCATGAATAATAATAGCACTGACCTCACGAGGTCGTGGTGAGGATTAAATGAGATCTTGTTATGAAACTGGCACAGGTCCGAATACGTTGATGGGCCTGTTTTTCAATGTGGCTGTCTGAGAACCATGTCTCATGGTTGTGACAGCTCAGCCACATGATAAACTGCTTTAGGGCAGAGCATGGGTCTTTATTATCTTTAATAAATACTCAGGGCACCTCAGTGCCATCTTGGTGCCGGTACCTATGTCATCTTGAGGAGAAATTATTAAATAAGCATGTGAAACACAGGCCTGGTCTCTGATGTATGCCCACGCCTGGTGGTACATGGAGGGCAAGCAGGAAGCAGGGGATGGCAGTGATGACAGGCCCCATGGTCACTGTGTATCCCTCGCCCGTGTTTCTGCACTACCAGGCTGCCTCCCTCCCTCATGTCTCAGACGGGCCTGAAGCTCACGGAGAGGCTGCCTTCCTCCTTTCTCTGCTCACCCCACCACAAGCATCAGCCATGGGGCTGGTTTAGCCCAAGTGGTTTTTTTATGGGCCAGATGGGAAGGGTGCAGAATTGCTCTCCAGTCTATACCACACGTGCCTCCTTGGAAACGTGTGTGTGTGTTGTTTGCGTGTCTGTGCATCGCTCCATTGGGAGGTGAGTGTGACGTCTTTCTGTATGAAGTCCCTCTGTGTTATCTGGGGTGCATATGTCTGTCTGTGTGTGCGACAAGCCTCGTGCCTGGGGCTCGCTCTCCTCCCCCCCCGCTAGTTTTCTAGATTACATAAGCGGCTAAGGGAGACTCGGGCCTGGGCTATGGGCTCCCCCTGCTGGCGGTCTCTGGAACTCACAGTCTGGGGAGGAGCGCCGGTAAAAAGCTGTGGCTTTTTATCCCCAGCTTTCATCCCCACTGAAGACACCAGCCCGCCCTCAATACAAACCCACCGCCAGCTCCCTCAGTGTTCCATCTCATAACGTGTAGACTTGCGGCTGGTTATTACTTACTTATGGTATGTCTCCCTGGTACAACTCTATGTTCCCTGAAGGCAGGAGATAATGATGGATTTACCACTTATTTCCAGTGGCCAGCTGGAGGTCTGGCCCCATCAGTATTTGTTGAATGAATGAGTTTATAGGGTGGAGAGGTTTAGGTAGAGAGACAATGGGGTGTGGGGGAAATCTGGGGCTTTGGGAACAGATCGGCCTGAGCTCCTCATATCTTGGCCATTTAAAAGCTGTGTGGCCTTGGGCAAAATGCTTACCCCTCTGAACCTCAGGCTTCTCATCTGTTAAATGACATCGCCCGGCAAAATATGCTGTAATAATATCTAGACATATCTAGAAATAATATTTGTGGATAAAAAAAGGGGCCATATACTAAACCCGACAAGCTCAGGAATTGCCAGCATGGGAGGCCCTACAAACTCAGAGACTGAAAGTAACCACATAGGATGGTCTGAACATAAAAATTCCTAATAAAAGCAGGTCCTGGTGGTAGTCACACTCTAGGCCTGTAGCTTCCTTGACAAAGGTCAATCTTTACCTTAAGTGAGCCTGCCTATTGTCTTTTTGCATCTAAAATAACATACCTTTGAAATGTCAGAGCAATCTTCTTTTCCACACCCCTCAGGGTAGGTACAACCACGGCACCAGAGCATGAGACCATAGAATCCTCTCACTATTATCCTGTTCCTGAATACCATCTCTACACTGTAAATTTTAATTATTAACTGTCTTGTACCCACCAATGTAAAAGAAGTATCTCTCCGTTTTACTTTCCAATTCATAGGTTTCCCCGCTTTGCTTTCTCTTACCCCCTTAATCTACCACCAGTGAATTTCATGTAACCCTCCTTACGTCTCCTCCTTTGATTCTAATGTATAAAAAATAAACTGCAAAACTGCCATTCTCGGGAGCATGTTCTCAATCCATCGAGATTTGGCTTCCAGGCAATCATCATCAGTTTGGCCCAGATAAACTCATAAAAATTCTCGACAGGTTTGGACATTTGTTATGTTGACTTATCCAGAAGGTCTGCTTGTGTAGGCCTCCCATAAATGGCATCTATGTTGAGGAAGAGGAGGACCGGCAACATCTCTCAAGCATCAGCAAAACATTAACGCCGCTCCACTTCCAAATTAAGGGAATGGTTTCCCTTCAAGAACTTCCTTGTGCCTTTCAGTTTTCACAGAGCTCAGCCTGGCCTGTGCATAGATTTAGGTGAAATGGATCTGGGGAAATCAGAGTGGGAAGAAAGGGGCACCCGCTGCACTGCTCCTGGGCCTCCAGGAAGTATTGGCGGAGAGGGCTGGACCTCTGATTTCCCTTGGGGGTCCCCAGCCTTCTACCTCAGAGTTTCTCTGGTCTATCTTTGAATGTGGCTTCAACTGAACACCGACTCTGAGCCAGGCACTGTACCAGGAACAGGACGCCCAGGAAGGTCTGGTCTGACCTGTGCCATGGCCCTCTCAGGGTCTGTTTCCTCCGCTGCTAAAGGGAGTGGAGAGTGAATGGGAGGGTGGGGGGAAGGGTGGGAGCGGGTAGGGGGCTAGAGGGTGAAGATGCTAGATGAGTCCTGGGGTCGCTTCCCACAGAGGGTTACTCTGACAGTCTTAGCTTTGCAGACCTAGCTTCCCTTTTCCCTATTCTGGCCCCACCCTGCTTGCCCATGGCCAGTCTCCACCTTTTCCTTAGTGGGGAAGAGACAAAGCCCCTAGGAAGAGGCTTCTTCCAGTCTCACACCTCCAGGGCAGGCCCTACCCTTCCCAGTAGAGTGAAGTCCATCTCTCCTCACTGAAAACAGAGACTCCTCCACTCCTCCACTCCTCCACTCCACAGGCTCACCTTCTCAAGCCTAAACTAAACCTCTTAGCAAGCATTTTGAATAACAATTTAAAAACAAAGCAAGAACACCCTATCTCCTATTTCGCATTATCCTGTGGCAAGCACCTTGTGTATTATCTCAATTAAACCTCACACAAACTCTAGGGTGGTTGTCATCTCAACTCAATTTGCCAACAAAAAAATTGGAGGTTAAGCAACCTAGACCAGGATCACCAACCAGGAAGTGACTGCATCCAGCAGGCCCATCCTCCTAACCCGCTTCTAGTTCTGCCCTAAGGGGATTGCAAACAGGTCTCCAGTAACCTTCTGGGCTCTGAAGCGCCCTTCAGCCCAGATCCGGCAGCCCAGATCCGGCGCGACAAGAACTCCTGGTTCCTGCCCATGCCCACTTCAGGGGCGTTGCAGCTGAGGCCTAGCGGTTCAGAGCAAATAACTGAATTCTAAATACGTGGCCACGGTCACCTCACTGAGCCTAGAACCCATGCACCCAATTCACATAGAAAGGCTGGCAGGTGCGGGATTGGAATTCACTCCGTTACGCAGCGGGTGGGGATTTGGTTGAGCCCAGGTGCCGCCACCGTGCAGGGGTTGGGGAGGGGACAGAGCCGAAGTCCAGGACCCGGTAGAAAGCGGTGCCAAGAATAGGGCCGGGGCCAGGAGGGCGGGGCCAGGATCGAGGTGGGCGGGGTAGAGGCCGGGGCACCGGACCCCTGGTGGAGCCAGGGAACTGAAGCCGGGTCGGGGCTGGGGCCAAAGTCCGCGCGGAGCTGGGAACTCGGGCGGACCGAGGTCCAGCACCTGGAACCCGCGCGGGACCGGGACCGGGGCCGGGGCCTGGAGGAGTCGAGGGGTATTCGGAACTGGGACGGGACCCGAGCGGTTTCGGCAGCCTGAGGCCGGGACAGGGGCGGAGCCTGGGCAGGGCGGGGCGGTAATGATTTCCTGAGTCGCTGAGGAGGGAGGGAAATCAGTGGGAGGAGGAGGGAGAAGGAAAGAGGAGGAGGGCTAGGACTCGGCAGCCTCGGCTCAGCTCAGCTGCGCTCGGAGAACCCACGCCTCGCGGCTCTGCTTTGCGCCCTCCACCCGGGCATGCGCCCCCCGAGCACCTGGCCTCCCAGAGCCCCCGCCGCCCCCCAGAGCCTTTCCAGAGTCGGCCGCGCAGGATGTGTGCCCTCGGTCCCACGCTGCCGCCGCTGCTGCTGCTGCTAATGCTGGGTAAGCCTGGCCCCTGCCCTAGCCCTCAGCCCTGCCCGGCAGGTGCCTGCCGCCAGGCGTTTAGCTGGGCCATCCTCCCTAGCATTTCGGAGCCCTTCGCACCCCCTTCTCCGTCAGGAGCACCTCCAGATCCCCCAGACAGCCTGGGGGGTGGTGGCGAAGTCTCCTCAGCTCTAGGCCCTAGGCTGGGGCACAGTGAGCACCCACCGAGGTGCTGCCCCAGGGACCGCCAGGCCTCCGGGGGGGGGGCCAGACCCCATTTCTCAGCAAGCACACTCAGATCATAGGGTCGCTGCACCCAAATGCTGCGACTCCTCTCTGCCTCACAGTCAGCTTCAGGCCCAGCCTGGGGTGCCCGCCCTGCGTGGGCAGTGCCTGCAGGGCCTTCATAATTGCCCCGAGTTGGCTTGATGCCCAGTTGCCGGTTCTGCCCAAGATCTTTGAAGTACATATCCTCTGATTGCACCCCCCCTGCCCCCCCCCACACACACGCACTTCGTGGTCTGAAGTTGGGTGCAGTTCCCTCTCTCACCCCCCATCTCTGAACTGGGTCTGGTCTCTCTTTGCCCCTCTGCCCTTTCCCAGTGGCACTTGGGTCTGTAGCTTCCCACTAGTTGTCACATCCCCTTAGTCCCTTAGTCCCTGCCTCTGGAGAAACCGGGCTTCATGGAGACTGAGCTGGGATTTCCAAGCACCCTGTTTCTGTCGTGGTGGATGTTCATGGTGGGGTGTTCTGGACCATTGCTGCATGGATGCACGAGGGCAGTGACTATGGGATTGTTTTTGGCATGAACTGGAGGGCTCCCTGTAGGAGATGGTCTGGGGAGGAGTATGGCATCAAGACAGTGAGACTGCCTGTACAGATGATCAGGAGACTGAAGCCCTTAAAATAAGAGCGCAGTGTGGGGGATGAGGGTGAGGGTGAGGGTGGGGGTAGCCTGGCTGCCAAGATTCATAGCTGCCGTTGTCTAGGCTTAGGCTGATTTAGCCCCAACCGCCTTTTCTAGACCAGAGCTCCACAGCGGCACCAAGCAGAGTCTCCCTCTGCTGAGTAGGTCCCTAGGCCCTAGGGGACTAGAACGAGTCCTCTCCTTGGGGCCCTGAGAGGGCATCAGAAGGATGTCAGAGGGCCCAGTTGCCTAGCATTTGGCCTGTTTTCCCCACTGGGCAGTGGAGCTGAGAGGAGCCCAGGAGAGATGGGTAAGTGTGATGCACAGAGATGGAAGCGCCTGCTGAGATCTGGGGGCACTTATATTCATTTCAAAGATGAGGAAAATGGTGTAACTTGCCCAGAGAACGCATCTTGTGAGTGTTGGGTTTAGGATTTGAACCCAGATCTGTCTGACTACAAAGCAAGTCTCTCTGCTCGCCCTTCCCTCTCTGCTAACACAGAGGAGGGGATCTGCCTGGCAGCTGGCCCTTAAGGCAGTGGGGGTTACTTGCCCCTGGGATCGCCAAGCATCAGCAGTTGTGGAGCCAGGAATGTGGGAGGGGGGCCCTTCCCAGTGGAGTCAGCCTGATGGCTGGGAAAGGTGGCGGCCCAGCCGTCTTTCCCAGCACCCTGATTATGAATTGCCCTCAGGCAGGGCCCTCCTGAGTCACACTCACTCACTGTCTGAATGGAAGCTCTTAGCTCTCCTCAGTGTGGAAACTGAGGCCTGGGAGAGGAAGGGATGGGTCCAGGCCATATTGCTGGGGATAGGAATGGGACAGACTCCCGGCCTGTGCTCTAACTAAGCGACCACGGTTCTCCCCATGACTCAGCCACCAGAAGAAGGGTACAGAGCCTAGTTCAGTGGGAGAGTCAGGAGGGAGCACTTCTGGAAAACTCGGTGTTTTCCTCCAGCGCCTGCAGACAGGCTTGGGGATGCCCCTGGGAGTGACATTCTATTGGGTGAGGTCATCTCCTCAGGCCTCACTCGCCTGGGAGCTCCCTGTCTTCCTCTCTGGCTGTGTCCCTCCCCTGGGCTGTGTGGAAGCCATCTGACAGTAGGGTCTTGGCCAAGACAGTGTCCTTCTCCTGCTTTACCTTTCTCATCTTTAAAATGGGGGCAGGGCTCAGCCCCAGCCCTCCTTACATTCTGGGGTTCTGTGATATTATCTAGTGGGGATAGGATGGAAGGAGAGAGGCTGAGCCCTCCAAGCTGCCAGAGTATCTGCTGGAGCAAGGTGGGGCCTGGAGGTGGGGGTAGGGTAAAAAGGAGACTTTTGGCTTTTCTGAGGAGAGAAAGATGGGAAGGGACAGCTGGGGATTGTGTGCTTCCCTACAGAAAAGTAACCATATGTAAATGAAGGCTTTTGTTGGGGGGCGGGGCGAGAGGAGGGACCTTGTGCATCAGCTGGGCTAGCCTGGAAGATTGGCAGGCACTGGGGGGGGGGAGGGGATCTTCTGCCCCCAGAGGCCAGAGCAGAGCCTGGTTCTTGCCCCGTAGGCCTCAGCTGCCTCAGCAGCCCTGTGGGGTAAGAGAAGCAGTGAGCTCATGGCACAGCTGGAGGGAAGAGGCATTGTGTGGTGAGAAATGACTGGGTCTGTGTCCTGCCCAGCTTGGGGCACTGGCTCCATTGTCTGGAGTCCCCTGGCCCAGGTGACACAGCTAAGCCAACCAGCCTTTCTGAGCAAGATCTTGCCAGCTCCTCTCAAAACAAAGGAGGGGAACATTTGGTCTCAGAATCCTTTAGCTAGAAGGCTCCACTGACCAGGCCAGAGTGGGAACCACAGACATGAGACTAGAGAGGTTGGGAGGAGGGACTCAAGATATAGCTGGAATCAGGAAATGGTTACAACAGGAAATGGGATGTTCTTTCTGCTTCTGGCCTGTCAGAAATGGCATATTTCTGGCTTCTGAGGTAAACCTGGCTCTGTACCAGCTCTTTGAGACCCATGAGTCTTCTCTCTCAGCACCCTTTCCCTATTCTCAGGACACTGCCCAAGCTGCATACAAACTTTCTCCAGATTTCCTTTCCGGGGCAGGGGTCAAGAATGGTGCTGGTAGTGGGGGATGCAATGGGGACCAAGGATCCCCAACTTTTCCTCTCCTTCCTTACAGGAGTCCGGTGCTGTGCCCGGGAGGTGCTGGTCCCCGAGGGGCCACTGTACCGTGTGGCTGGCACAGCCGTCTCCATCCTCTGCAATGTCACTGGCTACGAGGGCCCTGTCCAGCAGGACTTTGAGTGGTTCCTGTACAGGCCGGAGGCCCCAGATGCTGCACTGGGCATTGTCAGTACCAGGGATAGCCGGTTCTCCTATGCTGTCTTTGGGCCCCGCGTGGCGGCTGGTGAGGTACAGGTGCAGCGTCTGCAGGGTGATGCTGTGGTGCTGAAGATCGCTCGCCTGCAGGCCCAGGACGCTGGCATTTATGAGTGCTACACACCCTCTACTGATGCCCGCTACCTGGGCAGCTACAGCGGCAAGGTGGAACTGAGAGGTACTGGGCCCTAGGAAGGGGCGGGGCCACCTCCCCACATAAAGGGCAGAAAATTAGGGCTGGGAGGGACCTATCTAACCACCCCTCAGATTTTGCTGCCGAGGAACCTGAGGCCCAAAGAGGTTAAGACTTGCACAAAGTCACCCAACAAGTTAGTGGCTGGTCTGGGACTCGAAACCATTCTAGTCCGCTGCTCTTATTCTATGATGATACCTCCTAGGAGAGCAGAAGTGTCCTTAAGCTGGTCCCCTCTCCACTCCATGAAAGAGTGAATCAACTCCCATCCCTGGAGATTCCAGGATCCAGATCTGGGGGAAGAGGGGAGAAAGCAGAGGTAGAGTAGGACGAGTGACACCGTGTGATATTCTTGCTCTTTTCTTTGTCTTCTGAGAAGGAAAACAGAACTACTTTTTGAGTATTTCAAACAGGTCAGTCCCAAACATAAGGATGAAGGTGATGGGCTGGTTCTGTGAAATTCAACAAATATTTATTGAGCTCCTGTTGTGTTCCCAGCTCTGTGCTCAGCACCACTGGGTTACAGAAGAAATAACACACCATCAAATCTTCCCCCTCTAGGAGCTCACAGTCTATTTCGGGAAACAGGTTGCATGTAGGAAACAGTAGCTCCCAGCCCTCCTTCACTCCAGCTGTTCTCTCCAGTTCTTCCAGATGGGCTGCAGGTGTCTGCTACCGCCCCAGGGCCCCGAGGCCGCCAGGCCCCAACTTCTCCCCCTCGCCTAACAGTGCATGAGGGGCAGGAGCTGGCACTGGGCTGCCTGGCGCGGTCGAGCACACAGAAGCACACACACCTGGCGGTGTCCTTTGGACGAGCCATGCCTGAGGCGCCAGTGGGGCGAGGGACTCTGCAGGAAGTGGTGGGACTCCGGCCTGACCTGGCTGTGGAGGCCGGTGCTCCCTACGCTGAGCGGCTGGCTGCAGGGGAACTGCGGCTGGGCAAGGAGGGGGCTGAGCGGTACCGCATGGTGGTGGGGGGTGCCCAGGCGGAGGATGCTGGCACCTACCACTGTACTGCTGCTGAGTGGATTCAGGATCCTGATGGCAGTTGGGCCCAGATTGCGGAGAAGAGGGCTGTCCTGGCCCATGTGGATGTGCAGACGCTGTGTGAGTACAGGAGCTGGGAGCCGTGGTATCTCAGTGGGGACTGGGGGCACCAGATGGTCGTAGACCAGGGCGCACACCTTTCCTAGAGTGAGCAGTTGTTAGCATCACTTCCCTCTATACCACCCATGACAGTTTCCTCTGCTCAGAGTTGAATATGGAGGTAGGGCCATGGCTGAGGGGTGTATTGGGCCCCTGGGTATGGGAGATGGTCATACCATGTGCGAGTCAGATGGGCGGCCTCAAAGTTGCTGCTGTCAAGCAAACTACAGCTGGGGAGTCAGGTGTCCTTCCTGCCTCCATGACACCCCTTCCCCGTCCTTTGTTTCAGCCAGCCAGCTGGCAGTGGCAGTGGGGCCTGGTGAACGTCGGATTGGCCCAGGGGAGCCCTTGGAACTGCTGTGCAATGTGTCAGGGGCACTGCCCCCACCAGGCCGTCATGCTGCGTACTCTGTGGGCTGGGAGATGGCACCTGCAGGGGCACCTGGGCCTGGCCGCCTTGTAGCCCAGTTGGACACAGAGGGTGTGGGCAGCCTGGGCCCTGGCTATGAGGGCCGGCACATTGCCATGGAGAAGGTGGCATCCAGAACCTACCGGCTACGGCTGGAGGCTGCCCGGCCTAGTGATGCAGGCACTTACCGCTGCCTTGCCAAGGCCTACATCCGAGGGTCTGGGGCCCGGCTTCGTGAAGCAGCCAGTGCCCGCTCCCGACCCCTCCCCGTGCACGTGCGGGAGGAAGGTGAGAGGGGTGGGTTGGACTTGTGGAACCATTTTCCTTCTGTGTCTATGTTTCTCTCCCTCATCATCAGCTGCCTCCATACCTCAGTCTCACACGCTTTTTCTAAGGTTGTGGGAACACCTTGAGTTTCCTGGGGTGTTGCTTGGACAGCGATCCTGACCCCATGCCCCCTCCACCTTCATCCTCTGACCCCATGGCCTTTGTTGTGCAGGTGTGGTGCTGGAGGCTGTGGCGTGGCTGGCAGGAGGCGCAGTGTATCGCGGGGAGACCGCCTCCCTGCTCTGCAACATCTCTGTGCGGGGTGGGCCCCCAGGGCTGCGGTTGGCCACCAGCTGGTGGGTGGAGCGACCTGAGGATGGAGAGCAGAGCTCAGCCTCTGCCCAGCTAGTGGGTGGCGTGGGCCAGGATGGTGTGGCAGAGCTGGGGGTCCGGCCTGGAGGAAGCCCTATCAGCGTGGAGCTTGTGGGGCCCCGAAGCCACCGGCTGAGACTACACAGCTTGGGGCCCGAGGACGAAGGCGTGTACCACTGTGCCCCCAGCGCCTGGGTGCAGCATGCCGACTACAGCTGGTACCAGGCAGGCAGTGCCCGCTCGGGACCTGTCACAGTCTACCCCTACACGCATGGTGAGTGACTCCTGCCCTCCTCTCTTCACTCACTGCCTTCCTCCAGTGCCACACTCACTCGTCCCTTTCCATCTGATCCTCCTGCTACTGTCCCCTCTTTCTCTCTGCATCACTTCACATGAAGAGACCTGAAAATCCAGCTTTCAGCCCCCAGTGCCCATCTGCCTCAGGGTTCTTGGTAGATTTTGACTTGAATGCAGAGAGGGCAGGGAGTGGGCCAGAGAGAGCTGTCTGGGAATGGGGAGGAGGTGGGTGCAGACAACTTGATAGAGAAGGTGCTGGGACTCCCATGGGACAGTGGGTGGAGGGTAGCGGCACCCCAGGCTGAACACAGCCATCCTCTCTCACCTAGCCCTGGACACCCTGCTCGTGCCCCTGCTGGTGGGTGCAGGGGTTGCCCTCGTCATCGGCGCCACTGTCCTTGGTACCATCACCTGCTGCTTCATGAAGAGGTTGCGAAGAAAACAGTGATCCCTCCCTTCCCCAGCCCAGCCCAGGTAAGGCTCGAGAACTCCCAGCCTTGCCTTCCGAGGCCTTGAGATGAGCTGCTGGCTCCTCAGCTCCACCTGGAGGAGGGGCCAGCTCACAGTTCTTCAGGACCTTGTTGACGGGGTGAGGGCTGGGACGAGCCCCACTCAGGGCTCTTCTTAGCTCACTCCATGCTCTCTCCAGTTCGCGCAGGTCTTGACTGTCTTCCAGCCCGGCACCACGCCCACCTCCGGTTGCCCGGATACCCTGTCCCTATGTCCCACCTTCCTTTAATTTATTTGACCTACTCCCACCCCAGTGGGGGCGCTCGGCCTCCATTTCCCGCTCCTCTGTTCCCGACTCCTCCCTCTGGCCTGTTCTTGATGTCATACCCAGCCTGAAGGGAGGCTTTCCCTGTTCCAGAATTCGTTTTTCTAAAATGTGAATAAACTTGTTTTATAAAATCCAGGGCTGGCTGTGTCTTCCCTATCATAAGGCCGTAAGAGGCTAGGGGTTGTGGCAGAGAGGTTGTTGGGGGTTGACAAACTATTCTGGATGACCCAGGCCTCTTTCCACCACAAACGCCATCTGGCGTCTGGGCCATGCCACCCACCCCAGGAAGGGACACCTGGATTCCATCTGCTGCCTGAGCAGTCAGTGTTGAGCCAATTCCTGTTGGGACTCCTACTCGGGGACGGGGGCACAGGAAGGAGGGTCCCCACTCCCAGGTTCTCCCAGGTTGCAGGGCACAGGCTTCCAGCAGCCAGTGCCCTTTGAGTTCCCTGCACCTCTCTGCTCTCTCATTCTGTTGGTCCAGCTGGTCTTGGACCTGACTCCTCCCATCAGCCCTGGGGCCTCAGCCTTTTTCCTCTTGATCTTCATTATTCAGTCTGACAGCAGCAGAATAGAAGCCCCAGAACACAGCTGCCTGGATGGCGGGTAAGTCAGGGGAGGTCTGTGTGTCCACAGAGCCCCTACATATGCCGCCCCCATAGCCTGCACGCACCCCCCCACCCAGGCCTTGCCTTACCCCTCTGCCTAAGAATTCTCTGATCTTAGAATTCTTATTGCATTGCACCTTAAGAGGCACCTGGTCTACCTCTTTTAATTCCGTTATTTAAACATTTATTGAGCATTATTTTAAAGATGGGGAGACTGAGGCCCAGAGAAGTGATGTGACTTACCCAAAGTCATAGAGCTAATTAGTGACAGTGTCACGACTAGAATCCAGGTCTCCTGACTTTTTGCACTGTACCCAGTAGTGCCCTGAGTGGTGACTAAGTGGTGAAGAAAGGTATGGCGGGGTCTCGGTAACTTCCATCCAGCCTCAGTTTCTCTGCCCATTCAATTGCAATGGGTTAACTACTGTGTATGTGTGTGTGTGTGTGTGTGTGTGTGTGTGTGTGTGTACAGAGAGCCCATTCCCTCCTACGTAGGCTCCAACCTTTTCACTGAATTAAGCCAAAATGACATGCCATCCTGCATCCCAACATTTGTTCTTGGGGGAATAAGTGACACCAGGGTTCCGGAACCTCATCTTTGACTGATGGTGACTCAGGTGGCCCTGTGACCTGAGGCAAAGATGTCCTCTCTGAGTGGACCCAAACTGGCACGGGCTCCCTCCAGGACCCCCATTCCTGCTTCCAAGAGGCACAGGTCCCACAGGACCTCAGCTTCCCAGCCTGGAATGGAGCAGACTTGGGTGCTTTTCTCCAAGGGGCTCAGACTTTTATTAAAGGACAGGAGTGGGGTATAGCCGGTATCAGAGGGCATGCCTGCCTGGGCACACACTTTTCTCCCAGGAGGCCAGCCTCCGGTCCCCTCCACCTCTGTCCCTTCTCAACTTGCCATTGATCTCCCTTCAGCATCCTGGGGGGCTGCCCCTGGTGACTGGAAAGGGGTTGGACATGACATGGGAACAGCATCTGAAGGGACTCCTGTCCTAGCTGGGCAGACGGCAGGCCACAGACATAGCCAGATGTTAGACGCCTTGCTTCTCTTTCACATTCTCTCCTACATTTAATCCTGTCTCCAAAGTCCTACAAGGGCACGTCCAGTATGTTCACTATAGCGTCTTCTGTTGACGTCTTTGCTGCAAGAATTTTTGTCCCAAACATTTTCACCACATAACTGGTGTGTATGCCATGTGTGTGTGTGTGTTTGGTTGAATTTTTCCATTGACTAATCAACCACCTTTAGTGGACTTAATATATTTGAGCTAATTGTCATTTTGGTTTCATTTCTCTGTTGATGAAATTCTCACACTCATTTTACATTCTATAAATTTTAGCTAGTTCTCATAACTGTCTACAGTGATGAGTAGATATGGTGGTATTCATCTTAATATAGTTAGCATTTCTTCCAGATGATGATGATATGCCCCGACAATTGGTTTCTTATTTTGAAACACGCTACATTGGGAGGAGAGAGGCCGAGGGCCCTCTTTGAAGGTGCAGAGTTGAACCCACATTTCCTATAGAATTAACACAAGTGCTTAGGTACAAACCACAAAATAAAATAAATTATTTGTGCAGTATTGCCATGAATCTACACACTTTTTAAATGTATTCAAATATTTTGTATTTTGCAATAAACTCTTTAATTTTGTTGTGTTCTTTTTTATGGTAAAATTACCTTATAGCCAATAAGTTATGTGGTGAAAATGTTTGCAGCCAAGATTCTTGTAGCAAAGATGCTCCTGTGAAAGTAAGAACCTACAAGGGATTCCCCCTTTTGCCACTTCCTCTTCCAACTCCCCACCACCTCTGCAGGAATTCCCTCGAGGTCTCCTTACTGCCTCCTGTCTCTCTTGCCTACTTATTTTCCCCAAACGTCATCTCTAGTTGCCACTACCCTATTTCCATTGACAGGTGAGTCCCTGGGCCCAGAAGCCTGGGTTTCAGGGCACTCTTTACTTACACACTAGACTTGATTCTTTCTATGGGTTGTCGGAAAAGTCATGACACATTTTCGCAACGAAAAACAGAAAAGTATGTCATGACTTTTCCGACAACCCAGTATTTCAGTCTGCACCCCAAGGATCCTCAGCTTCTCAGCTACTCCGCAGCTTGTATGCCCCGCCTCCTGATACAACCCCCAGGTCTTTGCTTAGAGCAGTGGCTCTCAAACTGTAGTCCCCATTCCAGTATCAGCATGGCCTGGGAACTTATTAGAAATGCAAATATTTGGTCTCCACCCCAGATCTATTGAGTCAGAAGGTCTGGGAGTGGGGCCAGCAGTGTTTCCACAAGCCCTCCAGGTGACTCTGATGCTATAGCTTCAGGCTTAGCTCATTCTCTGTGCCTTGTTCAAGCCTTAGCTTTCTGATTACCAAACCCTCCTACCCTTGCTTGGAGAGACTGCTCAGGTTCTTAATTTGCAACAGTTTCCATGGACATATTTCTCTGTTTCTCCCATGTGCACTGTATTCTGAAGACAGGAAACCAGTCTTGAACTGTTCACCCCCCATGTGCCTGGTTCAGTGTTCTGTACCCAATGGGTACCCAATGAACAATTTGCATGACTCCCTCTCACTGTGCCCCAAAACTAATTTTACTTTCCTAAGGGCCCCCGTGTCTCAGGTCTAGGGAACTCACTCTCTCCATCTCTCCCTGGCCCTGTTCCTCCTCAGAATCTCTCTCTCCCTTCCTACATCTGCAGAGGTACTTATGAAATCTTGCTCCACTGTCAGAAAAGAGCTCTCTTTTCCCAGGGACCCAGCTTTGGCAACTCCTACTTTCTGTTTCTCTGCTCAGGAGACAAGGTCATTCACACCCTGCTGATCCACCCCTAGTCTTGGTCCTCCCACTCAGCCTGTCACAGTGGTGAGGGTGGGCCTGGGAGGGCACCCTCCTTATTTATCTCTGCCCACCTCCATCCAGCTTTCTCTCCACTGGGTCAGCTGGGGCTACTGTGTCCAGTGAGACAGGGTGTGCCATACACAACGCAAACTCTGCTCCCAAAGCCACTCACGCTGGTTTGCGGTAACATCAGTCTGGAGAAAAAGGGTGCCTTTTTACAATTTGCACAAAGATGCTTTATGGGTTAGTAGCAGCCCTGAGTATATCACCTGTCTATTGGTCCATTTACCTATCTACCAGCTATCTCTCTCTGCTTCCACCTTTCCATCCGACCCATATAAGTCCATCCTTCTGTCCATCCATCCACCCATGAACAGATGTGAAGGTCAAACACAGACAGGCTGGTAAGCTCACCCATTCCTGACCCTCCATCCTCCTGAAATCAGGATCCCTTCCTTCAGCATTGGATCCTGGACTCAAACTTCTGAGAGGCTTCTCCAGACTTAATGCATTCCAAGGGACCTCGCCTGCCTCCTTCTCCACCTCCAATATCCAGCTCCCCAGGTACCTGGGTCTGGCCCTGCCACATGGGTCTGGAGGAAACTGGTCACACCTTGGACTCACCCTCTGGGGGTGGCAAACAGCCATTCTGCCCCTTGTCAGCCCCTGCCCCTCCCCCTGCCCCTTCCCCCACCCCTTCCTCCTCCACCTTCTCATCCAGCCGGCTGGGGATAGACCAGTAGAGATGGGCGTCAAGACGGGCAGCTGTCTCAGCCAGCTCCCGGGCACTACACGAGGGTGTGGGCACCTCAAAGGTCTGGTGGAAGCTGGCATAATCCACCTCGTAGAAACCGTCCTCCAGGGTTAGCACTGATGTGAAGCGGTGGCCCCACAGCACCTCATCCACCAAGTAGGAGCTCCGAGCTTGGCATGTCATTCCTGGGGGGAGGGGCATGAGTAAGGGAGAAGCCCAGCCCCAGGCTTCCCTCAGCTGCCTCTAACTCCACAGCCCTATTCCCAGCACCCTTCCCTATATCCCTCCCAAAGGGCCCCACCCCCTTCAGTCCAGCCTACCTTCTCCCCTTCCCGGCTTCGGTACTTGCTCAGCGCTCTCACCTCTTTTCCAATGCCCAGCTCCTCTTCATCTCCAACCCACTCTCTCCCCTCCTCTCCATGGGAGATGCCAATCAGAGCTTAACCTTGAAATTGACCTTGGGGATCAAGAAGTGCAACTTCCCTCTCCATACAGGGCTCCCACTGGAGCATTCCCAATGGTGGGCAGCTGGCTTGTACCTGATTACCTCCCAGAAATGAGAGCTCACAACCTCACAAGCTCCCACTCCTCTGCATGATGGCTCTAACAGTTGGGTTGTTCTTCATTTAGAGCTAAAATCTGCCTCCCAGGATTTCCACTCCTTGGTTTCATGCCCCTGCCATATGATAGACACCCCTTTAAATATCTAAAAACAGGAGTCTCAGGTTCCATCACGTCTTCTCTTCTTTAGGCTGAACATCCCTGTCACCTCCACCGTTTCTCATGTGACCTGGATTCCCAACATTTTACTTACTTGACTGTAAACCAAATGGCAAAGGAGGATCCTTTAAGCACTTTGTTATAAACGCTCCAATCATGGCCTGATCCTTGCATGAGACAGGGCTCACCACCTTTTTTTTAGCCATGATGCTTTAGCTAATAGGGCCCAAGGTTACATTACATAAACATTTTGGAAACTGTATCACATTGCTATGACATCAAGCCCGTGGCCAACTAAAACCCCCAGTTCTTTTTCACCAGAGCTCTTCCATGCTGTGCTTACATAAGTGATCTTTTTTTTTTTTAAGCCTAAATGTAGAGTTTTATATTTATTCCTTTTAAATGTCATCTTGTTGGGTTTTGGCTCATTATACTTGCTTTTCAAAAGCATTTTGGATTCTGACTCTTCACCCAAAATATTACCATCCTTTCCGGCTTTGTCTCAGACAAGCTCCCTTCCCTACCTTCATCTCACCCTCCTTGCCCTGGGCCTGTGTCCTGTCCTCCATGATGGGTGGGCACACCCACAGGGCAAGTGATTTTCCTCCTACCCCAGGGTCTCCCCTATCCACCTCAGCCTATGAGCACCTCAGAACAAGGGGAAACAGAAGAGTGAACATCAGCTAACCAGAGACAAGCTCCTACCACTGCAATCCCCACCCTGAGACATCTTAGGGTCACCGGTATCCTTAGTGTCTTTGATGAATCTGGAATAAGAAGTATCCGGTGGGGGAGGGGAAGAAGAGGCAAAAGGGACAATGGGGAGAGGGGAGCTGAGAGGAAGAGAGGAAGGGTCTGGGGTGACAAAGGGAGAAGTGGGCTGGAGAGGGACTTCTCTGTAAGGGGAGGGGCTGCCTCCTATACTGGCAAAATGGTGTGAGCTAGAGGGATACAGAGGAAAGGGGGAGGGGTGAATGGGGTAGGGAAAGAGCTAGGGGGAGCCTGGGGGTGGTGAAGAAGGAATGGGGAACACTGAGGCAGAGGGTGGTATGTTGAGGCTCAGCTTGAAGGGACTAAGAAGGGGGTTAGGAGGCGCCAGCTTGTGGGAGAAGCCAGCAAAGGGCATCACCTCTGAAAACAGGAACTGCAGCCTGCTCATGGGCCTTTGGTTATCCACTTGCAGTTTTCTAATCCTTCTGCCACTCCTAGATCTCAAGTCATGAAGGACTTCAATTGCTGCCCTGGCACTGGCCTTTTCCTATCTGCTCCCAAGCCCTTCAACTGTAGGCTTGAGTTGGAGGTACTGACATCACAGGTGTGTTGCCAGTTCCTTCTGGGAGGCTGCTAGAATAAACGCTAGGATCATCTATTTCCGTTGTCAGTGGAAGCTGAAAAATCTTTTGATGAATGGGGAAACTGAGGCAGAAGTGAGGCCAGGTATCAACCTCTCCCTCAAGTCCAGCCTAGGAATAACTCAGGTCATGGAAAAGCCTCCCCACCCAATTCAAGGGGCCTGGACCTCTCAGAATGACAAAAACGGCAAACCTAACCCCTACTTCCAATTTCATACCACTAAACACGGAAGCCAGACTGCCTGTGTCCTCTCTACCGCATGGCCACTTAATAGCTTATGGCTGTGGACAACTTACTTAACCTTTCATTGGGGCAATCTCCTTTTTAAAAAATGAGCACAATAACAAGAAGTTATCTTCATGGGGTTCTCCTTAAGATTAAATTAACTCAGAGGGCTAAGATGCTTTGGAGTTGTGCAGGGCACAGAGCAAACACAGGGTGAGTGGTAGCTATTATTAGCCCTTCCACCTATTCCCAGGAACACAGACCTCTCAACCCCAGGTCCCAGGCCAGGGCCCCTTTGGGGAATCGCTCCAAGCTTTCTCTGGGCTCTCTATGGAGTCACTCTGCTAACACGCCTCTCCCAACAGAGGTCCCCCATCTCCCCTCACTCTCTCACACTCCACCAGCCTCTCTGCCTCTCCTCTCCTCGGTCCCTGGCCTCTCCTCTTGCCCCTGAGTTCCTCTGCTGTGCCCTCCCCCGCCCGGGCCCCTCTGAATCAGGTTCCCCATCCACCCCATTCCCCTCCTCCTGCTCCCCCGCACCCGTGGCTTCCACCATGCCCTCGAGGATGACGACGATCTCGAAGTCGTCCCTCTCCAGGGCGCGGCGCGACGCCTCCCAGAAGGGGCTGGCGGCGTCGATCTCGTGGCTGATGACGAGCGGCGAGACGAGGAAGAGGCGGTCGTCGCCCGTGTCGAAGCCCACACTGAGGTCGGTCTGGTGCAGGGGGATGAACTCGCCCTCGAGCGTCTGGCGCGATCGGATGAGCTTGGCGCGAATGGAGGCCTCGACGATGTGGGACGAGCGCAGGTCACCCACGCGGAACATGAGGCAGAGGCGGCCGTCGCGCAGCGACACCACGGCGTGCGAGGAGAAGACCAGCGTGGCCGCGCGCTTGTTGGGCTGCGAGATCTTGACGAACATGCAGCCCACCATGAAGGCGTTCACCATGGAGCCCAGGATGGCCTGCAGCAGCAGCAGCACGATGCCCTCGGGGCACTGGTCGGTGATGACGCGGTGCCCGTAGCCGATGGTGGTCTCCGTCTCGATGGAGAAGAGGAAGGCGGCCACGAAGCCGTTGAGGTTGTTGACGCAGGGCGTCCAGGCCGTGTCCTCCAGGTGCTCCAGGTCGCCGCGGCCGTAGGCGATGAGCCACCAGATGGCGCCGAAGAAGAGCCAGGTGAGCGCGTAGGCGAGCACGAAGAAGAGCAGGCTGAGGCGCCACTGCAGGTCGACCAGCGTGGTGAACAGGTCGGTCAGGTAGCGGTAGGTCTCGCGCACGTTGCCCTGCTGCACGTTGCAGCGGCCGTCCTTCTCCACGTAGCGCTGGCGGCCGCGGCGCCGGGGCGGCTCCTCCCGGCCCGAGGCGGAGGCGGCGTTCTCCTGCGCCATGGCAGCGGCGCCCGGCGAGGTCGGGGTCAGCGCCGCCGCCGCCCGCCGCCCCTCGGTCTGCGCCTCGGCGTGCTCGCAGCTGCTGCAGGGACTGAAAGATGGGCAGAGTTAACCGACCCCGCGGGCGAGGCGGCGACAGCCAGACCGGCCCCGAGGGGTTGAGGGGTCCTGAGCCGAGGCACTGCACGCCCCTCGGCCTCAGCCTCCGCATCGGTGCTGTGGGAACGATACGTACAACGCTCGCTGCCCCCGTAGCTCACAAAACCGCGAGCATCAAATGGGATAACGTATTTGAACCGGGTTGCACTATGCAAGTTGGATGATTATTTTCGGGGTACGGTGGTGCCAGAGATCTTGGCCCTACCACAGGCAGTCCTACTTCCACAGGCTTCCCCCCGGGCGAGAGGCCCCAGCAGGGAGGCAATTTCCTGAACTCGTTACACTGTGGGCTCCTTGAAGGCAGGCAATTCATCTCCCTCTACTGCACGCCCCCTCCTTGGCTATTGTCAGCGCAGCCTCGTAGTCCCAGAATCGCTGTTCTCCGCAATTCAACCTGATGGTCTAACCAGGCTCTTCTGAAGTTCATCCCAAGACTGACACACAGAAAACCTTTCCCGTTCCTCCCTCCCTGGACCTCACTGTACCCTCACCCACATCTTCCTCCTCTCAACAAGCTTACAATGGAGATTTGGAAGTGATGGAGAGTACCGTATTTCCCCATGTATAAGATGCTCCCATGTATAAGATGCACCTTAATTTTAGGTCCCGGAATTTGAAAAGAAATGTATTACATAAAGTTATTGAACTCAAGTTTTAGTCATCATAAAATTCATACAACTCCTCATCACTGTCAAAACTCCCAACCATTAGCTTGTCCTCATCCGTGTCTGATGACGAATCACTGTCTTCATATATTGCCTTATCCTCAATGGGAAATGCAAGTAAAAAAATCTACAACCACTGTATAAGACGCACCCAGTTTTTAGACCCCAAATTTTTTGAAGAAGGGTGTGTCTTGTACATGGGGAAATATGGTAAGTGAAAAATCTCCAATGGGCAAGGATTGAAAACTCCCATACTAGGAAATTCCCGCTGAAACCCCTCCCTGAGGAGTAACCATGCTATTTGCTGCTGTAGAATCACCCTATTTTCCCTGGGTTCTTTCCACAGCAGAGACAGCCTGAAAATGGGCCTGAGGACTGGAGGATATGCCATCAACGCAGAGGCCAGCGGGTAAAGAAAGCACAGAATTCCTCATGAGTTAGGTTTGTGTTCCTCTACTCTCCTATTCTTAATGATATGCAGCAAATCAGATACAGGGAAGCACTAAGCACCCACGTTTATCGCCCCCTTCGCTCCAGCTCTTTACTCCAGCATCTTACCTCTCACTGATTATCCTAACAGCCCCCTCATATGCCCCAAAGCTCACATTCCAGGGGAAGCCCACCTGGTTTTGCCTCAAATCCAAGTGGAGGAGCTCTGTGAGCTGCAGTCTGCCCTGAGAGAGAGAGCCAAGGCCCTCCCCCAGGCACGCAGGGGCCCCTAGGAGCTGTGGCTCATATAGGAAAGGTTCAGAAAAAAGAGACTTCTCCACCTCCCTTCTTCTTGGGAATCATCTTCTCCTGCCTTCAAAGAAATCTGAGCTGGTTGGGTTGACATATGGGAAGGAAGGCGTGTGACATGAGGATCACAGATGGGCTGGATGTTTGACCAGGTCCTGGGGAGAAACCACCTGGATATGTAACCCCAAACCCAGGGCTCCAGGATTTAAGTTCTGGGGTGAGGTGCTCTGCATCCAAACCTTTGGAGGCTGTGTGTGTGTGTGTGTGTGTGTGTGTGTGTGTGTGTGTGTGTATTGGCGCAGGAGGAGAAACTAGTAAGAGATGGCTTAGAGCTTAGGGGCACCACCACATTTATTTTCCAGGAGAAGTNTGTGTGTGTGTGTGTGTGTGTGTGTGTGTGTGTGTGTGTGTATTGGGGCAGGAGGAGAAACTAGTAAGAGATGGCTTAGAGCTTAGGGGCACCACCACATTTATTTTCCAGGAGAAGTCAGGGGACACAGGGTCCAGGAGTCCCAATGCAATGGCAGATTAGAGTCTTCCCCTCCCCCAACAATGGACTTCCCTTTCCCTCCCTGCAGCCCAAGATCTCTAAGCATGGATGGGCTCAGAGACCCCAAGTCATGCAGAAAATTACTTGGGTCCCACTTATCCCAGCTTCAGTCCCAGGTGGGCTTCTAGATGTTCTCTTGTATTAGGCAATCTGACCCCAATCCGCCTGCAGAGATAGACCTCTCTGCCCAGGGGTAGGGAAGGAACCCCAGCGTCTTATCATTCCCAGAATTCTTCGCTCCATTGCCCCAGGGGTCTAGGTGAGCCTTACTTTGATTTTGTCCCCTCTCCTGTCTTCTTGAGGGGAGCTGCATTTTTCTCAATGGGGAAGGAAAGGTGTGAAATTGTTACCTCTATCCCGGGATCAAAGACTTGATTTCTGCCCCTTCCCTCTAAAGAGTCCTGTTCCTCCAGGCTACTTCTCTTTATTTCTTGTGCATGCTGTAACCCCTTTCCAGAAGACCCCAGTGCCACATTTTCCTGGATCTCCCTTTCTCGCAGTGTGAAGTGCTGGCTATCAAGAGGGCTTATTTTTATTGAAGGGATTCTGGTGAAAACTCCCTCAGGACCCAGCTCCTCCCAAATCCCCGCTTGCCTTTGGAAATAGGGGCCCAAACCGAAGTCCCCCGCAACTCAACTCACAGCGTGCGGAGAGGAGAGCAGCCAGCAGCAAAGAGCCCTGGGGGGGAGCGGCCATGCCCCTGACACTGCCCCCACCCCTGGCCCTCATGGAGGGTGGGAGCCGCAGACACCGCTGTTTCTCCTCAATGTGGCAGCAGCTCTGACTACGACTCGCTATCTGTGTCATCCCCACTTCCCAGGCTCCCCTGCTCCTCTCCTGTTTCCACAGCAACCAGTCTGGCGACAGCGCTAGAGCATCCCCCTCCCCTCCCCACTCCTGGGTACCACTAGAGGCTGAGCCACATGCTATCGCTATTTTTAGCTCAAGTCCCTCCTCCTGGACAGCTCAGAGGCTCACCTCCTCACCCCCTCAGGGGGAAAAAAAAAAAGCTGACTTGCTGGCTCTTTTCTGAGAGGCTCCTTGCTCTGGGAAAATACAGGCCCTGATGTGTTTGGGAATAAGGCATTTGGTTTCTTGGGGATTTAAAGGGCCATCTGGGAATGGGTAGCTCATCCTCTCCTACAGGGGCCTCTGGGTGCAGGTGTTGCTCTTGGATCAGGTTCACCAGCACAGTCTCCATTTTTGGAGTGGCCATCCTGATCCAGAAAGAGGTAGCTAAGGGGAAAGAGATCCACCCAAGGAAGGGAAGCAGGGTAATCTTTGTCACTGATTTATGACATGACCCATAGGCATCACTTTACTTCCGTTAGCCACAGTTGTTCCATCTATCAGAGGGTGTGGACATATGCAGATATCTGCCTGCTTCACGGATATGCAGATCAAATGAGGCAATATAAACAGAAGGGCTTTGAAGTGTATTTTGTTAATAGCTAAAAGTCTAGAAACAATCCAAATGTCCAACAGAGAGAAAAGGCTAGGTTAGGGCTTACTAACAATTCATTCAACAAACGTTTATGGAATCCAAGTGCCAAACAATGTGCTAGGTGGGGGTGGTTACAGAAATGAATAAGTCTCTGCCTAGAGGAGCTCATAGTCCAGTGGGGAGAAAGACACCTAAACACATAATACTGACTCTACTGGTAACCATTTGTTGATCATCAGCTATGAAGTAGACAACATCTCATTTAAAAACCCTGTAAGATACCCTATGAAATAGGTATTATTTTCTTATTTATAGATGAGAAAACTAAAACTGAGAAAGGTGATTTACCAAATATCAGAGTCTGGATAATGGCAGAGATAGTAGTCAAACTCACAGATCTTTGGCACTCCTCCATGCTGGTTTCCCAAAGTTACACTGCCTCAGTAATGTAATATCTGTGGAATAGCAATATAATCAGTTACTATGTTCATATATGTAATTGTATGTAGGCACACTAACATAAAAAAGTAGGACATAAAAATATTCATATAAATTGATCATAAATTTATAGAAATAGCTGTAGGAACACTGATAAAAAACGGAAAAATTTGGAATAATGGAAATACTTCAATGTTCATTTTCTCCGGGGAAATAATTAAAACCATAGAGTGGTATACAAATGCCAGGTGTTGTTGTTACCAGTATTATTATACCCAAGATATTAATCTACTCTTCTCCAGATTCCTTAACCCTTTTGCCATAACGGTCGGATATAGCTGAATGAATATTTCCAGAAAGGAAGTTTAGGAAAGCAGATGTACATTTTTCTGTATCTTTGTGTCTTTCAAGAATGAATAACAATAGGAAATTTTTATGCATAAAATAATGTCATTTATATAAAAGCGGCTCAAATTGTTATTATTAAGTGCATAAAATAGTCAAAATAACTGTTTGGTTTTTTGTAGATTTCTAACGCTTTT
This sequence comes from Hipposideros armiger, assembly GCF_001890085.2. NCBI lineage: Eukaryota > Metazoa > Chordata > Mammalia > Chiroptera > Hipposideridae > Hipposideros > Hipposideros armiger. The sequence goes on along the minus strand of NW_017731484.1, from coordinate 193,343 downwards.
GGAAAAAAAAACCTTGAAATCAATGAACTCAGCGAAAGAGTTAACATTGGAACAAGAAGATATGCGTTAAAAGAGCAGGAAGAGATAGAAATGGACACTGGAGGGTTAGCAGTTCCTGAAATGAACCGGTGAGAGGGGAAAGGTGGTACTGAATAATATAGTCTCTGGAGGCAGTGACCTGGGTTCAAATCTCAACTCTGTCTACTACCAGCTGGGTGACTTTGAGCAAGTTACTTCTCTAAACAGTTTCTTCACCTAAGAACTAAGAATAAGCATATTATCCATCTCTTGGGGTTGTTATGAGGATTACAGCGAGGCAATGCCTGGCACATTGTAAGTACTCAGTAAAGCTCCCTACATCTTCCCCCTGCCCCTCCCTCTCTCCTCCTCCTCTCTTCCTCCTCTCCTCTCCCTCCTCCCCCTCATCCTCTTCCTCACAGAGATCCCCACCCAGCCTGTGCTGCCTTCCTCTGTTCTGGCGCCACCCAGTGAGACCTGCAGGGGGCAGTCCTGGTACACTGCCTTCCTCTCCCCAGCCATCTTGCCCCGTTTCTTGTTCCAAGTGGAAATATCGAGTTTTCAGCCGAGATTGGCATCAAGAGGGCTGTTAAAGCCCCAGTCAACACCCCTGTCTCCTGGGCCTGGCCCTGTCACCTGAGCCTTGGGACTGCTAGCCTGCCCCTTTCTGTCCTGCCAAGCGGCTGCTCACGTTGATTCTACTGTGCCAGGAGCTCCGAGAGAAGAAACCAAACTCCCGGGCAAGAATACATTTGCATAGAACTGGCCCCATTTCCTGGAGGGGGATATCACAGGGCAGGCAGGGCCTTGCAGAAGGTGGATCAACCAGCCCCCTGCCTCAGTCGGGACTGCCCTGAACCTAGCCTTCGCTGACAAGGAGGGAGGCTACCAGCCCCACCCCTGATTTACTGATCCTGCAGGCCCTGGACTTTACCTCCTATCTAACCTCAATTTCTATTATCATTGAGCTTGAACAGAGTGAGGGAAGAAAGTTTTCTTAGGTACCAGGATGCTAAAAAATGGGCATGATCCCAGCTTTCAGATATAAGATAAAGAAAGCAACTTTACAAGTTGTGATGATGGGAGATTGGGTTTCGAAATGGAGAATATTGAGAGCAGGAGAGGCACAGCTGGGGCCACATTGCTGTTCTATGAAGAACCTTGATATGAACCTCTCTGTGCAGATGTGTTCCTTATGGCATGTAGCTTGGAGAGCAAGTGGTAATTTTGGGTAATAATAATAATAATAATAATAATAATAATAATAATAATAACAGAAATCCCTTCAGTAGACAGCTCTGAGCCACAGTACAAGAATTGGTAAGCTGAATACAGTTCAGTTCTCAACTTGCCCCCTCAGCAGATGCCTTTGTGCAGTCCACAAACTGTACAACTGTATGTGGCAGCCCTGGGAGCAACCAATCTGGGAAGGTTTCCTTGAGCAAGATCATGAGACTTCTTGAGTAAAAGCTCAGAGGAGGGAGAGCAAACAATGGGGAAAACAGGAGATGGTTGAGGATATGAGTTTAATGGAACAGGGAGGCTGATCTGGTAGATTATAGCAATTTCAATAAATTCAAGGGAGATGGGACCCTAGAAAACTCTGAGCAGAGGGAGGATGTGTTTGAAGCAGTGGATGTGGCTGGAGAGTAGAGTAAATGGGAGAAGCAGAAGACAACTCCAAGACAGATGGAGTCCCCCTGGGCTCCTGAGGCTGAGGGGCTTGCTGGCTTTCTGGCTGTTTTCAGCAGAGATAGAGGACGAGAATATTTCGCAAACATGGATCTATCTTACTTTGTAGGATGGCGTGGAGGTAGAGCAGGATTTAAGTCATGGCATTTAGAGGTGCCAGAATTAGTCCTTACTTTACAGGTAAGGGATGGGTCTCAAGAGAATAGATAGGACTAAGACTTAGGTCTCCTGGGTCCTGGTCCCTGGTTGTTTATTTCCTCGTGCCTTCCTCCTACCATGGTGCATTGGGTATTCATGGAGTTTTGTCTGTTGGATTCAACTGGAAAGGTACTAGTTGAAGAAATCCTGGAAAGAATCCTGTAGTAATGTGATTAAGCATGCCCTAATTTGTGTCTTATAAATGTGAGTTTGTGTAGATCGCATTTATTGAAAGGAGGTGGTATACCTAAATAATGACCTTTAGCAACTGGGCGGAGGGATATATAGTTTAGCCCCTCTCTTGGATTTCTCTCTGGGGTTTGAGTCATCCAGCTATCAGGTCCCCCACTACTCATGGAAATTGTTCAGGCTTGTGGGGCCTGTACACTAAAATGTCACTTGGAATCCTGTAATGAGCATTGTCAGTGTCTCCACTCTTTCCAGAAACTCTGACCGAAGTGCTGTCTGTTCTGAGCCTCAGCATGTCTGCTGCCCCAAGGCTTACCTCATCGCTTCTGGCCACACCTACTTTTCCCAGCAGAAGCCCCTCATGCTGCTGCTCGCTTGTGGATTCTCCCTCCAGAACAGATTACTCATCCCTGCTCTCCTCCCTGTGGTCTGAGGGAGCCCTGCCCCATTATGAACAAGGTGAAAGAAGAGATGAGGCCAATGTTGGAAGGAGTGAGTCTGAAAGCAACAATCAAGAATAAGAAAGATAGGGCCGGCTGAGTGGCTCGTTGGTTAAGAGTTGGCTTGGGACATCGCCTCTGAGCAGCAGGGCCCCGGTTCGGATCCCACATGAAGACCAGTGACGCTGAGCCCTCTACAGCTAAGATGGTGAACAGCTTGACCTGGAGCTGGGCTGCCATGAGTCGCCGTCAGCATAGGCTGCAGCGGGGCTGCAGTGGGCTGCTGTGAGCTACTGTGAGCGGCCGGCAGCTGGCATGAGCTGCCGTAAACCGCCGTGAGCGGCCATCCAGTGGCCAGCGACCGATCTGCCTCATCCGGGAAGAGTGCAATGCTCACAATACCAACATAGGCCAGTGAAGCGACATCCTCCACAACTAGACTGAAGAACAAAAGGACAGCAACTTGTCTGTTCCCCTTCCCCCAATTCCCCAGCACTATTCCCCTCCCCCAATTCCCCAATTAAAAAAAAAAAGAATAAGAAAGATACAGTTTGCTAAACTGAGAGAAGAGGGAGGTCCTCAAAGAAAGATGGTTCCCCTAACTGCCATTTTGTATGGTAGACACTGGACATCACAATCCTGGCAAAGTTTTCATACCAACATGAGCTCATGTTAATTAAGATTATGTTTAAACCATGTAGATTCACTCTAGTATTATCCTGAGACACACTTTGGAGCCAAACACACGTGGATTCAAGTCCCAAATCTAACACTTTCTAGCTATGTTACCATAGACAAGCCACTTAACACTGTCTGAACCTCAGTTTTCCCATCTCAAGTAATATATCTATCTTGCATAATCAACACTCACAAATACTAATTTCCTAAGCTCTTTATCACTCATTCTCTATTGGGATCCTAGTGACTATTCTAGGACTTCTCTTTTGTAGAAAGACCTAAAAATTAAAAACTGACATTTGATCGGTACAAAGGAATATACATGATGGATATATGTATATATGTTATAAAATGTAATTTGAGTACAACTCAATTTAAATCACTCTTAAAATTAGAAAGCTGCAGTGCCATTCAGCTGTGTACTTTTCCATAATCTCTCACTCCTGCAGTTCTAGAATGTCTAAATTCTAATTGCCCAGTCCCACCCCTGAGTTTTAGTAAATGACTCTTATGCTCTACAGAAAAGGTAAAGACTATTTGGAAGAAACGTCTCCAGAGACTTCTCCTTCACCACAAGGTATCTTTTTCTGCTCCTGCTCTTTGTTTCTTTCTTCCCTCCCCTCTCAGAAGAGTACCCTACGGGGTTTGGACTGTGATCAGTAAGCAAGGGGCAACTATTTGGGCTTTTGATACAAGGGCACAGGGACTAACATAATGAATACAGATTGCCTCTCCCTTTGAGACTAGAGAGAAGGGTAAAGAGTGGGTCAGAGTCTTGGGCTGCTAGCAATCTTCCTGATCCGGGTAGTAATCTGGGTGACAGGTGATGGTGTCCTGGACCACAGCCATGATGATGAGATCAAGAGGAAGAGGGCAGAATATAGGAAATTTAGAAAATAGATGCATTGATTAGATAAAAGAGATGAGGTGAGGAGAATGAAGAATCTACAATTGCTGCCATATTTCTTCTTGATTCAAACCATTTTGTTTACCTCCTGATTAATCTTTCTAAAATTCTGCTATGGCTTTGCCAACACCCCCCCACCCACCACCACTCAAGAACTTGCAGTTGCTCTCCATTGCCTTCAGAAGCTCAGGACTGACCATGAACTAGCATAGCTCTATATCCTTCAGGTCTTCCTCCCAAGGCACTCTGCCTATGGTGCCTGACTTGTAGCCCAATAGGTGCTATTTGAAATATACATGTACCCATTGTATCGCTTTCGGAGGCTGAACTAAGCTAAAATTTCAAGTTTCTATGCTTTTTTTCCCAAGATGTATATCAACTTAATATGGTAATACTGGTTACTGATTAGTAGTTAAATATCTATGATGAACAAAAATGGGAAAATAATTATTTTCTCCCTTAATAAATGCCAAGGGTGGGAGATGGTGAATAAAAACCTCTCAAAACATGGATTAAGATGATAATGTAATCCTTGGTGATGAAAAGATTGAGTGCCACCACCCTGTCCTCAAGTCCAAGGGACCAGCTTGCGGCCGTTTCCCAAGCAGACTTGTATTTTTATGTCCCCCAAGGACTTTGCGAATGCAGTTCTCTCTGCCTGAAATGTCCTCCCCACCATCTCCCAGTACCTAAGTCGTCCGCATTCTTAGGGCCCTTATCAGATGTCACCGGTGTCCTCCACATCTTCCAGGACCCCCTAAGTACAGTGATCTTTCCCCGTTCTGCAGCCTCCAGCGCCCTGTCTTTCCTTCCAGAACCAGCGCTGCATCTCCCATCCAGGATCTCACCCAGTACTTCGGGAACAGTGAACAACATGGAAATCGTGCTGAACGAAATAACCCTGTAGCCCCCGGAGCCCAGCCCCAGTCCGCTTCACCGGGCTGCCCTGAATGCGTTTCCACAGTAGCTCGGCCCAGACCTGCCCCCACCGGTTCCCGCTGTGTTCCCCACTCTGACATGACCGCCTCCTTCTTCCTTCTCTTTTCCCTGTCATCTTGCCAGAGCAGCTTCTATCGCTTCACGGATCGTCTCTTCGTCTCTTTCCCGCGAGCCTGTCTGGGTCTCCGTCTTCGCGTGTTGCGCTCTGCCCTGCGTCTCCTTCCGTCTAGGCTCCGCTCCGGAGCCCTCTACGCCCCACCCCCTGTCTGAGTTTCTCCAATCCCTACAGCGCGGGCTCGCGCTCCACGCTCCCATTGGTCGATCCCCCCCCCACCGCCCTTCCCTCCCGGCCCCCCTCCGGGCCCTCCATTCACACAAAGTTTGGCTCCAGCGCTGAGGAGGGAGGGGGCGGCCCGGCCCGGCCCAGCTCTGCCCCCAGCCGGCCCGACCCCGGCTCCGGCCCCCGGACCAGCCCTTATCTGATCCCGGCTCCAGTTTAAGAGCTCTGGCCCTGCCCGTCGCACAGCTCTGTTCCTTACTCCTGCCCGTCCCTTCGTCTGTCTGTCCCGCTGCCCATCCGAGGGGCCACTCCACGCGGACCCGAGGTAAGCCCCTGGCCCTGATGAGGGAGTGCTGCCGCCCCGGCCGGGGTCCTGTCCACCTCACCCTCCAGAGATATCGGGGCCCCAAGCCCCTGGGTCCCTACCTTGGCTGGCCTCAGCGGTATGGCCCTATTCCCCAGCCTCTCGCCTTAGGCGGCCCCACACTGACCTTCCTGGGAAGGGCTCCCCATAAGGTAACTTGACCCAAGCTGGTCACCTATGTCCTTTAGACTAAGGAAGGGGCTTTCCTGATGCTCCTTGCCACTGGGAAGACCTGCAGTTGCATCACAGCTCCTCCAACAAATACAGTGGCCACCACCCTATAACCATGCATCCCCCACTCTGGCACTCCAGACAGCACCCCCTCTTCCCAGGATCATCAGGTTACTTCCATTCCCATGCCCAGCACCTGCCCCCTGCCCCATACAGGGACACTCACATAGTGACACCCACTGATCACTAGTTCACACATGGGAAGACAAACACATACAGCTTAGATGAGGGATCCTCAGTAGCCTGTTGTGCCTGGGACCCCTACTCACCCAGTCTCTTCTCTCCATTCTGACTTACCTTCCATTTCAAGACACTCCTCCCCGTTACTACTCCCCTCCCCCAGATGTTTCACGCTGAGATCCCCGGAGGAAAGCAGCAGGGCCACTCCTGCTAGAGGAAGAAAGGTAGATTGGACTCACATTCACCTTCAGATGGAGATGCCCTTCTCATCCCACCCTTTTCTCTCCATCAGCAGCTAAGGGCACCTGTGTTCAGAAAGACATGAGGGTTGGCACTTCCTGATTTGGGGGAGGAGAGCTGAACCCCAGGATGGCTAGAAGGACAAAAGTGGGCAAAAGGGGAATAGCACCTCTATTATCTTGAGATTTCATTTCTGTTAATGAAGTGCCCCAGGCAGAGTGAGGCAAATGGGGTAGTGGAGATACTGAAGAAGCCAGTAAAAATTTGCACCCAAAGGAGGCCAAGACTTAAAGTCTGATCATGTTGCTTATCATAGGAATTCTGGCTAAAGATTTTTGACCAGTCTGCCTTGATTGTAGGGTTTGAATTCTTTTCTGTACCAGGGCTGCTTTAGGCAATTCTAGATGGGAGGGAGATGATAATGGGAGATTTGGTATCTTTATGTGAGGAGTGTCACTTGCTTCGGGGTGCTGAGAAGGGCCTGGCGTGGGTATAGAGACAAGCCTGAGGAAGGGCCAGCGGCCACCCCTGGGTTCCATTTAGTTTCATCCCCAAACCCTCTCTCTAATCGCCAAGGATTTCTGAACCTGTTCCTGGCATGATGGAAGGCACCATCCTGTGTGGAGGGGTAGGACTTGTTGATTCCTCAGCGTATAGACTGGGTATGGGGGACCAAGTGTAGAAGGAAGCAGGTGTCCTGGCTCGTAGCTAGTTTTTCAGAGAGGAGGAAATGAAGGAAGAGGGGGAGGGAAGACGCCGCGCCTGGGAGAGGGGCCAGGGCTGGTCTGCGGAGGCAATAGGCATGGCCCAGGCGGTGCCAACTCCTTTTCCCCCACCCCCCCCACCAAGTCCTTTGGTGGTGGTGGCAAGGGAGGGAGAGAGGGGGTGTTGGGGGGTGATCTGGGCCAGTCCAGCCTCCCAAAGCCTTTGCCAATCTGGGTCCTGAAAGGAGCTGCTGTTTTCTGAGCCATCCCCCCAGCCCCCACCCAAAGCCTGAGCAGCCAACTTGTCTCAGTGGATATCAAATGGCAGTGATTCCACTGTGTGTGTGGGGCGGGGTGGGGGGGGAGCGGGGGAAGGTTACGGTCCCATTCCTTCTGTGGTTCTAATGCAGAATCCCACTGCTGCCCTCTACCCTGAGGGAGAAAAGGTCTATCTCCCCAACATGCGTCCCACAAGCAATCTATTGACACATATGTTTGTGTGGAAGAATTCATGGTCTGCCCTCTGGAATCCCCCACCTCCTCCCTGTGCCCCACTGAACAGCACCTGTGCCACGCACCTGCACCTCTATGCATGAGCTCATTTATAGCTCCAGTTTGGTTGGCTTGGACTGTAAGGGAAGGGCCTGGCAGAAGACCTAGAGGCCTCCTTCCCTTGCCTTCCCTAGAGACCAGAAAGGCTGGGACACTAGGATCTGGGTGGGCTCAGATGAAGTCCTCTGGGGTCCCCTGGGAGTGGTGGGATAAAGGATTTAGGGCCCTGGGGATGAGTCATGGAGGAACGGCCACCTCCTCAGAGGAAAAAAGTCCTCCTGAGCCTCCTAGCAAAATGCAAGATAGAAGATAGGTTGAATCCGCTGGCATTGGTGGGGAAGGAAAGAGACATTGGGCAATGGAGCCCCTCAACTTCCCTGCCAAGGGTTATTTAGGATGGAAGGAAAAACCTCCACTCTCCCTCCCCTTTCTGGCCTAGATTCTTCTCTTGCCTGACTGGTCAGTGCTACTGTCCGGGCTGAAGCCAAGCTGTCCAGGGTAGTGCTGAGGCCCTAGAAGGGGGCAGAGAGACAGGATAATCTGAAGCACACCATGGAGGTGAAACAGCAAAAAGACTGGAGAGAAGGGGAAGATTGGAATCCAAGTGTTTTAGCACCCAACGAAGGGTGGTTGGCCGGGCCAGCTCCTGGGAATCAGAGCTTTTTGAGTTTACCACATCACCCCACTCTACCACAGCCTGAGTTCATTGCTTATCTTCCTTCATCCAAGTTTAACGTATGTGTTGCCACCATTCTTCATGGAGACAGTGCATTTAGGTGGCCCCTCTTCATCCCCTCCCCCACCATCAGAACCTTGAAAGGGCAAAGAGAAAGGGATTGTGGGAAAAACTCTCTCGTGGGTGTTTGCCAGCTTGGAACTGGAGTTGAGGTAGTGGGGAGAAGGGAGGGGTTGACTCTGGAATGTGGGAGAGAAGTAAGAACTGAACTGTGTGGCCTGGAGACAGAGGATGGAGAAACAGGACCTTGAGAGACTTGAATTAGCACTTCGGGCCTATAAAAAGGTGTGACATAGAAAGGGTGTATGTGGCCATCTGCTCCTCTTCCAATGGCAGAAGATCTGGGAAAGGGGTGAGGCTGCATCTGGAAGGACTTAGGTTAGATTTCAAGAAGCCTGTCCCATAAAAGGAAAGAAACCTGAAATGGAGATTGAAAAAGAAAGGGAGACCACCTTCTGGACCAAAAAATAAAACAAAACCCAAAGTCCCAAAACAAAGCCAATTATGAAGGATTACCGTGGCAGCTGTCAAGAGGCCTCTCCTGGGTGTCTATCCCATGCAACAGCACTGTCCTCCAGCTCCTTTCTGTTCTGGCTTTGTCTGAGAGGCAGTAGGTGTAGTGGTTAAGAGCCCAGCCTTGGAGTCAAACTTGCTGGGTTTAAATCCTGATTTCACCACTTAGCTACACAAGTCTCCTCATCCTTACAATAGGGCTAATAATAGTTGTGGATTGAAAGAGTCAATATTTGTAAAGGGCTTGGAATGGTGCTTAGCCTGGAGAAAGTGCTCTGACTTTTTCTATTCTGTCATCTTTCCTGGCTCCTGGGCCTTTCCCCAGCCCTTCATGTGGTTTTTCTGAGGTTCTGTCCTAAGTCTCCATCTCTTCACCCTTCTAGAGTTTGGGAAGGTGGGAGAATTATCACATAGTTTAAGATGAGTTTCCGATCTTTATTCCAATAGGCTGGCCAGCACCAGGGCCTGGATTTCCGCACCATTGCCCCTTCTTCCCAGGCTTTTCACCAAGCAGAAGTCCTATCTTTAACTCAGATTCAGTAACTGGAGCTGCCCCAAGACAGTCTCTTTCCCTGTTCTGAGCAACTTCTCTCAGCTTCTCTCTACCCAGCCTCTCACCCCTGTATGCCCACGACCTTCTCTGTCCATTTCCCTGCCCATGTTTCCCCCCATATCTTCTCTCAGGTGGATGTGCCCTCCCCTTCTGCTGTCCCCTGGTCAGCCTATCCATCTCATCAACCTGGGCACCCACATTATGACTTCTCTGACTCCAGCCTGCCTCTCTTCTAGATTTCTTCTCTACCTTACCACAGAATTGTCACCGTGAAGCATCAGTTTTATCTTGCTCGTTTCCTACCGAGACATCCCATTGGTTTTCAGATGAAAACTTCCAATCATAGTCTTCAAGATACTTTATGTAAGCCTTTTTCCCTGTCCCCTCCAGCATCCCCATTTTGGGGGACTGCCCCATTCAGACTTTGTTCAAGGGGAACATATTTGATGACAATTCTGAGCCACGCTCTTTCTCTCATTCTGGGCCTTCACACAGATCGTTTCGAGTCCTCCCCTCTTGCCAGTCTCCATTCCCCTGTTTCCCTGTCTGCTCTGTCATCTTGAACCCCCTTCTCCTCAGCATGCTGCTTGTCCCTTGTCCCTTGTGTCTGTCACTTTGCGTAGGATGCCCAATTCAGTGATGATGTTGGAGGCGATATCCTGTCTCCTTCATTACATGGGGGCTTCTCTAAGGTTGGGCCTCAGCCTGTGTCAGGTTGCGGACTCCCTGAAATGAAGGTGTCTCTTTCCACCCCAGACCCTCAGCCCCAGAGCATCTGCTGACCAGCTTGGCTCTAGCTAGGAGACGTTTCTGATTGCTGATTCTGGTGGGGAGGACCCTGGTTATGAGTGTCCCAAAGTAGGGAATATATATATGTAAGACCCTATTATCCAGCCTCTCCTACCAATGGGCCCATCCTGTGGAGATGGTGTCACTGAAGATGATAAGCATCAGACCCTAGAACCCCCAATTTCCAGTCCTTGAAGCACTATTAGCCCAAACACTAAAATCCATGTGGGTATCCCGGCACCACAGACCCTTTCTCTCCTCACCAGGGAGGTATACTGCACCTGATGCTGGGCTTGTCAGCAGGCATGCAAAATGGAACAAGGGCCAAGGTCAGACAGTGTGAGATAGGCCCATTGTCTCCAGCATACCTCTGAGCAGTGTCTTGAAAGCTGAGAGACATGTGTGGACACCTCCCAAGTGGGGGGTAGGCCTGAACTCATAGTCTTACATTCTCCCAGGACTGTCCCCTCATCTCCACCCCTGAGGCTAGACCCAACCACGAGACCCTGGCACACACCTCCTCCCCACATCTAAACCCCCCTGTTTGACCCTTTGATAAAAATGACACAGGCAACTGGCAAGAAAAGGGGGTGTGTCTGCGTTGAGGGCAGTGGGTCTCAAACTTTTTGATCTCAGGATCCCGTTACACTCCTAAAAATTATTGAAGATACCCAAGAGGTTTTGCTTCTGTGGGTTATAGCTATTGATACGTTAGAAATGAGAACGGAGGAGACTTAATTAGTTATTAATTCATTTAAAAATAACAACAAACTCATCGCATGTCAACATAAATGACATTTTTAATGAAAACATAGCTATTTTTAAGAAACAAACAAAAGTTTAGTAAGAAGAGTGGCAAAATGTCTCACGTTTTCACAGATCTTTTTAACGTCTGGCTAACAGAAGACAATTGATTTCTCATAACTATGTCTGTATTCATCATGTGGCAATATTGTATGTCATGTATGATTCTGGAAAACTCCTCTGAACACTTATGAGAGAAGTAAAGTGAAAAAAACAAACAACGTATTAGCATTATTATGAAGATAAATTTGACCTCAGGGAGTCTCTGACAGACTCTCAGGGGTGTCCTGGACCACACTTTGAGAACTACTAGTCTAGAGGAACCTCAGAAAACAGTTTCCAAAACTCCCTGGCCAATCTGGACATCCTGACTGATCTCCTTTAGCTGCTCATGGTCTTTTGAATGTTTTTACTAGGGATGAAGTATGGGGCCATAGTTAATCATGTGGATTCTGGAGACAGACCACCTACTTGAGCTTGAATCTCAGTTCTACCCCTCACTAGCTGCACGACCTTGGGCAAATTATTAGCATCTCTGTGTTTCAGTTTCTTCATCTATAATATAAGGTTTTTAGAAAGTGCCTACTTTTTAGAGTTGCTGAGAACTAAATGACATAATACTAGAAAAGGGCTTAGCATAGTGATGAATAATGTGAGCTCTTATTAATTCCAGAGCCTTGCCCCCGAGTTCACTGCCCATCGACCCAGAAGGCAGGGAGCTACAGAGGTGATCCTTCCCGTGTTACAGAGGGGGCGTCTTGGCCCAGAAAGGGAAAGTACTTGTGCAAGGTCCTAGGGAAAGTTAACAGGTGTGTTTAAAGTTAACGGGTGTGTTGGGCCCTGAACCCAGTAGTTCTAATTCCTAGCCTTATGCTCTCCTCACCAGATTTTTCCAGGGGTAGGGGAGGACTAGGGGGGTGAAACCAAGGTCCTAAGAAGGGGAAGGAAGCAAACCTTACCTTTCCCCCAGCAATCCAGGTGAGTCATCCAGGGCCCATGGTGGTACAGCAGGAAGCCTTGAGGGCAGGTAGCAGGGAGGACATAGTAACATCACAGCAACTGAAAAGAGAAGAAAGCCAGGAGAAGACATTCCTAAACCTAGAAGATCTTTCTGTCTTGCCTTGTGGGGAACAGTTCTGTAAAGTGGCCCCAGCCCTCTCTCCCGGGGGTTGCTGGTCCGGGGCAGAGGAAGTCTGTGATTGGGCAACGCTGCTTCGCATGTGGTACCTGAAGCCCCTTCCCAGAGCACTGCCTGCTATCAGTCCTGCCACCATTCCAAGCCCGCTCCTTTGCCCAGGCTATCCTGCCCTGCCCTCTGTACTGGGGTGCCATAGGACGGGGCACTGCACCTTGGGAAAGGCAGCTGGTGGTGCCGAGGTTGTTAGTGGGGGTGGGGGGTCCTCTGGGCAGGAGAAGAGAAGCCTCTCACTACAGCATGAAGCAGGGGATGAGGCAGATGAGGAGACAGACAGCTACACGCTGGGGAAGAGCTAGTCCTGGCCTTTGGGCCCATCAGGCAGTTTCTCCTGAGCTGGGATGCAGGAGCCATCTTCATCAGAATCCCAGTTACCAGAGAGTCCTGAGTACACACCCTTTCTGCATTCCTGAGGTTCAGATCCCACCCGCAGCCCCTAAGACAGCTCTGAGACGCCACAGGCTTCGGTTTGAGATCTTGCTGCCTGTTGCTCCGTTTCTTTTCTCCTGCCCACACAATTCCCTTGAATAAAAGGGTAAAACTGAGGCAAAAAGTGGGTGGACTCAGACTGCCCACCACTTCTTTCCAGAGCCTGCCTGAAACCAAGGGGTCTGGCTTCCCACAGCCCCTCCTCCCCCATCCCGACCAGTCCCCGTGGCTTTTTCCACTTGGAAAGTCCTTTCTGGAGAGTGTCAGGCTTGGGGACCCTGGTCTAGCTTCCCTGCCCTGTCTCCTGGGCAGTGCCCCCCGGAGAGCCCCCAGTGGTCTAAGATCTCTTCAGTCTCAGCCTTGCCCCACCCCCTGCCTCCACTGGCGTGGCTAGCAGTCCCGTATCTCCTGCCCCTGGGCTGTGGGACAGGGAGAGAGAGGGCTGAGGGGCTGGCTCTGCATACTAATGTCCTGCCCATTGTCAAAGCCCCTTTGTGCCAGAGAGCTCCATTGAGGCGGCTCTGGGGCGGGCACAATGGGGGCTCTGTCCCCAAGTTCCCCCAAACAGTCACCTGCTTTCAGAGCCTCCCCTCACCCGCCCCAGTGTCCAGAGGGCCCAGAGAGTGTGGGGGAGTGGGCCCAGGGCCAGGGGGGATGGGCAGGAGGAGCACCCCCCCACACACACACTCCCTAGACAGGCTGAGGAAATGGGCACACAGAGGGGAGAGGCCCCACTTGGCAGGGCGGGGATAGCTGCGGATGGAGCTGGAATGCAGGTTCTGTGCGGCCAGCAGAGAGAAGGGGAATGGGCACAGCCTGCTCATTCCTCAGTTCCACTTGCCCAGCTGGGCCAGGCTGCCACCTATCCTCCTCCTCTCACCTCAGGACTCATATATGCAGAGACACACAGGCACACACTTATCTATGCAGCTCCACACACCGCACAGGGAGCGGATGTACCCAAACACGGCAGCCACTCTAGGCGCACAGACCTGCCCGCCACAATCCACTTGCAGATGGCCCTGCACACATGCCCTTAGCCCACCCCCCACCACCAGCCTCTGCCAGCTCAGCACCATCCCCCCACCTCATGCCCTCACTGCCCCCTCCTGCTCTGACACAGGTTATAACAAGTTTGCACTTGTTGTGACCTCGAGAATGTGGCCCTGGGGCTGGGAATGTCCCGCTGCCCTGACCCACCTGCTTATACGTTAACTACAGACACGGCCTCTGCTGAACTCTGAGCATAGCACCTCCTGAGCATAGCCAACTATGGAGGAGCTGTGTGGGCAAGATTCTTGCCCCCCCAGAGCTGAGCCAAGCACACTGGAGGAGCTCTGTGTGAATGACCAAACCCTGGCCTGCTGGAGCACAGGCCCAGAGGGACCATCCTTGCATTTACAGTGCATGTGGCTATGTCACAGCCTCTCATGGCCTTGTGAGATAGATGGGACAGTTATCATTTTCCCTGAGAGAGGTGACATGATGTGTCTAGGTGGCAAGGCTGGGACGAGAATGGAGGTTTCTTACCTCTAGGTTTTTTTTCTGTGTGTGTGTGTGTGTGTGTGTGTGTGTGTGTGTGTGTGTGTGTGTGGTTTTTTGGTGTTTTTTTTGAGGGTCACTACCTGCCTCTTGGCTTCTCTCAGATGACCCACCCCCACTGTGGAATTTTCACAGAGCTATGTTTTACCCACCTTCCTTAGGAAGGAATAGAAAAGTGGGGAGGGTGAACAACAGGTACAGGGACCTTTAATAGGATTCTGGGTCTACACAAAGGTCACCTTGACCTGTCCACTGCCTCCAGGCAGGATGAGGCTACCTCCTTTCATTCCCTACCCTATCTTTGGCCCCATTCCCCTCCTGATTTGGGGATGGCTGGAGAGAGAAGCCCAATGACCTTCTCGATAGGGTTTAGCCTTTGAGATCTCTATTAATTACAAGTCCTTTGTGATGCCTGGCTCTGATCTTCTCTGCTAATATCCTATGTCTGTATAGGATCCGTAGGGGGTGTCTATGTCTCCTACTATTCTGGTCTGGAGTATCTTCTGGAAATCTGGAGCAGGAGCCCTAAAAAGGAAGGAGATGGAGGGCCAACCAGGACCCCAAGGATTTGAGGGCTGCACAATACTGTGCTGGAACCTGGGGTGGATGTGGTCAGAGCTGCAGAAACTGCATCAGATGGAGAGATAAGCTGATACTGGTTTGCTCATCTACAGATATTATCAAGTGTTGATCTGATTCCCTTACATCAGAATAGTACACACCCTCACAGGACCCTTCTACTCCTTAACCCTGCTCCTCACTTAGAATGTTCCCCTCTGGCTGCAGGATTCTGCTTAAGCCACCTCATCCAGAGCACGCCTCCTCAACCCTTGTACCCTGGTGTGGTTCTTCTGTCTCCAAATGCCCCTTCCAATGTCCCTTGTTGGTGAAAGGGCCCACCCCAAGTATAACTTCAACCCCTCCAGCTACAGCAGGCAATTAGCTACGGCAAGAGGGAAGACATGGGCATAGCCACCTCTGAATCTAGTTCTGCATCTAGTCAGTGTCTTCATGCCACCCCTATCCTATCTTTCTTTTCAAACAAGGAAAGTGGATAAGGAATAAGTGGAAAGTTGGGGAAGGGGTAGAGAGATCCCTCCCGGAGTGATCCCCTTAGACTTCTCTGTGTGAGGGTCAGAGGTTGCTCCTCATATATGGGACCAGGAGCCCTGAGAAAGAAAAGGAGTTGAGAGGACCCCTGTCAGAGAAGGCGGCTCAGTTGTCTGAATATGCATCCTAAGTACAGAGTACCTATGGGTCTCCATCTCCACCAAGATAAAAATAAGACTAAACTGCTTAGGCAACAGCAGGTAAATTTTGATATAACAGGAAACATATCTTGAATATAAGGTTTTACTAGGCAAAGGGGAAGGATGGAAAGAGATGGAGAACTCACATCCCCCAGTGAGAAAGGAAGGTCCCTTATTGAACAAAGGCTGGTAACCAGGGAGAGGAGATCGTTCTAAGGACACTCAGAACGCCTATGGGCCATGGGATTTCCAGTTGTCTCAAAGAAGTCCCTTGCCCATTTTCACACCTCCAGCAGAGAGCATCATTGAACTTGTCCCCTCCCAAAGGGCCCGCAATTTGCTGGTTTTTTCTTGATTTTCTTGTCGGCTTATTTCTGGGCCAGCTGCTGCAGGGGTGAGGAGAATTCCTGACACTTGGGCAGGGCACAGTGAACACCTCCTGGGCTGTGGCTGTGGTTGGACAGGGGAATAGCTCAGTGGATGATGTCCCAAGGTTGACTCCACACCACCTGGCCCTTCAGACCTGAGGGTCAAGAAAGGATTTTGTAGGAAGAGGGACTTTGGGATGAGGAAGAAGGTCAGGGTTATTGCTTTGATTCTGATTAAAGTCACATGTGCTACTAGCCATGTGGATGGAAAAGTTACTCAGCTTTTCTAGGCCTGGACTTCTTCAGTGAAACGAGGGGATTTTACAGGATGACCACGAGGGCCTCCCATCATGGATGTTCTATGACAGTACAGCGGCAAGGTGAGACGCATGCACTGTAGTTTAAGCAGGCTTCGGTTCAAATTGCAGTCACCTGTTACTTCCTAGTCCTCTTGGGCAAGTCAGCTACCCTTTCTGAGTTTGGTTTCTACTCCATCAGTGTGAAGATAATGGCACTACCCACCTCCCAGGGAGGATAGGATGAGGGGGTGAGCGAACACCCAGCACAAGTCCTGGCTCATTGTAGAGACTGAGGTGGGGGAGTTCATGGCACTGTGGGAGCACATATGAGGGGCCACAACTCCCACGAGGTGTGTGGGCATCTGGAAAGGCTTCCCAGAGAAAGTGACATCTAAGCTGAGGCCTGAAGGGGGCATAGAGATTCACCAAGCAAGGTGAGGAGAGAAAGAGTGCTCCATGGGAAGAGGCTCCATTATTTGCCAAGAATTGTTGTTGGTAAGAGAAAGCGGAGCCTGGTCAAGAGCTGAGAGAAGCTTAATGTGGCTGGAGGGCAGAGTGTGTGTGTGAGGGGGTGGATAGAGCAGGACACTGGCACCGGAGAGGTCAGCAGAGGTCAGGTTATTACGGCATCTGTTCTACCTGTAATTCTAGGGACTTAAGAGCTAGTGCCCCTCTGCTCCCCTTCTATCTTTCTTTTCTAATTCTTTCTCCCTACCTCCCAAGTCTCAGTTCTCTTGTCCTTGGTCACATGGGAACAAGGAGACACTGGGCTTCCCAGAAGGACCTGTTTGGTCCAGGGAGAAGCTCAAGTCTAAAGTTATCCAACTGTAGACCAGTTTTTGGCCCAGGCCTGAAGTTTTCTGCCTCCCACCATGAAAGAGGAAGCTAGTGC
Organism: Hipposideros armiger; assembly: GCF_001890085.2. Taxonomy (NCBI): domain Eukaryota; kingdom Metazoa; phylum Chordata; class Mammalia; order Chiroptera; family Hipposideridae; genus Hipposideros; species Hipposideros armiger. Next base: position 176,361 of record NW_017731484.1, on the reverse strand, counting down.
CCATAGAAGCCTCTGGATGTCTGGCACGAAGGCCCTCCTGTTAAGTATTGTGCACCCTCTTTGGGCCTCAGTTTTTCCATCTGGCTCCCTCATCACAGAGAGTTGGGATAATGGTGGCGGTAGGCTGGGGGCAGCATGGAGTGAGGCCTGAGGAAAACAAGAGAAAAGATGGTTCTTCAGCTTGGAGTAAAGGCTGGTGGAGGAGAATGAGCCAGTGCCCCCAACTGTTGGGAGGTTGAAACTTCAATAGGAAACTTAGAGGGAAAACGTCCCAAGGAGGGAGCATATTGCACACCGAAACAGGGCATGAGGGAGGAAACAGGAACGTAGATCAATCCTACAGGCTCTTCTAAACTGAGAAACACTTAGCCAAAGCTCTATACCAGGGACTGAGGAGGACACAAAGATGAGCAAAATATAGGTTAAGAATCAGTTCAGAAAAGATTCCCCTGTTTGGGAAGGTGGGCGTTGTCTTTCCTGGAAGAAGTGGGGAGACGAAATGACCCTTATGGGAGCTGCCCCTGAGGGTGCTTCCATTGTGGAGTGACTCTCCTGCCTCCCTGCCTACACTGCCCTTTGGACTTCCCACCAGCTAGGCCCAAGCCCTTCCTTATCACGAATCAGTGCAACCTCTAAGATCACAGATAAGAAAGTGTGTAGAGAAGGGGCCTTTAGCTGGGATCTAGCTGGCCTGCCTCTCTTTTCTCAGGTAGAGAACCCCCACTGGTCCTGGGACCCTCAGGAACAAGTCCCATCAGCTCGGCCCTCCTCTGGTTTCTCAGACTCTGGTTGCAGATCTTGTGACAGCTCAGTGGCTCACTGGCCTCCACCCAAAAGAACTTATCTCCCGGGGGCCCGGCCATCCTGGGCTTTGAGAAGACTTCCAGCTGCCTGGAGCCACCAAGGCTGGGGACAAGCAGGAGGGCAAGAGGCCAAAGGGCAGGAGTTGAGGAACTTGGCTCTGTGCAGCACCCCTCACGGCACACCTCCCCGATCTCTCCGCCGGTTGGAAGGGTTTTGGAGGGAGCCTCCTCTTGGGAATTATAGGAGGTGGGATAAAGCACAGTAGGTTGGAAACCTCCTCCAATTCTGGGACTATGGTAAATCCTACCCCACGAATCACTGTTCTCCTAGAGAAAGGAGAAATAAGGCAGGGGTTTACCTTGAACATCATCAAGCCCACTGGGGTGTGGAGAGGCAACGTGACTGAAAGTCCACGGGACTGGAGACAGAGGTTCCAGTTAAATAAATGTGAGCAAGTTACTTTACCTGTGTGAGCCCCTGTTTCTCTAATTCGGTAGATACTTTCCTTCATCTGCAAAGTAGGGTAATAATAATATCTTATATTTGCCTAAGGGCCTTACAGATTTCATGTACTTTATCTCAAGTACTTTATCCCACAATGGAAGGTTTTATTGCCTCCTTAGGTGAGGAAACTGAGCCCTAGAGAGATTGAGAGATTGACTGAAGTTCCCATAGCTAGTAAATGACACAGACCAGGATGGCAAATAGTGGGAAAGGAGAATAGATAGGGACCGTTGGCTGTGACCCAGACATGCCAGGATAACAAATAGGTTTCATTTGTTAGGCTAACCCCATTTGATTGATAATGTCTCTCTGTATCACCATGTTGAGAAAGATTCTGAGGCTCAATAAGAATAAAGTACTGTGGTGAATTAGTGATATCCATTAAGGATGGGGACAGGGTAAGCGGTGGCCCACATGCTATATGTTTGACATTCTTAGCCCAGAAACAAATCAGGGATTTCAAGCCCAAGTCCTTCCTCTATACTAATCAATTAAGTTAAATTGAAAGGTACCAGTTTGATTCTATATAAGATATAGTCTCTGACTTCAAAGAGCTCATGTTCTCTCCAGAAGGACAAAGGTGTACTATACTGACGATGTAGCAAAATGTCCCAGGAACATAGAGGAAGCATAAGTCCTTCTAGAGGACATTCCTGGCAGAGGGAACTGCATGAGCAAAAGCCTGGAGCATGGAAGTGATGTGCAGCCATATTTGAAGGAAGGTCTGTGTAGTTAGAAAATAAGGTGCCTGGGGGAAGTATCAAAAGAGAGTCTGAGAAAATCAGAGTGGCATCTGATGGTGAAGGGTTCTGACTTGCTATGTCAAGCATTTGGGTTTCATTACAAAAGCCGTGGATTAAAGGATTTAAAGCAGGAGTGATGGGAAAGGCCCTTGTGGCAGCTGCGGTGGGTAGAGGTGAGGAAGGTGAGGCTGGGCAGGAAGAGCAGATGATTGCAACATTTCAGGTGAAAGAGAGTATGAAGCTGAACTATGGCAGCCTCCAAGGAGATGGAGGGGAGTCCACAAAGGCAGAATTGATAAGACCTAGTGACCAAGTGGATGACAGGCAAGAGAGAAACCCAGGGTACTGGATGGATGGCAATGCTGTGAACAAGAGGGGAAACACAGAAGAGGTTTCTTTTTGAGGAAAGAGGACATGAGTTTGAACATGTTAAAACTGGAATGTTCCACATAGGAGGAGCCTGTCACTACTTGGACAGGCAGGCAGAGGTGCGGTGGACCTCGGAGTTCAACCCGTGAGACGGGTTGAAACAGCCAAGGGAGAGAGAGTGGAGTGGTTAGAGATGAGAGCCAAGGGTGAATCCCTGAGAAACACCAACACTTAAGGGGCAGAGGAGAGACCACATCGAGAGAGATGGATCCAAAGTAAACAGAGAGGGAACTTGGAGGACAATGTAAGAGTAACAATGAGGCTTTCCACATCTTCAGTGCTTCACACCCATGAAGTGCTCTTACATATATAATCTTATCTCATTCTTCCAATACCATGGTGAAGTAGGTATTATTAGGTTCTTTCTGCAGATAAAGAAAATGGAAGCTCAGAGAGTTTAACTGCTTTGCCCAAGTCACAAAGCCGAGAAGTGGCAGGGCCATTGAACAGTTATTCAAGGTGTACAAAAATCAGTGGATTCCCACCACATCACAGGACAAGCCAAAGGAAAAAGTGTCAAGAACATACCGGCTGGTCATTGGTTTCAAATGCTGCAGAGAGACTGCTGGTGTCAAGGACTTAGAAAGTGCCCTTGGATTTAATGATCAGAAGGTCAGCTGTGACTTCGAAGAGAGCTTTGTACTGCTCTGTCACCCAGCCTGGCTGTGTGGGTCAAGTGGAATTGTTTTTAACGTGCTTTGTAGACTGCAGAGCCTCATGGTCTGAAGGTGGCTGATACTCTTATTTTTATTATATATTAGTAGATTGAACCATTTGATACTGCTGAATGGGACCCAATTTTTTAGATGGGCAATTTCATATGGTTCAACCAAATAATAAAAGGAGTGGGCTGGGTTGAGGACTGTGCAAGAAGAGACTAAGGTATGAGAGAAGTTAAACTGCAGATAAGGGCAGTCCCAGGGGCTGGGGTGCCCTGCCCCCTGGTGGTGGGGAGGTAAATCTTCAGCGCTGGACAGAAAGGGGTAGATACCTGGTGAAGCTTAAAGTTGGCAGGAGTTACCTCTCATCCCCTGGTTCCCCTTGTCCCCATCTGTAATCTTTCCAACCACCTCTGCTGGAAGTGCAGCTGGGGTGTGTGTGGGGGGTGAACTCTCCTGAGGGGGTTCTGTCCAGAAGAATACTTCTAACTTCTAAACTAGTATGAGCCACTCAACCATACCTTTGGGAATTAGTTGTGTACAGATTCCTGAGAGTCTCAGGAGCTGAAGCCAGATGATGCATGATTAGAGAGCCAGGGTAGATTGGTGCATGAACAAGAGAGCCTGAACAGACATCTCTGTCACTGCCCTGTTTTTACCTAACTCAGTGTCTGAGATCTACTCCTCTGTCTTTGGGAACCTCTTCAGTGTCTCATGTCTCACTGATACTAGGATAACAATGGCAATAGAAATTATTTCTATTAATGTCATTGCTTCCAGCTGTATCTTAGCACTGATACTGATTTTTCTGGCTCTTCAGTGGCGGTGAGGAAGTATGGGTGAACATCTCCGAGTAGATGTTCTTCTGAAGTGAGGACCCAGATGGGGCCAGGCCAGGAGGCTCTTGGAATTGCTGGAGCTGGGGCTGGGCAGGCAGTGGTGCATCCTTTGTCCTCAGCTGAACTCTGCCCAGTGCCAAGCTCCTCACACAGGACCAGGATGTTCAGCCTGCTCCCCCAGACTGTGGGGAGGAACAGACACCGTGGTGGGGTGATGACTCGGGTGGGAGGGTGGTGCTGCGAGTGGGTGGAGGGGGGCCAGGTGCATCAAAGAGGCAGTGCTCTTTTGCTGCGTGTTCCAGGAAGTCATCCTCCCCCTCCAGCTGGGGACGGAGGGGGTCCCTGAGATGCCTCCCTTTGGGCAGTTCTCTGCAGGAACACTGTCCCTTTCTGCAGGGGACAGAAGGCACTACCTGGGGATTGGGCGGAGGAAGGGGCAGTGGTTCTGATCAGCCCACACTGACAGGCAGGTGTGGTGTCTACACAGAGGAGAACATCTGACATGGCCCCATCTCTGTGTTTTTCCCTCTCTTGGCTGGAAAATACACAGGAGGGTCAGAAGGGCCAGACAGAGGTCACAGACTCCCAGGAAATGTTCTGAAAGCTTCCATCCTTTCTTTTGATCAGGCTATGAGAACTTTCCAAACGTTGACACAAGGGAAGAAAAGCCCATTCTTTTCCGGGCCAGGGCCTTGGTGTCAGGCTGAGGCTAAAGGATAGGACGGAAGAGGACAGAGACCTGAGGGTGGGGGACAGAGGCAACAGTGACTCAGCTGGGAAGGCAGGCCCTGGACACACACACTGCCCTCTTTTTCTCCACTTCAAGATTTGTGTGCATCTGGCTTTGTTTCTAATTGTTTATTTCTCTTTGGGGCAGGACAGGAGGGAGATTAATGAATAAAGACATCAAGTTTGGAAAGAACCCCAGACCCAAGTCCATTTTTTTTCCAACCATGAGGGCTTACATAATCCTGCAGTGCTTTTCTTGCTGGCCTTCCTCTTATACCCGTTTCCTTTCTCTTCTCTTCCCCCCTCTTTCTCATTAAGAACATTTGGAAATCCAGACATGCTTCTTTTCAGTCCCCAAGGCAAGCTGATCTCCTTTCAGAGGCCTCCAAGATGGCTGTTCAAGTTGGGCTCTATCCAAAAAAGAGAGACACGGTTGGTGAGAGGGGGCTGAGTGACTGCATCCTCTCTCCACTGAGGCCAGTGGGAAGGATGGGTCCAAACTACAGTGGGAGGGGCTGAGGCTAGACATGCAGTTTTAAAGCAGGACATGACCTTGATAATCTTCAAACACAGGGCCTCCCAAACTGACCCAGTCATGTGTTCTGAAAGACAGAGGGGGAGGGAATTAGACCCCAAAAGATACAGGGATGAGCCACACATTGGACATCCTTGTAATCTTCTTTGTCTTTTGTATTATGTACATTTTTATTCTACTCCATTATGCTTTATTTGTTTAATATTAAAATAAGAGTTTACTTCAAAACCTGAGTAAAATTGATTCTCTCAGGAAAATGCATTAAACTTAATCCCGTGGCTTTGAGTACCTCCTGACACACCAGTTTGAAACATGTGGAACTAATACAGCACCCTTATTCTATTACACAAGTAAAGGAATAAAGGCCTGTGAGGTTTAGAGGTGCCCAAGGTCATCGCCAGTCAGTGGCAGAGTTGAGAATGGCTCCTCTTTCTACCAAGCAATGCTGCCGTTTTTTTCCCCGGCAGGGTCTTCAAACACCCTTGTGCGTGATTTCTCTCGCTGCATCTCAGAATCCTGTGCTGGGCATGTATTTAGTTCAGCTGTCTGTGTGGGCTTAGAGATGAGTGTGGGCTTAGAGACCAGCCTAGCCTCAGCTTCTGAGGCTGATACTGCTGTTTGTATCCAGGGCTCTCCCAACACATAGCACTTGAGCATGATGGGCAGATGCTGGGACGGAATGAGCTGGTACTATCACTCCCTATTTCTAGCCACCTATTTGTTTATCTATACCCCACGGTGATTGGTTCAGGAATACCTTCACACCTAAAATAATTGGATTAGTTAATGCCTACAGTGGAAATTGCCTTCCTTTCTGACCCTATTTCTGAATCCTAAATTGAGAGGCTGTTTTCTGGAGAAAAGAAGTAGGGACACAAGGAGGCTGGAGGGCTTAGAATGCCTCTATCAATGTGGACGTGCCGATGGAGATAGTGCGGTGCAGAACTTGAAGGTCAGAGTGTGATTAGGTGGATAGCATACTATTCCTCCATATCTTCAAAAATCAGCTCTCCAGGAGGCTGAAGAAACTATGTTGAGAATAAGGGACAGTCCAGAGAGATGTGTAGGGAATGAAAATACAAAGAGGAAGATGCAAAAAAGGACAGAAGGGGGTAACACTTTAGTAACAGTCTGCATGAAATACAAGAGGGGGCAAGTAGGGCAGCACAGATGATACTAGTGACGGGAAAAGAGCTGGGAGCAGAGCCCAAGGGAAGGAAATGAGGAGAATCAAGACCTGCCATGCAAACCCAGGAGAAGGAACTCGGGGTAACGCAATGACAAAAAGGATCACCACCAACTATCAGACACACCCTGGGTGTCACTGCTGGTGAGTTTTCATACCAGGCGAGCTCCCGCTCACCTCCTAGCATGCTCTAGGTGTCGTCTTCTCTGGTTGTTGAGTGTTGTTGGATTTGCTCCGTGAAGGCAAATACACTATAGGATTCACCTGAGGACACAGTGGAAACAACTTTGGAACACAGCCAGAACTAGGTACTAATGTCGGCTCTGCTTCTTGTAAGCTGTGTCACCTGGGCTCTCTGACCCTGTTTCATCAGTAATCATGAAAACAAAAACTCTGTTTTACAGAGCTGTAGCAGAGATGAAATGTGAAGTGCTGGTCTATAAAGCAGGCATTTCAATAAATGGTAGTCCTCTCCCTCTCTCTCCTTCCATTTCCCTGAACCAAATGTTAGGAAAAGGAAGGACTCCACGGTCAAAAAAGAGAAATCACCTAGCAGCTCTGGCAAAGGATGTCCAGGAGGCTGGAGTACCATGGGGAAGAGGCCACAGGGCTGCACTCCCATGAGGCTGCCTCCCATTCTAGTGATAGACTTTTAAACACATGAAGCAGGAGTGTGTTAAGGATCAGAGCACATCGTTGTTTTCCCAATTTGTCCTCTTAAGTCTCTCATGCCTCCTAACACTTCAACCAAAACAAATGGCTCCTGCCCCCTGGCTGGCCCTGGATTTCCTCAGTGCTATAGCTTTTGCTCATACTGTTCCCTTCCCTGGATAGGCCTTCACGTTGACCCCCAAACCCTAATCTCCAAGGGTCCAAATCTTGCCTATCCTTCAGGCCCAGTTCCATGGCTACCTTTCCCTATAAAGTCGTCCCTGAGTGAGATAGTCAGATATGCAAGAGAAAACTCAACTCCTGGTTGTTACTTACTGATGTTTCCTGGTATAAATGGGGATAACAACATTCTGATGAGGTTGTTGGGGGAATTATATGAGTTAGCATGAAAAAATCCCCAGCAACTTTACCCAGTACCTAGCATGTAATGGGTGCTCAATCAATACACGTTAATTTTTTTCCTAGCCCTGCTCCCTTAAGCTAGATGTCACCTTTCCCTTTGTAAACTCCCCTAGCACTTCATGAATACCTCTTCTAAGGCACGTATCACTTTATGCCTGTTTTATTGTTGCCTCCCTTGTTAGATTATAAGGTCCTCAAGGTCAGAATCTATAGTACATCTAAATCATCTTCATATTCCAGTGTCTTGTTTTGAATCTAACACCTAAGTAGATGCTTAAAAAATTTGTTTATGAATGCATGAAAACACAGCTGAAACTGCATGGGTCTTCCTGTGTGATGAAAAACATCATTACAGATGAGAACATTTGGCTCATTTGCATATCTATTAGTGTTGATAATTAGTTATTGGGTTTCCTTGTGTACAAGAAAAAAGAGAAAACATACATAAGAAATCAAAACACAAACAAGAACGGGGAGTGAGAAGGCGCACATATGAGAGAGGCCCTGGACCAGAGGGAAGTTTGATCAATCCTACCCAAGACAAGATCTTCCACATTTCCTTAGCCCGGCTATTTTGGTGAATTGTGGAGTCCATTCACAATTGTCTTAGATTGGCCCCTATAGCCTCAGTGGTTTGGGAGCCCTCTTCTCTCATTCATTCATTCATTCATTCATTAATAAAATACTTTTTTTGGAGCACCTGCAATTTGTCATGCACTGTGCTAATCATACATCAGGCTAATCAATACATAGTCCTGAATCCTTATTTCAATAAGCTTATTTGTAGTAGAAGACAAATAATGTGCCAAATAGATGTGCCATAAACAGCATAGCTGGATATGCGTTGACCCTTGAACTATGCGGGGGGTGGGAGCTCTAATCCACCCCAGTGGAAAATTCATGTATAATTTTTGACTCCTCCAAAACTTAACTAATAACCTAATGTTGATTGGAAGCCTTACCAATAACATAAACAGTTGATTAACTGTCCAGCCGAGTGGCTCAGTTTGTTAAGAGAGCGAGCTCTGAGCAACAGGGTCACCTGTTCGATTCCTACATGGGCCAGTGAGCTGCTCCCGAGATGTTCTGCCGCTGAGCTGCTAACAGGTGGCAGGATGGCTCAGCTGGTGAGAGCACGTGCTCTTAACAAGGTTGCCGGTTTGACTTCCGCATGGGATGGTGGGCTGCGCCCCCCTGCAGCTAAGATCAAACATGGCACCTTGAGCTGAGCGGCTGCAAGATGCCGACAGGCGGCTGGATGGCGATTGGACTTGGAGCTGAGCGAGCTGCGCCCACCACAACTAAGATTAAAGGACAACAACTTGGCTGTTCTCCTTCCCCAATTCCCCAACACTGTTCACCTCCCCCAATAAAAAATCTTAAAAAAAGGACAGTTGATTAACACATATTTTGTATATTAAATGTACTACAGACTATATGCTTACGATAAAATATGCTAGAGAAAAGAAAATGCTATTAAGTACATCATAAGGAAAAGAAAATACATTTACAGTATTTATTTTAAAAATATGCATACAAGTGGGCCCACAGAGTTCAAATCCTCCTTGTTCAAGAGCCAACTGTATTTCTGATCCCTAGTTGGGAATCTGTCTATGTGGAGGGCCGACAAGTGTTTGACTGCACAGGTGGTTGGCTCCCCTAACCATCATGTTGTTCAAGGGTTAGCTGTATGTGTATATTCAGAAAAGGGAGGTATTAAGCCTGCGGGGATAAGAGAAGGCTTTATAGAAGATGGGTCATTTGAACTAGGCTCTGAAAGAGACCTTGGGTATAGAGACAAGGAGAAAGGGGAGGCCCGGAAGAGAGAAGAGCATGGATGTGTACAACAGGAAGCAGGGGACAGCTGATTTGCCTGAAGCTTGCCAAAGGAGAGAAGAGGTAGGAAATAAAACTGGAAAGGAGGTTTAGAAGCAGATCAAAGAAGACCATATATGCCGGACTGAGTTTGGCCTCTCTTTGATAGATAATGCAGAGACATTGAAATCTTTTGAGCTAGGGAAGGAACTGAGACAGTTATAGTATAATGAAAAGTGGTTGGGTTTGGGAGACAGAGGACCTGAGCATGAGTTCAGTTCCACAATTTACCAAGTCACATAATTTCTCTGAGCCTTAGTTTCCTTATTCATAAAATAAGGATTACAATCTTAATACTTTATAGAAATGCCATGAAAATGAAATCTGAAAGTGCTTTGTAAAGTACTGGACACGTGCTCATTGATTCCTGATCAGAGGTGTAATTGAGGAAGAGTAACCCAGTAACAGTGTGGAATGGATTTAGGAGAGAAAGAATGGAGTCAAAAGATGAGTCAGAGGCTGATGCAGTGATTCAGCCAAAATGCATTAAGATAATGAACCAAAGAGGAAGAGGCACAAGTAACAAGTCCACAGCGTGTAGCATTAGATGAATGTTGAGATGTGGAAAGAGAGTTTGAGGTGGTCCCAAGATTTGTAGTGTGATAACTCAGAGGATGATGAAACCGTTAACTATTTAGGAAACCAAAGAGAAGCAGCAGGTAGGAGAAAAAAGGGGTTTTATTCACATTTGGAAGTGAATGCATTTAGTATTAGTACCCAAAGCTCCTTTCAGTCAAGTTGCTCTTGCCACAGAGAAAACAAAATTCTTGACTTGGGTTCACATTACTGGCCCTCTAACCTGACAGGAGAAGGTGCACAGCTCTTCCCGATCCTTTCCACCTTTGCCCATAGCAGGAGGTTGAAGCATCCTTTCTAGACACTTAATTTGACATAGTCCACTCCAATGTCCACAGCAACTTACAAGGCGCATTCTCCTTCTCCATCTGACCTGCAAAGGGAACAGCTGATCCAGAGGAGAGCTGGGACTGAGGCCTTGGGGCTTGCTTTTTCCCTCCTTTTGAAAAAAGCATTTGTAAACATCTGCAGCCTTAGTGGAGCCTGTGTAAACTTGGGTTCCTCCCAACCTGCCATGGCGCCACCTGAAGGTCTCCATAAACTTGGCATCTCCTGTGAAATAGACCAAGGCTGCAGCCCTCACTTGGGCCTCTGCCTATCCAGATCATGCTTTCAGTCACTTCTTTACTTATTCTTTCTTAACAAATTGTGCTTGGTACTAGGGAAACAGGTGAAACTCACAGTTGGTGACCTTAAATGAAGAGCTCACAGTTGCCAAACAAGGTTAAAAAAGACCTGCAAACCAAAAGGATGTTTTAAATTAGAATGTTTACCAGGACCAAAACATTGTTAAAAAAACCCATGTTGGGGAAGGACGGGAAGATAGAGAAGATGAACAATTTCTTTGATGGTCAGGGAAAACTTCAAAGGGGCAACTAACACTTGAATTTTGAAAAAGAAGTAGGAAGTCATCAGATAGGCATGGAGTGGGGCAATGTGAATGCATGTCCAAAGGTAGAAAGGATGAAACGGTGAGGCTTTTCACAGGGCTGGAGTCCAGGGCCCATGTGGAAGAGTGGTAAGATGAAAGTCAAGAAGTAGGCAGAGACTAAATCAAGAAGGGTCTTGAATGCTGTGCTCAGAGGTTCGCAGCTTATCCTAAAAGCAACAGGAAGCCATGGGTCAATTTTAATCACGAGAGGCACCAGAGCAGTGTTCATACTCCAGAGAAGTCCTGTACTCAAGAAAGGCTTTGATAAATCCATTCATTCTGGAGAAGAAATGATTCATGAGCTCTCCGGTAAAGAAAGCAAGCTCTGGGTTGGTTGATGGACAGGCATGAAGCAGTAGGTGGGAATGGTATTTGCTGAGGGAACATGCGGGACATCACTGTAGGTACGACTTGCCTTTGTTTCGGGGAAAGAATCATTAGTTCAATTTTTGGAGGAGAAAAAAGGTGATTGTCTCTGTTTCTGCCTGTTTTCACCCCTCAGAGGCTAGTCTTCAGAATTCTTTAGACCCTGATCCTGGCATCTGGCTGGGTCTGTTTTGGGGAAACAGCACCCTCTAGAGGAAAGAGTATGTGTTCCAGGTGGGGCAGCAACTACCATTTCCAGAACCTTGGCCTGCTCCCTTCCCAGGGGCCTGGCCAGCTGCGGGTGAAGTGTATCTGATTGTTTATCCACTTCTGGCTCACCACCACAGAGTACGAAGTTGCTTGGCTTTGGGTGGTGGCACAACAGCTGAGAACAGCAGATAACAGCTGGAGGAGGCAGATCTAAAGACTGGCAACAACAGGCACACAGCTGGAGGCTGTAATCATAACAGAGTTTTAGCCAGCAGCCAAAATCTCCAGTGCTACATGGAACACAGAAGCAGTTGCTACGAGGTTCCGGACCAGGAGCCAGAAGACCACCTCTATCACTAATCTACTTGGGGCAAATCTGTCTGAGCCTCACTTTCTAATGATGTCTTTCCTACTTATCTCATGGTGTGTGGGTCAAATGACATGTTTTATAAACTATAAAGTGATCTATAATCAGAGACTATTGTTCTGGGAATGATGAGGCTCTCCTTGAGCTTCCATTTTCCCAGATATGCAGAATCTCTCTTCAGCACAAAGTTAGGACTTTGGTGAAGGATCCCCGAATGTCACCATAGGAAATGCAGGGGAAGGGATTGGGAGGAGGAGGCAGGCATCTTGATTCCCATGAGTGTAGGTGGAAGCTTAAAAACAATCTTCCAATCCACCAACCAAAGCTTTACGCTCCTCTAAAGAATCTCTGCAAAGCGCTTGTCCAACCTGTATTTGAATACCTCCAGAGACTGGGTACTCGCTACCTTTTGAGAAGTTCTTTCCACATTTGGATGTCCCAGTTGTTATACTGTTCTTTGTCATATCAATCTGGAATCTTTTCCTCTGTTGTTTGAATTCATTAGTCCTGGTTGTTCTTCTGAGAGCACAAAGAAAAATTCAAACCCGTTCACTTGACAGGCCTTCAAACCAAATATTTGCACACAGGCATCATATCCCTCAGATCATCTCTTTTCCCAACTAAACTCCATTTCCTTAAACAATTTCTTATATGATCTGGTTGTAAACCCTTTCATATCCTGATTTTTCCTTGATACTCAATACTGCAGGTGTGGGATGAACAGAGCAGAGTAGAATCATCTACTTCCTTATCCTACTTTAATTCAACTAAAGTAGCCTAAGATTGCGTTGCTTTTTTGGCAATCAAAACACATAGGTAAGTGATACATGATTATTTTCTGCTAAAATTTATTTTCATAGTTCTGCTTACTAAATCACATCTTTCCAATCCAGAACTTGCTCAGGTAATTTTTGGACCCAAATACGTAACTCAGCGTTTATCCTTTTTGTCAGATTTGGCCCACTCATCTGCCTTCTTTTGGATCCTAATACTGTCCCCAACCTTGCATTTGTGATTCATCTCATTTGTGTCATTCACATAACTGATGGCCATCTGTTCTATAATTTTGAATAAAATTAGTGTTAAGAACATCAAACAGGGCAAGGCTCTGGTACATCACTAGAAAAGTGATTCCAGGCTATCACAACCCACTCACCAGTACCATTGTTTTTTAAATTTTTAATTAGAGTAGCATTCTGTTCATTTTTCTTTGACATATCCCCAAGGACTTGAGAAGTCTTGTCAAAACTCTTGCTTAGATATGCTATATCTATTGCATTTCTCTGATTTGTCAATTTGGTAACCTTGACATAGAAGTAAATTAGGTTAATTTGATGTGACTTGTTCTTTTTTTTTTCTTTTAATTTTATTAAAATTGGTCATTGGTTACACATTGCTTTCATGCTACAATGGCATAGTTGACTCTTTTATGGAGGGCGCAGCTCACAGTGGCCCATGCAGTGGCCCATGTGGGGATTGAACCGGAATCCTTGGTGTTATCAGCACAATGTTCTAGCCAATTGAGCTAACTGGTCACCCCTGATATGACTTGTTCTTATTAACCCCATGCTGGGTCCTACTGATAACTGCCTTCACCCCACTCTGCCCACATACTTACAGTCTTAATGTTCCATTCTAGAATCTTGCCTAGGATCAATATCTCACTTGTTTGTCTGTAGTTTGTGAAACGTACCTCATTTTCCTTATTGAAAATTATGTTCACTCATTCACAACTTTCCAGCATTTCCTCTGTTCTCTAACAGTTCCTCAAAATCTCTTGTAGGGGTTTTACATCTTTTCAAGAGTTTGAGGATCAAATAAGAAGGCATGCTAATGTGTAAACTTTGAAATCGTATATAAATGCAGGCATTATAGTGGCTGTTTCTTATTACTATTACTACTGAAAACTGAATGGGCTATACTTGGGATCTAAATAAGAATTCTTGGGGCTGGCCAAGTGGCATGTTGGTTAAAAGTTGGCTTGGGACGCCAGCTCTGAGCAGCAGGGCCCCGATTTGGATCCCACATGTGGACCAGTGACGCTGTGCCCTCTACAGCTAAGATGGTGAACAACAGCTCGACCTGGAGCTGGGCTGCCATGAGTCACCGGCAATGGCGTAGGCTGCAGTGGGGCTGGCTGGCAGCTGGCGTGTGATTTCATGAGCTACCGTGATCCACCGTGAGTGGCCGTCCAATGGCCAGTGAACGACTGCCTCACCCGGGAAGAGCACAATACCAACATGGGCCAGTGAAGTGACGTCCTCCACAACTAGACTGAAGAACAAAAGGAAAGCGACTTGTCTGTTCCCCTCCCCCAATAAAATAAAAAAGAATTCTTAAACTTCATAATTACAAACTTCCTTTTTGCTCCAAAATAGCTAAGGATATTGGGAAGTGGATGGTATCCAGGTCTGTCTGAGTAGTCTCACTTGGGCAAAAGTTCCAAGTAGGTGGGGGGCTGGTAAAATGGGCTCCTGGTTAACTCTGAGTGTTCTGGATTCTCATCCATTGTTGCTCTCCAACGTAGTGCCTACTTGGGTGGGTATATGAATGGACCCAAATTATTTAGAGTTTTCCAGGTGTAAGGCCATGGAGAAGATAGAGTAGGAGGCAGTGTGAAGAAAAATGATAAAATGCAATGGCTCAGATTTCTCAGAAGGGAGAATGTGATGAGCCTCTCTGTTCTCCAAGGACCAAACTCCCCAGAGATCACCCTGCCTTCCCAGAAGATCTGGCCTCAGATCCAGAGTCAAAGGGCTCAAGTGATTAAAATTCTTTCTCTGTTGGAAAAGTACAAGTTACTCCTTGGGCAGGGGTGCCAGGCACCTTGTATTAAGTGAGCTGTCTCTTATTTCAGAGCCTTGTCCCACTTTCTACTATCAGGACAAATAGCAATCCTGAATTTAAGCTTGTGCAGACATAGCCACTAACTTACACTCCTAACCCTCCTAATTCACTCAGTCAAGACAGTTTTGCCACCTCCAACCTGGCGTTCCTCCCAGTCCTTGGGAAAATACTGCAGTGCTGCCAGGGAGCTTCAGCATGTTGCTTCTCCACCACCACCACTGCTTATTTCTTCTTGCTCTTTTTGTCCTGTCTGTGCTCTTCCTAAAACCACCCCAGACCCTAACCCAGACCGAAGTTCCCCAGATAATGCAAATAGATGATGATGATGATGATGATGGTACTAATACATAGTGGTATGGGCTGGGTGCTTAGAGAATACCTTGCAGGGTAGAATAATGGGCAGTTTCTGGTATTTTCTGAGCTAGATGAATATCTTAGTATCATCAGTGAGTATAGATAGACTTGGGGCTAGGAAAAAGAATGGAGAAATTAAGGGTATTTGTGTGTTAAGCAGGGTTGACCTGGAAGGATCTCAACAGGAAGTCTTTCTTGCTGATGCCATTCATGAGGGTGAGGAGGGGTCCTATTTTAGAATAAGAGATCTTCATAGACTTGGTTTTGTGGTAAATGGAGACCAGTAGAGCCCTCTTTACTCTGGCCCTACATTCAACAAACTGTGAACTTATTACTCTTTCTTCTCTGCCTCTTTTAAGAATTACAAATGATAGACGGTATTGCAATTATTTGCTCATTGAACACGTCTTTCTCACTAGGCTGTGCGTTCTTGGAGAGCAAGGATGATATTTTCATCTTTGATTTGCCAGCATCTTGCACAGTGCCTGGCATATCACAAATACTCAAGAAATATTTGCTAATAAAAGAACAAATCGGTGGTACAAAAAAATGAATGATACTTCTTCCCTCCCATGGGGTGGTGGCTGGGAATTGGCTGGATTTCTGCAATAACCTCCATTATACTGTCTTGCTCCCTCCAGATGACATCAGTTGCCAAGGTATATTACAGTCAAACCACTCAGACAGAAAGCCGGCCCCTAATGGGCCCAGGGATACGACGGCGGAGAGTCCTGACAAAAGATGGTCGCAGCAATGTGAAAATGGAGCACATTGCTGACAAGCGCTTCCTCTACCTCAAGGACCTGTGGACAACCTTCATCGACATGCAGTGGCGCTACAAGCTTCTGCTCTTCTCTGCGACTTTTGCAGGCACCTGGTTCCTCTTTGGTGTGGTGTGGTATCTGGTAGCTGTAGCCCACGGGGACCTGCTGGAGCTGGGCCCCCCAGCCAACCATACTCCCTGTGTGGTACAGGTGCACACTCTCACTGGGGCCTTCCTCTTCTCCCTTGAATCCCAGACCACCATTGGCTATGGCTTCCGTTACATCAGTGAGGAGTGCCCACTGGCCATTGTGCTTCTGATTGCCCAGCTGGTGCTCACCACCATCCTGGAAATCTTCATCACAGGTACCTTCCTGGCAAAGATCGCTCGGCCCAAGAAGCGGGCTGAGACTATTCGTTTTAGCCAGCATGCAGTTGTAGCTGCCCACAATGGGAAGCCCTGCCTTATGATCCGAGTCGCCAATATGCGTAAGAGCCTCCTCATTGGCTGCCAGGTGACAGGCAAACTGCTTCAGACCCACCAGACCAAGGAGGGCGAGAACATTCGGCTCAACCAGGTCAATGTGACTTTCCAAGTAGACACGGCCTCTGACAGCCCCTTCCTCATTCTACCCCTTACCTTCTACCACGTGGTAGATGAGACCAGTCCCTTGAAAGACCTTCCCCTTCGCAGTGGTGAGGGTGACTTTGAGCTGGTGCTGATCCTAAGTGGGACAGTGGAATCTACCAGTGCCACCTGCCAAGTGCGCACTTCTTACCTGCCAGAGGAGATCCTTTGGGGCTATGAGTTCACACCTGCCATCTCGCTGTCAGCCAGTGGCAAATACATAGCTGACTTCAGCCTTTTTGACCAAGTTGTGAAAGTGGCCCCCCCTAGTGGCCTTCGTGACAGCACTCTACGTTATGGTGACCCCGAAAAGCTCAAGCTGGAGGAGTCATTAAGGGAACAAGCTGAGAAGGAGGGCAGTGCCCTCAGTGTGCGCATCAGCAATGTCTGATAGCTTGGCTTCCCACCTCCTTAGCCCTCTGGTTTCATTTCCTTTTTTGGCACCCTGGGTGAGGATATTACTCAGGCTTGCTGGAGAGTTCCAGAAGCACCCATTCCCTACTCCCTCGCCGTTAAGCCAGTGGTCTGTGCGTAGTCAGGGCCAACTGGAGTCCAAGTTTTCCTCCCATTCTCCCCTTTCGCCTCACCCCACTTCTACTGCATTTTACATACCTCCCTTAAGCCAGGATAGGGAGAGGGACAATTAGGCTGAAGCGGCTTAGCGGCCTCAGCCACGCTTGGAGACTCACATTAGGAAGACCATGCAGTTGGATGAACAGACTACCCCCCTCCCCACGAGAAAGTTTGGTAACTTGAGGCTGGAGCCGCCTCCCTCTCTAACTTTCCACCTGGCAAGTTCCCTAAGGAGAGATTCTATGATGGTCCCTTTGGGGTCTGTGCCCTCAGAAATATAGGAATTCTGAATCAATTTATCCTTGGGGTCTCTACCAACCTCTATTCAAAGAAGTTAGGATTTTTCATGGTGAATTTCTGTTAGCAACTCCTGACTATAACCTAGGTCCTTGGTCACCACTATTTTCCTCTTTCTAGTTTTTAAAGTGGACCCTTCTTTAGGATACCCAGTTCTCTCATAGATGACTCTGCTCTCAGAGAATTGGGTTGACCCAGGAAATAGAAAACCTATAGTCACAACCACCACACCTGCACCCATCCTGGATTCTGAACTCTTCAGTGTGGAGTGACCAATGCAGAGCTGTTGTCCAAACCCGTGAACCTGTCCTCCAAGCTTCCCTGGGAGGATTGGTTTCCCTGTGCCCGCTGAACGGGATGACCCTCCCCTGGAAAAAGCCCAGCGCCTAGACCCCATGGAAAGGTCTGGAAATGGTGTTCCAGATGACACTGCCCCTGGCTTTTCTTCTTTCCTGCCCAGCGCACTCTTCCCTTAACCCCAAAAGTTCAGAGGAAGGGAGGGAGAATGCAAGGGCCTCCCTTTGTCAACACTGTTCCACTAAAACTGGACTCACAGGGCACAAAGTTCCCAAGAAAGTTACACCGACCCCACCAACTGGGATGAGTAAATTGTCAGATTTCTGGACTGCTGTACAGAGCCTCTGGGAATTGGTGATGCTTTGTTAAGGTTTGGGCAGAGGCAGAACTCTGTGGCTGGCAGGCACTATTCTCCCTGTTACCCCTCCCAGTGACCTCTGAAAAGTGCCAGCTATTTCATTAGGCCATGTTGGGAGGGAAGGAAATCACACCTACTGATTAATTAACCATGGTCTCCCTCAACCATCCCTGAGACTTGGTATAAAATGAATATCAGTTTCATCTCTACTCTCCTTTGCCAGGAGGCCAATTTCCGGCAAGTTAAAAGACATACTTTAAGAGATCAGACTCAGGCCATTCCTTGTTCCCGGGTGGGGACTGTGGTAGGGGTCAGGAAGGGTGTATGGGCACCAGAACCTTCTCTAAGGCCCCAAATCCCAAGAGTGCTTCCTGGTCTCATTTAGATACCAAGGGACTTCCCCCCACCACACCCCAAAGTGGTTCGGCAGACAATTTCTGTATGAATCAAGTGGCAGTTTATTTAAGGTGGACTCAGCCAATTGTTAAAAGCCACACACTTATATAGAATGTGTACATGCATCTGTGTGCAGAGCCTTGCAGAGAAACTCACAAAATTTTAAGGCTGGAACCATGGTTACCACTTACTCTCTTATATTGATCTCTCCTTGAACTCTAATTATACCTTGAAAATGAAGACCCTCTGTTCTCCACTTACTGTAAACCCCACCATTACTTTCTAGCTCTTAAGAAAGCAAGAACCAGAAAAACGCGAAAATATGAAACATAGAACAGAAGGCAAAGAGCCAGCTTCTGGGTCCTCAACTTTATTCAACATTAAACTTAGCCAATGTCTTTCAATGTGTAAAGGTAAAAAGTACTGCAATGTTTGTGTGTATCATTTATCCATTAGCAATACCCTCCTTCTAGTTTCTTCTGCACACAGCTGCTTCCCTTCTGAGGGAATTACTGTCTTCCCACCTCTGATGTCTATTCTCCTCACATTCTTGGATAACACAATTTTCTGACTTACCCTTTTTGATTCTCCTCCATGATCCCAGGCTTTACTCTGAATTGTACTTTAAATCATACTGTCCTTTTACTTCAACCTGGCTTATTCTCCCATAAGGCCTGCCCCTCACTGTCAACCCTAAATGGCTCTTTAGACTACAGACCCCATCTTCTCTACACCGAAATCCTCTTTCAGGCTAACAGACAGGCTTTAGAAGTAGCCAGGTCTGGTAAAAAAACAGGGTCCCTGACCACACCAACCATGGACTTGGCATGTCAGGAGAGCATTAGGAGAACAAATGTTTAGGGGGGGAGATTTCGGAGGATAGGCAAAACAACTGATGAGGGCAAAACAAAAGATGAGAAAGGGTGCTACTGAGGAATCTAGTGAAATCGATGACACGCTTGAGTCTTACTTGAGCTAGCAAACAAGAGGTAGGTGGAAGCTTGAGGAATTAGGATATGATATATATGAAAGGTTTATCTAAGAAGAAACAGATAATATATATCTATTGTATATCTATATATATCTATATCTATAGATACATAGATCCATCTATCTATCTATCTACCATCTATCTATATATAGAGAGATGTATATAGACGTATATAGGACCAAATATACTGAATGTACAGAAAGGAAATGTTCAGAGATCTCAGCTTGGGGCAGATAGCTTGCAGTGGTTTTGGGTAGGATTCCCCAGATTTCCAAACTTACAACCAGTAATCCTTGTTTCAATATGGAAGTGAGATACCTGATGAAGGCTTTCAGGTTTGATGATGGGAAAGTGAGTGGTGGAAGCTTCTCTTCAGAAATAGAGGCATCCATTGAGACTTCTGATAAACCCTGTGCTGCTGATAGGACCAGGAAGATGGGAGACAGGAGGAAAATGGAGACACTCCATCCATGGAAATCTAGGAGATTCCCTACTTATGCTGTGTTCTCCCATCCCCAGAAATGTCTTGTCACTGTAGTACTTTTTAACATTTTTAAATAAAAGCACCCTTCTATTTCTCTCTCTTGAAGTACACTGTATTTCCCTTCTTCCACAGGGGTAGGGGCACCTGCAGCTCCAGCCCCTGGAGGCAATGGCTATTCAACTGAGAAGCTGAACACTTTGTTGTGTGGAGGCACTAAAGGGGAGCTTCAACCCTAGAATTCAAAGGCCAGGATGAAAGAACTGTTGCGCCCAAGATAATCCCAAAGCAGAGGCGCAGCCCTCTGTGTGGCTGCAAGCAGCCCAAAGAGAACGCTGCCTATGCTAGGGGAATCCCCATCCTGGCATTTGGGCATGGGGCAGTGGGCTTTGGCTTTGATGCTTCCGTATGAAAATGAGTGGGGCTACCAGCTGCTCTAGGGGATGGTGCCGATATAGGAGAGGCTCCTGAAATTCCTACTCTTGTTTCACCATTCCCCCAACGTCTGTCAGCTAATAAGACCATCCTAGGATTTCCCTATGAAGCCTTAGCAGAAAAAGGAAGCCAGTTCTACTATTGCTACAAGCCAGGGACACTGCCCCCTCCCCAGGGCTGCTACCCTGGTCCTTTACCCCTGTTAATTAACCTAGTTTATTTGTAAAATACCACACCACCTTTGCTGTGAAGTTAACAAGGGCCTCCATGTTCAGTAATGGCCAACTCTACTGAGGCAGAAGTATTTAGGGATAGTTTCCCATTCATTGCATTAACAACTAAACCAGGTCAAATGTACCTAGGAAAAAGATGTGTGAATTTTTTTTGTTTATTTTTTGTCAATTCAGAACAAGCTACTAAATAAAATGGACGAATCTCTGTTCTTCACTCTAGCTTCTTTTAGAAATCCAAACCAAGGCCTGAACTCACAAGCCTACCTACGGGAAAGGAGGCTGACTTAGGCTATGTTGGAAGAACTTCTGATCATGTGACTAGCCTTCCCATCATTGTTATTATCCATTCCTTCTGCTCCTTTCCCACACTGCCCCACATTAACTTTAGCATCCTTTAGCAAATACCTTTCAAACTCAGTTTTAAAAGGACCAAGGTGACCTAGCTTGGCACTAGCACAGTACCTGGCAAAAGAAAGGGAAGAAAAGAGGGAGAAAGGAACTTGCCTAGTTCACACAGCTAGTATGCAATGGAGTTGGTGTAATTGTTAAATGACAATAAAAGATTTAGATAACATACGTATTTCATAAGGCATAGTTAACTGTTAAAAAGCAGAATAGACAATAAACACTGTTTCAGGGAGGGAGAGATCATTTCTACTCATTAAGATCTGGAAAGAGTTTACAGAGGAGTTGAGATCTAAGCTCAGCTTTAAAGAACAAATAGTATTTAAATAAGTGAAGAGAAATACAATTCTTTGCAGGTGGTACAGCATGAGCAAAAGTATTGTATGAAGAAAGCACAGGCATATTTAAGGGATGGTTAATAAACCTAGTATTGAGGGTTTTATAGGTGAATAAGTTGACAAGGTAGGGCAATGGCGAGATTAAATGTCAGGCTAAAAAGTTTATTATTACTTTATTTTATTATTTTTATTTTTATTTTTGGTTGAGCCATCCTGCCACCTGTTGGCAGCTCAGCGGCAGCTCAGCTCAGGCGGACTAGAATCGCTGTTGCTCAGAGCTCAAACCCTTGAGCGAGCTCTTAACCAACTGAGCCACTCAGCCGGCCCACTTTATTATTTTTTTATAGGCAGTTGGGAGCTACTGAAGATGTCTGAGGAAGGACAGAATCTAATTAGTGTTTCTAAATATCAACCTGGCAGTAGAATTTAGAGACAGGAGATACTAAACCACTAAAGAGACTTGCAAAAGATTGGGGGAAAGGTAATTATCACAGATCCTAGAATAGTATAGGTATTCAATACACATTAAATTGAGTTTTTAAAAGTCTGGACTAAGGATGCTGAGCATGAAAAGAATTAGAAGCAGATTCAAAAGAAATTACAAAGTAGGAAATATAGGCAAGATTTAGAAAAAAAAGAAAATGATTGAATTAGTCATGGTTCCAACTGGAAACAGATGACACACTCAAAGGGCTAACTGGACATGGTTTAATGAAGAGATTATTTACAAAGGTGTGGCTGGGGTTAATAAATCAACAAGAATAGTGAAGCATCCAGGGACTTACAACAGTAGGAAGACTTGACCAGTCTTAAACCTAAAGGGGCAGTTATTAGAACCTGGTGAGAGTTGTAGCCAAGGGAGAGGGCTTTAGCTTCAACAGAAGCCATGGCCTTAGGTAGAGGAACGCAGCCACTAACAAAGATCTGCTAGTGCCTCCCACTGGCCTATTTTAATGGGAAGGCAAAAGGCAAGGGAGACTATGTGATGTTACCCATAGAAGTTAACCATGTACAGCACAGACAGGACAAAAATATGGAGTGGATCTGGAAGGGCAATGAAAGCATATACAGGATAGTGACCAAGGTCACTATCCTGTCTAAGGATGCTGGGGATGAGCTATTCATGTATGTGTTTTCCCTAGCCATTGGCTCTAAAACAGCGGTTCTCAACCTGTGGGTCACAACCCCTTTAGGGGTCAAATGACCCTTTCACAGGGGTCGCCTAAGACCATCGGAAAACAAAGATATTTACATTACGATTCATAGCAGTAGCAAAATTACAGTTATAGAGTAGCAATGAAAATAATTTTATGGTTGGGGGTCACCACAACATGAGGAACTGTATTAAGGGGTCGCGGTATTAGGAAGGTTGAGAACCGCTGCTCTAAAAGGATGAAAACCTAGAGGCAGACAGTGAAAGGGGGCATTAGGAAGAACTGTAACAGTTCAAGAGATAATGAACAGTAGAGTATATGAAACAATGTAGTTCTTTCAAGGAGAGGCGAGAAGATAGAATCCCTAAACCCAATGCAAAAAGCTCAATATGGGGTTCTTAGATTCTGTGATACTTCTCTCTCACCTAGAAAGTAAAAAATCAGACCTCTGTGTCCAATTTACTTTACTGGACTCCAGTCCCTTCTGCATTCCCACAGCTATGGTCTACATCTCACTCCTTTGACTTCAGCGATCCAAGCTTAGTTTCTTTTTCTTTCCTTCTTTCATTCTCCCTCTCTCTCTCTCTCTCTCCCCCCTCCCTTCCTCCCACCCTCTCTCTTTCTTTTTTAAAAGATTTTATTGGTGAATTGGGGAAGGGAAACAGTGTTGGGGAATTTGGGAAGGGGAACAGCCAAGTTGTTGTCCTTCAGTCTTAGTTGTGGAGGGTGCAGCTAGCTCAGTTCCAAGTCCAGTCGCCATCAGGCAGCCCGTCGGCAGCTTGTGGCTGCTCAGCTCAAGTTGTCGTGTTGAATCCTAGTTGTGTGTGGGGGGTGCATCCCACCATCCAGTGCAGAAGTTGAACTGGCAACCTTGTTAAGAGTGCGCGCTTGGGCCAGCCGAGTGGTGTGCTGGTTAGGAATTGGCTTGGGACACCAGCTCTGAGCAGCAGGGCCCCGGTTCGGATCCCACGTTAGGGCCAGTGATGCTGCGCCCTCTACAGCTAAGATGGTGAACAACAGCTCGACCTGGAGCTGGGCTGCCATGAGTCGCCAGCGATGGTGTAGACTGCAGTAAAGCTGCAGTGGGCTGCCATAAGCTACTGTGAGTGGCTGGCAGCTGGCGTGAGC
>NW_017731484.1:123401-152302 GCF_001890085.2 Hipposideros armiger | reverse complement strand
TCCCCAACGCTGTTCCCCACCCCCAATTCCCCAATTTAAAAAAAAGAAAAAAAAAAAAGAATCATGCACTCTAACCACTCAGCCATCTGGCCGCCTGTTGGCAGCTCACGGCAGCTCAGCTCAAGGTGCCATGTTCAATCTTAGTTGCGGGGGCGGGGAGGGGCGCACAGCCCACCATTCCATACAGGAGTCGAACTGGCAACTTGTTAGGAGCATGTGTTCACCAGCTGAGGTATCCTGCCACTTGTTGGCAGCTCAGCGGCAGCACAGCTCAGGAGCAGCTCAGTAGCCCATCGTAGCCCATGTGGGAATTGCATCTATGACCCTGTTGCTTAGAGCTTGTGCTCTTAACCAACTGAGCCACTAGGCCAGCCCCAAGCTTAGTTTCTTTTGATTAGTTATTTCCCTATCTGCCCAAAGTAAGTGCATCTCACCTCATTACTAGGTCAGCTCTCAAGGGACAAGTTGGCTGAGGCCTTTCTGCCATACCACTTAAACCAACCCAGCCAAGAGAACCCTTACTTAGTTAATCCTCAGACGTCTACCTCCCATATCCTCTACTTTCTGGGACTAAGTCTCACTTTTCTGGCAGAGGAAAAGAATAAATCAGAGACAGAGTCACAGAGAGACTATCAGAAAGATTCAGACAAGAGATCAATGAGAAGCAGCAGAAACTATAAAACATCAACATTTTATTTGCAAGTTAGCCACATAGTGGTTAGGAATACGCTGGGCCAGAAGACCTGCTTTTGAGTTCCAGCTGTGTCACTATTTCACTATGTGAATTAATATCCATAAGCCTTGATTTCTACATTTGTAAAGGTCAAAATATCTACCATACATGGTAAGTATTTAGCACATTACAAATAATTCCTCAACAAAGCTGGCTATTAGAAATCATCACCAGCATTATTAAGTGGTGATGTGTTGCCACTGTTCATATGGCTACTGTACTGCAAAAAAAAAAGTTAAAAGTTATTAGCAATATAAGGCATATAATTACACCAAGGCACATAAAAGGACAAAGACATCAGAATGTGAAGATGGAATGTAAAAGAGTAACATGTTTCCTCCAAAGGATAAATAGAAATTGTATGATGGATGAATGGAGGGTATAGTCCTGTGAGCTGCATGTTCAAATTGGATGGAATCTTCTACTCTCCTTATGCTAGTTTAGAAGACTTTCCCTAGGAAATTGGCTCAATCTATAAAGTAAATCAGTATTTACTGAAAATTTACCATGTGCCTAAGACTGCAATAAATACGAGTAATTGAAAAAAATTAAGGATAAGATAATAATCTCCGGGCGGCCGGTTAACTCAGGTGGTTAGAGCGCAGTGCTCATAAAACCAAGGTTGCCGGTTTGATCCCCACATGGGCCACTGAGTTGCGCCCTCCACAACTAGATTGAAACAACAACTACTTGACTTGGAGCTGACGGATCCTGGAAAAACACACCATTCCCCAATAGAATTAAAAAAATAAGATATAATCTCTAACCTCAAAAACTCTACAATCTCATTGATAAGGTTATGAATACAATCTAAAATAAATGATAAAATGCTACAATTCCGATAAATGTACTAAGTGCCCACTGAAGGGAAAGAGCCCATGGGTTGGAGTGCTTGGTGAGACATTCATGGAACTAGGGTTGAAGTGGGGTGGGTGAAGCGCGCAGAACGTTAGCTAAGTAAACGATATTTGAAAGAGCAAAGGACTAGGAGTTGGGAGCATTCCAAGGATGCCACGCTAGAGATATTTTGGTAATAGGATCATAGAAAATCAATTCAACTGTTACTGAATGTCTACTATAGGTCTGGTAATGTGTTAGATGCTGAGGTACAGAAAAGAACAAGATAATCTGTTCTCAAAGAACTCAGTATCCTGATGGGAAACTAGGAAAAGAGAAACACATGAAAAATCAGTTGTCACACAGCAATGTGGTCCTTCCAAGAGGGAGTTATGGAGCACTGGGACGGCAGACACTGGACAGGGCTTTTATGTAGCAGGGCAAGGTCTTCTGCGTGAATGATTTTCTAGCGCTCAGCGCCTCTCTGCCCCTGTTCATCTACCCTCAGCGGGGAGGACTGGCATCTAAATATGATTTAGGCCAGGATATGCCTTTAGGGGTTAACACTTGCGCCTAGGCCTGAAGGATTACGTAGGTGAAGGATTAAGAAGTGACTGGGGAGGCGAAGGCAACCTTGACAGAAGGAATAAAAAAAATCATGGCACAGCGGCATGAGGGCCTGACGCAGTTTAGGAAAGCTATGAAGATTCCCTGTCCTTTCCATCCCTCCACCTAGGGTTGCCTAGTTACATTCGAATTTAGATAAATAGCTAATAATTTCAAAATATGTTTAAGTATGTCCCAAATACTGCATGGGACGTTCACGCTCTGGGCTCCCTTCAACTCATCCCTAGCCCGCCCAGGGGCCCACAAATCCCAGGGATTACCGGCGAGCTGGCGGAGTAAAGCATGGGAAACTTATCACAGGTTTAGTTTTCCTTCCCTCTTACATTATTCACGCTTTGGTCTCCTGCCCATGCCTGAGGGACAGATCTCGCAGCTTGCTCCGTTACAGGGGTCTAGCTACGCCAACCGGAGTTGCGGGGAAGTGGAAAAACGCGTTCACTCACACTAGAAACCCCGTCTCTGCTCCGTAACACGCCCGCCCCTGAGGGATTTCCGGCAAGCGGAAGTTGCCTGTCCCAAGGACCGGAAGTCCCGCCCCCTCCGGGAAAGACGCGAAAGCGAGGCAGCCAATCCGGAGGAAGGTAGATCTCTGGCTGGGGTAACAGAAACCCGCGTGGCGCCGGCGAGCAGAAGCGGCGCGGTGGCGGGGGCTTCAGGCAGTCCCGGCAGTTGTTTCGGTTGACAGCGTGACTGGTGGGAGATGCGCCCGCCACCTGAGGCGAGGAGCCAGAGCGAGAGTTAGCGTTTGGAAGGCAGTTTGGTGCTGGGGCTCAGCTGCAGTCGAGCAGTCAGATCATGGGCCCGACCAACCCCTGGGGAGAATGGTTCCTGAGCCTGCGGGTGCCCCCCGTCGGAGTGTTTGGTGTGGCCTTCCTTACCCGAGTCGCCCTGGTTTTCTACGGGGTCTTCCAGGACCGGACCCTGCTCGTGAGGTACACAGACATCGACTACCAGGTCTTCACGGACGCCGCGCGTTTCGTCACGGAAGGACGCTCCCCTTATCTGCGGGCCACCTACCGTTACACTCCATTGTTAGGGTGGCTCCTCACTCCCAACATCTACCTCAGCGAACTCTTTGGGAAGTTCGTCTTCATCAGCTGCGACCTCCTCACCGCTTTCCTTTTATACCGCCTGCTGCTGCTGAAGGGGCTGGGCCGACGCCAGGCTTGCGGTTACTGTGTGTTTTGGCTTCTTAACCCCCTCCCTATGGCGGTATCCAGCCGAGGCAATGCGGACTCGATCATCGCTTCCCTGGTGATTATGGCCCTGTACCTAATAGAAAAAAGACGCGTCGCGTGTGCCGCTGTGTTCTACGGTTTCGCAGTGCATATGAAGATGTACCCGGTCACCTACGTCCTACCCATAGCCCTGCACTTGCTTCCAGAACGCGACGATGACCAAAGCCTCTGCCAATCCCGGTGTTCGTTCCAGGCTCGTTTTTACGAATTCCTGAAGCGGCTGTGTAATCGGGCTGTGCTGCTCTTTGTAGCAGTGGCTGGACTAACGTTTTTTGCCCTGAGCGCCGGTTTTTACTATAAATACGGTTGGGAATTTTTGGAGCACACCTACCTTTATCACCTGACGAGGCGGGATATCCGTCACAACTTTTCGCCATACTTCTACATGCTGTATTTGACCGCAGAGAGCAAATGGAGTTTTTCCCTGGGAATTGCGGCCTTCCTGCCACAGTTCATCTTGCTTTCAGCAGTGTCTTTCGCGTATCATAGAGACCTTGTTTTTTGTTGTTTTCTTCATACCTCCATTTTCGTGACGTTTAACAAAGTCTGCACCTCCCAGTACTTTCTTTGGTACCTCTGCCTACTGCCCCTTGTGATGCCACTAGTGAGAATGCCTTGGAAAAGAGCTTTAGTTCTCCTAATGTTATGGTTTATAGGGCAGGTCTTATGGCTGGCTCCTGCATATGTTCTTGAGTTTAAAGGAAAGAACACCTTTCTTTTTATCTGGTTAGCTGGTTTGTTCTTTCTTCTTATCAATTGCTCTATTCTAATTCAAATTATTTCCCATTACAAGGAGGAATCCCTGACAGAGAGACTCAAATATGACTAATATATGCTCCAGTTCTTCTGCCACTTCTGTTTACATTCTGACTGTTCTGAATGAACCAGAAAAGAGCTTCAGAAAAATTTTCAAACATCCTAAGTACTGCTAGTGAAAGTTCAGTTTGGAGCATAAAACCCTGTTCCAACAGAAATTAAAATGTAATCATGTTTCATGCATTTGTTTTATAACCATTTACTCCCAGCGGTATTAGACTGACATTTAGTTTTGTACAAAGAGGATTAAATTTAAATTAACCCATCTTTAAATTTGAGTTATTATATATTTTAAAATAGCCTCTTGCTTTTGATGTTTGAGGTCTGCAAACTATTAGGACATTTTAGTGTTCTCTTATACTCCTTTGTTTTTAATTTTCTGATTACTAAAACAATATTTTTCATCTAAAATTTAACTTAATATCAAGTGTTATTTGTATTGTAAAAATGAACATTGGATTTTAGGTGATAAAAAAATTGTTAGTAAGGCATTTCCCGGCTTAAAAGTACCTCACTTATGAAAATTCCATGATAGAAATGGAGACCCTGCATGGGAGGCTCCTGGAAAGCATAAGAAGCATCCTAAATATCCGTTAGCCTTCTAGACCAGGAAATTGAGGGAGAAGTTGTGGAAATGAGGCTTTGCAGATCCATTTCCCTTATTACTTTAATATTTCTGGGGGAAAAGGCTTTCTGAGTTTCAACCAAGCAACCTAAAAAAAAAAGTCCTTTTTTTTTTTAGCATAGCCCATTAGGTTGGGGACACCCTAACACTAATCTGCAGTAGCAATGTTATGAGTTTGATTTTATGGTTGTGATTTTAAAAGATGAGTAATTTAACAACATTGTTCTTTCACAGTAAAAAAAGTGTATTTTATGTCAGGTCAGGCCTAAAAAAGCCTTTGAGAACAAGATGTCTGTAGGCTGGTCATAATTAAGAATGCCTATTATTGGCGGCATTTTGATGGATATCTTTGGGACGTGCCATTTCATTAGAAAGAAGGGAAGAATGGGTGGCTTTGCATGGGTTGCTATTTGGTTGAAAATAGCAGAGACAATTAATTGTTGAGGACAATGACTTTTTTTTTATAAATTGGGGAATTGGGGGAGGGGAACAGTGTTGGGGAATTGGGGAGGGGGACCAGCCAACTTGTTGTTCTTCCATCTTAATTGTGGAGGGTGCCGGTCGCCATCTGGCTGCCTCTCGGCAGCTCGTGGCCTCTAAGCTGTGTTACAGTCTTAGTTGTGGGTGGGTGTAGCCACCATCCCATGCGGGAGTCCAACCAGCAGCCTTGTTGTTCAGGGTGCACGCTCTATCCACTGAGCCATTCGGGTGACAGCTCAGCTCAAGGTGCTGAGTTCAGTCTTAGTTGCAGGCAGGCATAGCCTACCATTGAACAGGCAGTCTTGTTAGGAGCACATGCTCTCACCAGCTGAGCCATCCGCTCAGTTTGGGCGTAGTGTCACTGGCCCATGTGGGAATCGAACCTGCGGCCCTGTTACTAAGACTCGCGCTCTTAAGCTAACTCTTAACCAACTGAGCCACTTGGTCGGCCCCGACCATCACCTGTCTTATAACACCTAGCCTCATAGCCCCCATTAGGTATTATCCTGAGGACTGTATATATATAGCTGTTCACTAGTGGCCTTTCAGCCTTGGCATTCTTACCTTTTTTTTTTTTTTTTTATTCTTTCATATTAGTAATTAAAAACTGTTTTTTGGTAGAACTGGCAGGGCAAAGAGTGGGAAACAAATAGAATTCCAACATCCCGATATAATTGTCTTTTTGTTATACCCGACTATTTTTAATTAATAGTCATAAGTGTATTTACTTATCAATTTCTTTATATTTTTACTTTAACATTTTATGTTGTGACTTACTCTTCATACTTACATTAAATTGCTGAATAATATTTCATCACATGGATGTTTACCTTGTAAATGCATCATTTTCCCACTGTTAGACCTTTAAGATTGCTTCTCATTTTTAATATTGTAAGACTAAACATTTTCCATGTTTTAGATCATTCCCTTAAACATTGTTAGAAATCAGTCAAGTTCTGTTGGGGGTCTTTGGAGGGAACTTCAACTCCAGATCCTGCCCTGCAAGAAATTCTCTACTAAAGAACTGCAGTCGTTTCTTAAAAGATGCAGCATATTTTGCAAAAAATTTAGTAAATTAACTCAAATAATTTTATTTGGTCTCTTGGGGCTTTTTGTTTTTTGGTTTGTAAAATCTCTTTGTCTTCTCATTTGCATTTTTTTCTTTCTTTATTGGTTCTTTAATCACACTTTAAAATTGTATTGCACTATGGCTTATTTCCTACATAATTGTTTTTGTTCTTATACCACCCCTTAAGATCAATATACCCATTTAACAGATAAGCATTGATTATAGCATATGAGGATTGGTTCCCAAGATAGTCTGTATTCTAAACAGAGGGGACTACATAACTTATTTTCTTTTGTAGTTGCCTTAATGTCTTCTAAATGTGGTTCCTAAATATCCCTAGATAAATTCCCTGGATTAGGTTTATTGGAAAGGTACTTCCCTTACCCCCACACAAAAGAATCTCTTTCTTAAACCCATAGATTTTAGTTGCTAACTTCTTACCGTCTGGCTGAATGACTCTTAAGTGGCATAGTTTCAAAAATTTTGTAGGAGGGCGGCCAGGTGTCTCAGTTGGTTAGAGCATGTGCTCTTAGCAAGAAGGTTGCTGGTTCGATTCCTGCATGGGATGGTGGGCTGCACCCCCGCAACTAAGATTGAAGGACAACAACTTGACTTGGAGCTGATGGGTCCTGGAAAAAACATCGTTCCCCAAAAAAACACATTGTTCCCAATAAAGTTTTAAAAAAAATGTTTTGTAGGACTTGTCTTTTAACTAATTGACTTATGGCTTAATATGGAATATTTTGTTATTTCCCCATCAGCTGTTTCTGCACTAATCCCCCCACTTCAACCATCTGAACAATGAGTGGAAAAAGGAAAGTTTCATATAGGATAGTCCCTAAATGCAACCTCTTCCCCCCACCCCCAAAACTTTATTATGAACAATATTAAACATTACCCATATACCTACCATCTAAGTTCAACAATTAACATTTTGCCATATTTGCTTTATATGTATTTATATATATTTTTTTCTGAACCATGTGAAGTTGCAAACATCATTGAACTTCACCACTAAATACATCAGCATGTATCTCCTAGAAATATTCTTACAAATCTATAATATTGTTGTCTAATACAATTTAACATCCTGTTCAGTTTCAAAGTCCTCCATTTATTTTGTGTTTATCTTAACAGATATTCTTGAATCTCAAAGATTCCCTGTAAGAAAGCAATGCAGATAATCCATAATTAAGAAGCTTGGATCCTTCCCTGGCTTTTTAAACAAAGAACGGGATTTACCTTCCATCAAGTTGAACAAATCATTTTTTTGTACAAGTCTTTTTGTATCTCTTCTAAGAAAACACATGATAGTAATCACCCCTAAGAAGTTTTCCAGATAAAAGTTATATGTGTTTGGATTTCTAATATCCATGCCCTACCCCCAACAATAACTGATGAACTGATTTTACATCTTGATGGTAAGTTCTGGCTTTTCATGGTTAACTGATTTGGGGGTAATTTTCACAGCAACACATTAGAATTGGTATTCATACTCATAGATGAACAAAAAGCTCAAAGATTAAATGACTTACTAATAAGTAATAGGACTAGAATCTGAAGTAAGTTTTTTCCTGACTTAACATCATACTCTTTCCACCATATTATGTTTTGGACTTTTTCAAAGTGCCCAGACCCAACAGATGTAGATTGCTGCAAAATAAGTGGAACGCAACACCAACTTTTTTTTTTAAGATTTTGTTGGTGAATTGGGGGAGGGAACAACGTTGGGGAATCAGGGAAGGGGGACAGACAAGTTGTTGTCCTTTTGTTCTTCAGTCTAGTTGTGGAGGATGTTGCTTCACTGGCCTGTGTTGGTATTTTGATCATTGCGCTCTTCCCAACTGAGGCAGATCAGTCACTGGCCACTGGACGGCAGCTCACAGCGGCTCATGGCAGCACATGGTAGCTTACGGCAGCCCACTGCAGCCCCACTGCCTATGCTGTCCCTGGCCACTCATTGCAGCCCAGCTCCAGGATGAGCTATTGCTCACCATCTTAGCTGTAGAAGGTGCAGCGTCACTGGCCCATGTGGGATTTGAACTGGCAGCCCTGCTGCTCAGAGCTCACACTCCCAAGCCAACTCTTAACCAACGAGCCACTCAGCCGTCCCCTCAACATCAACTTTTAACAAAGGTCTTGCCAACCAAATTGCCCTTCCTTATCTTTTAGGTATTTACTTGAGAGGCAGTTTTCTTGCAGTTATACAAAAGTTTCTGTCTTTCCCAAACTTTTCAATAATTACAAATCTTTAATAACTCCCTCCCACATCCAGACCCTCTCACCAAACTATAAGTTCTTTGTTACTGCTGACTTCATAATGCCCTTTCCCTCCATTGCCTGGTCTAAGTAATTGATTTGCTGAACCACATGTTAGCTCAACTTATTATTTGTAAGTCAAACTATGGAAATAATGTGACCATAATTTCCAAAAGGTAAATGGTCATTTTAAAATTTCTCCTGCTCTACAATGTATAGTCTGCACTGTGCATTCATACAGGTATAATTCATGACTTAGGCTGATAGCATAGCATAAGAGAGCTCAGATTCAGATAGCTTAGATTCAAATCCCAGTGTGTGACTTTGGGCAAGATTCTTTCATCTAGATAAATTAGTTTTCTGTCTATGAAATGGGGATGAAAATATAATCCTCATAGTATTGTTTATAAGGATTAAATGAGTTAATACACCCGGAGGGCTTATTCTGGTACAGAACAAGTTGTTCCCCATCACCTCAACATTTTTTTTAAAAGATTTTATTGGGGAACTGGGGGAAGAGAACAGTGTTGGGGAATTGGGGAAGGGGAACAGCCAAGCTATTGTCCTTCAATCTTAGTTGTGGAGGGCGCAAAAAGCTCAGCTCCAAGTCCAGTCGCACCGCTCAGCTCAAGGTGCTGTGTTCAATTAGTTGCGGGTGGGCATAGCCACCATCCCACGCAAGAGTCGAACCAGCAGCCTTGTTAAGAGCACGCGCTCTATCCGCTGAGCCACCCGGGCGGCAGCTCAGCTAAGGTGCCGAGTTCAGACTTTAGTTGCAGGCAGGAGTAGTCCACCATCTTGAACAAGCAGCTTTGTTGTTAGGAGCATGTGCTCTCACCAGCAGAGCCATCCTGCCACCTGTTGGCAGCTCAGTGGCAGCTGAGCTCTGGCGCAGCTCACTGGTCCATGTGGGAGTCAAACTGGTGACCCTGTTGCTCAGAGCTCGCACTCTTGAGCAAGCTCTTAACCAACTGAGCCACTCAGCCAGCCTCTTAACATGTTTTTATAAGTCTTTAAAGAAGGAGCTCCTTTTGGAGTCTAGACTTAAGCCTCTCTCCTCCCCCAGTCCTTCCACCCAATCTAATGGATATAGGAAACGAACCTGGATTTATACTAAATAATTGTTTAAACTACCTGTAACCATAAACCTTATTTCTTCTAATCTTGATCTGGTTCCCTTGAAAAGATAGTAGCTATATGTGAAAATTTACATACAGGGTTTTCAGATGTCTGGTTCCAGCTTGACAATTTTGTTTTTGTGTATTCCTGTCATATATATGCTGACTCTAAGCAGTGGAGGTTTGTCTCATGCCCCTAAATTAAACAGCACTTCTTTTCTCCATTGTGTTGAGGGGTCATTCAAGGGTTGGTGCTCTGTCAATGGAAACACTTATCTTCTGCTTGGGTCAGAATCATCAGAGCAACACAAGCATTTATTCAGCACTGATCCAGGGGAACCGTTCATTTAGTCAAAGCAAGCATTCATATTCATTATTCTTAACAAAACCCAGGCTAATGTGAATATTTCTTGCTGTTCAAACACTTTGCTAATTATGTCTGCCATATAAAATGAAATGACACTTATAGTGACTTTAAGATAATTTAGAGTATGGATATTTGAAGCTCAGTTCATTTCACAAAGGAAATTTCCAACTTTTTCTGCTTTCCATTCTTTTGGCAATTATTTATAAGTCCAGATCCTGTGCCAAGTCCTATAATAGATGAGTAAGACATAGTCCATGCTCTTGAAGAGTTAACAGTAAAGACAGAAACATACCTTATTAATAAAATGCTATATGTTTTAATAAATGCTAAATGCTATAATAAAATGCCACAACAACTCTGATTTGTCAAATGGGGAAGTAGGGGTAATACTCTTCCTAGTTTACAGATTAGAAAATTGAGGCTCAGAAATAAGTGACTTTCTAAGGCCAAACACCTTTTTAATGGCAAGACTAGGTTTTCTATTGTATTTTACAAGTCCTTAATTCATATGATGGCAGGTGATCACAGTGAAAAAGCTCTTTCATTTACCAAATGTCATACATTTAGGAAACTACCTAGCAAAAGGCTGTATCTTCTGTGTGCCGGGCATTGTTCTAGGCATTGTGGATACAGCTGTGAGTGAGGCGTTCCCTTCATGGAACTTAGATTTTCACAAGAGGCAAAGGATAAGCAAATACATGATTGTGATGGTTGTCATAAAGCAAAAATAAGACAAGCTAAGGAAGTAGAAAGTGATGGCAGTAAGGAGAGGAAGAGGTGCTGTTTTAGATAAAATACTTAGGGAAGGCATCTTGAGGTAAAATTTGAACAGAGGCCTGAGGAAGCAAAGACATGATATTCATGCAACTATCTGGGGCGAGAGTATACCTTGCTGAGTGAAAAACAATGCGAAGGCCCTGAGATAAGAATGAGCTTGGCATATTCAAAGTACAGCAAGAAGGTGAGGATAACTGATTGGGGTGAGCCAGGAGCAAACAGAATGTAATCCAAGGTATCCAGTAGAACAACATGAATACTAGTTGAAAAATACAATTTACTTTAGCATTTCTACCAACGTGCAATACAGTAACTTTGGGCTCAAGCTATTTTTTTCCTGACTTGTAAGTACAGGTTAATTTGCAAGGAAGATGAAATGTATAGAAACAACTTATATTTGAGCAATGCTACAAAGGACTTTCATATATTATTTTGAGACAGGATTTTTTAAAATCCCATTTTTACAGATGAGAGCCATAAGGTTCAGAATATATGCATTTTGCCCAAGGTACATGAGACAGTATCAGAATCTAGATCTTCCGGAGCCAAATTTACCACCTTTTTCTGTACTCCCTTATTATTTAGACATAGTGAGAAGGCAACCATGTGAACCCTAGAGACAAGAAATTCAGGAAAAAGTTGTTTACCAGATCATTCATTGAGTAAACACTTTTTAAAAGCCTCCTTTGTGCCAGGTACTCTGCTAGGCTAGGAGTATAAAGATGATTATGACGATAGTTCTAGCTTCAAGGAACTTCCCTTATCTAATAAAGTACACAGATGAAAAGATGATAACTCAATGTGACAAAGGCTAGAGTAAAATACATATGAAGTAGTTGAAAGCACTTCACTAATCCATTAATTGGACAAGGATAGCACAGAACTTGGTACATACTAGTGTTAATTAAACAAGGAGGCCATCAGACAGGTAGGTCTAATGCTTTATCAGCCTATATAAGCAAACCTAAGCCTGTAAATGCCTCAAGATTAAGAAATCGAAACCTAAAGACAGACAATCACCAACAGCCAAGTTGGCTTTCCCAAATAATGCAACAGATTAAGCTATAGCTAATTAAATAATTTCCTTGCTTCGCTTCTGCCTCTTCTCTATAAAAGTCTTTCTCCGAGCTCTCATCGGTGGAGCACTTCTAGCCACTTCCAGTTTGACTTGCTCAATTCAAATCAATTTTTGCTCAAATAAAATCTTAAAAAGTGTAATATGCCTCATTAGGTACTGAGAATTTTATCTTACCTGTTTTTCTTTAATACTGAATAAGTTTGGGGGCTTTCTTTGAAACTTCCTTGCTGAAAATCACTCAGTGATTGATTATACTTTTGCTAATCTTTAGCTTACAAAAAGACTGTTTATGATCCGGTTCTACATCTCTAGCTTTATCTTCCACCTCACCCCACCCTACAATCATACCAAATTATACCACCTCTTCACGCCTTCCCATCTGCTGTTCCTTCGGCTGCAACATTCTCCTCATCCCCTTGTCTCTCTGACCAGCTCCTGTTCAGTTTAAGGATGATCCTCACAAAACATTCTGATTCAGTACCTCTATTATATAGCACAGATCACATGGTACTGTAATTGCCCATTTGTGCGTCTTGCCATCTAGGCTGAGCATCCGTGGGACAGTGATTATTTCTTATTCATAGATATTATTTTCCTGGGGCTTTCCCAGAACCAAGCAAAGATGAATAGGAGTCACAATGTCATTGAGCTACTAAATGTGCCCCATATTCTTCTAGGTTTGTTGAATTGAATTGTACACGAGTCTTGTAAAGTGAGAATGAGAGAGAGTGGGCTCCTTTGCACAGTTAATGGTGGCAGCTGTAAACAAGAACAGGAGCAGTTTCTGGGTGCCTGTTATTTCTAAATACCATCAGTATTCCCCCAAATTTTCTAAGCTAAAATCTTATCATCACTTCCTATTCCTTCTTCACTTGCTACCCTCCTCCCCGTCTAATCAGTCACTAAATCCTGTCAGTTCTACCTTTTAATGTCTGTGGAGCCTACTGGCATCTTGCCATTGTCATTGCTGAGTCTACAGTTCAGGCCCTCATTATTTCTCATCTGGAATGGATAGCTTCTGCCTGGTTGTCTTGCTTCCCATCTCTCCCACCCCTTATTCCACTTCTCATTTATCTTCCCCACTGTTGTCAGAGTGTGCTTTCCAAAGCAGATCTGATCCTGTCACAATTCTGATAAAAGCATCCTAGAGGACTCCATGACCTGCAAGAAAAAGTCCAAATTCTTTAGCATCCTCCGTCTTGCCCTGATTTCTCCTATTCAGCCTCACTCTAGCCCACCGGATAACACAGTTTCCTGAAATTATCACACTATTAAGCCTTTGTTTTTGCAGCTTCTATTTTTCAGGTGAACTGCCACTCGTTTTTCAAAACCCAACTCATAGGTGCCTTCCTGTGTCAGGAGGCATGCAAGGTGAGCTTCTGGAAAGAGGTTAATTATTTAAAAAATAAAGAAAACAAAGGCCAGAATTGTGTAAGATTTGGTAAATAACCTTTGTTAATGCACTTTATCTATTATAGTTGTTTGTTTATCTCTTTCTCTCAGGGTCAGTTAGCTCCTGAAGGACAAGAATTGTTTTGTGCTCATATCCCTAGTGTACAGCATAAGTACTCAATATATGTTTGTTAAATGAAGCAGGAATGGGGAGAGAACAAATGTTTACTGAGCATCTATTGTGAACCTATATGCTTTTCACATATTTCATTTCACTTCCTTCTCAAAACAACTTTTCGAGAAAAGTATTATTTGCTGACATGAAAATAGGCTCAGGTAAATAGTATTTTTCACGGCCACAGGCTTATAAGGGATGGAGCTAGAGTTAGAAGCTAAATCTGACTGATTCTGGACCTTTCCTCCATTGAGTGATTCTCAGCCAAGGGGCAATTTTGGTCCCGATTCTGCAGACATTTTTGCTTGTCACAACTGGGAAATGTTACTGGCATCTAGTGGGTAGAGGTCAGGAATGCTGCTAAACATCCTACAATGCATAGCAAACTCCCACAACAAAGAATTTTCTGACCCCAAATGCAAATAGGCTTGAAGTTGAGAAACCCTGCTCTGGACCATATTGACTCTGTTGAAAAGTAAATAACCAAACAAAATAAATGCGTCCATCAGGAAGCTGACCTGTCTAAAGAGAAGCCTTAGGAGCTTGCGGCCAGTTGTGAGCCACTGGCATCGGGAGGAAAAAAAAAAGACTTTTCTGTCCAGTCTCTGACCTGCTCCAAACTTATGTTGCTCTCTATTGCCATCTATCCTGTCTCCTGTCCATCTTTCTTCTCCACTTTTTCTTTTCCTCAGCTGACTCTAACTTAGCTTGGAGAAAGCAACCCAGAAAGCTCCCACGTTTTCAGACCTCTTTACTAATTAGAAGATAGACTTAGTATATAAGAAGCTGCAGGTTTCAAGTTGACAAGAACTCTAGAACCTGGGAACCCAGCCAAAAATGTCACTTTCTGAAACTGAAACAAAAAAATGGATGAGATTAATCACTGCGATAATCTTCCCAGGAAATAACCCACTTAAGAAATTCTGTGTGCTGCTGATAAGACTTGTCTGTTTCCTCATCTCAGCCAAGTCCAAGAATGTCTTCCCACGAGGGAAAGCATTTAAAATGTAACTTGTATGACATAAACTGTAATCTAGGAAATTTTAAAATGTTTGTCCCGGGGAACTGTTCTAATGGGGGGAGTTTTTAATGACTCATAAATGTAACTGCCTATAACTGTTAGGCAAGCTTTGCCCTTTTCCCCCTCTTAGCATAATAAACTCTAACAGGGAAGAACTGGGTTTATTTTATCAGAATCTCTGGCAGCAGAGGTGTAGATGAGTCATTGTTAGAAAAGGATAGGAATTAATGGTGCTGTGTGTATAGTGATGGAGGAGATCACAGAAGTACTATTCCTAGCAAAGTGATTCTTAATCAGGAATCCAAGAATTTTTGTTGCATGCAAAACTGTGTGTGTGTGTGTGTGTGTGTGTGCACGCGCACGCGCACGCACGCGTGTGTATATGAACTTTTTTGTGGACATGTCCGTAGCCTTCATCAAAGGGGTCCCTGGTCTCCAAAAAGTGAAGCCCACTGCCCCGCTGATTGAAATATAGTTAATGTGTCTACCATTGTCACCCCAATAAATTTTAATTAAAAAATATAAATATAGTTAATACGAACAATGAAATAGAAATAAGATAACCCAGGAAAGGCAAGGGAAGTGAGTTTCTCCTAGGAGAGAGAGATCTCCCTTTCAGAGTTAGATTTATTGATGTGCATGCACAAGGTCCCTTCATGTGTGAGCATGCAGTGGAAAGATGAGCTCTGAGCAAACATAAAGGCAGAATAGAATCTAGCCTCACAGGTACTGGAGAAAAGTTACAAAGGATGATGAGAGGATCTGGAGAGAATGCAGGAGTATGTGTATATGTGCATGTGCACTCGTGCATGTATGTGTGAAGGGAAAGGATGAATATTAAAGTGTTCTACATATACTAACATCAATGATGGTTTTGGATTCCACAGATGCCCTGAGGTAGCCAATAGTCGAGTAAAAGAAGGATTCTGTGAGGGTGAGTTGTAGGAAGCAGACTAGGCCATTAAGATGGAATCCTTCATTGTTTTACTCAAAGATCATTTCAGTTGTAAGTTACAGAAACCAACTTTAGCTAAAAGACAAAGAATACTCGGTAGGCAACAGCAGAGCAAAGAAGTCTGGGAATGTAAGAAATTGGGCAGTCTGGGGACTTGCACAGCAGGTGACCAGCTCCAGTGACCTCCAGTCTCTGGATATCAACATCTAGGCTCTGAATTTCCAAGGGTGAAGTTAATTGTCAGGACTCGTCCCAGAAAAAAGGAAACCATGAGCCAAGGAATCATCTCAGTTGGTATTGAAAGCAGTCATGATCATTCTTGGTTGGGGGTAGGTGTCATATCTTGAAAACAGTGGGAAATGAGTGTCTAAGTCTTCTGATTGCCAGTTACATATATACTGTGTGCCCTCAATGCACATTCGTAATTCCTTACTGTTTTAAAACCTAATTAATGTAGGTGGGTTGGGAGTGGGGTGGGGGAACTTTCAGGCAAAGGAAACAAAAAGTGCAGTGGCCCTCAGGTAGGATTTACTTGGAATCCCAGAAATAGAAAGAAGGCCTTTGTGACTTGAGAACAATTTGCAAAAAGTGGGGAGCAAAGGAAAGGCATTCACAGAACTTGTAGACTACATAAGGCGAGAAGTTCAGGATTTGTTCCCTGTGTTCAATAGAAAGCCACTGGAGGGCTTTAAAACAAATTAAATTTAAAAAATCACTCTGGCAACTCAGTGGGGAATGGGCTCTAGAAAGAACAGGTGGGAGGTTATTCCCCTAACTCAGATGAGAGACTGGTGGTAGTACTAGAGATGGTGAGAAGGGGGATGGGAGACTTGGCATGTATTTTTGTGTTTTGGAGGAAGAATTGACAGACTTGCTGATGGATTTGATGTTAGGGAGAAGAAAAGGGGAATCCAAAATGAATCCTAGGCTTTTGGCATGGGCGGCTAGGAGGAGAGTAATGCCTTTGAATGAGCTGTAAAGACTGAGGGAAAGAGTAGATTTAGGGAGGAAGACAGTTTCGAAGAGACCTGTCTAGTCTGAGATGTCAGATTTCTTAGTGGGAAAGTCACAGGGGCAGCCGGATATACATCTGGGAGTCAGTCAGTTACATAAAACCAGAGGCAGGGTGAGGTCTCTTGGGAGGGTACCCAAGACCAAGTCCTGAGTGCTCCCTCAGTAGGAAGTCTAGCTGCGCAGCAATGGGCAAAAGAAACAGGAAGTGGTCAGTTAGGTCAGAGAAACGCCTTTTTGTTTTTAAAACATTGGCTCTTAATTTATAGGTTCTACATGTACCACTTAGTTTATTTTGGATACTTGCTTTATTGTTTATGAATATAGTCTCAGATTCATCTAGTAAATGTCACACCATTCACAGCTCTGTACTTTTCCTTGCCTAAACCACCGGCAAAATCTTTCTAGCTTTTCTTTCTGTGTGATATAGGGGCTGGCAATAATTCACTGTTAACTGGGCCTGGAAGGAAGACCAATAAATCTCTCTC
Source organism: Hipposideros armiger (assembly GCF_001890085.2). Classification (NCBI taxonomy): domain Eukaryota; kingdom Metazoa; phylum Chordata; class Mammalia; order Chiroptera; family Hipposideridae; genus Hipposideros; species Hipposideros armiger. The sequence continues at coordinate 135,236 of NW_017731484.1, read as the reverse complement.
CGGGCCTGTAAATATTTGTATAAGGTCCATTAAATGTACTAAGTTGCTGTGGATAAACCAGGTACTTATAGGCAACTCTAATAAACCTCATGCAGAAAATCTACTTTGTTGTTTATTTGCAATAAAATTTTAATTTTTCAGTGTTAAACTAAAGCCTGCCCCAGCTCTCTTCTGGCATTTTGCATATTTCTGGGCTGGCTCTCTTTACCATCATTTAGCATACAACTTTATTTTAAAAGCCATCCAAGGAAAACATAAGCAGAAAGGTAAGCCTGCTGATTATATACAATATACACACCAACACACACACACACACACACACACACACACACACACACACACAGCCAACTAAACCATATGAACTGTATCTAGCTCTTTCTAATACGACTAACTATAATAAGCAATGAGTCTATCTGAGGACCCTAACTTTATTTTTTAATTAAAAATGCAGTTTTCCTCCTTTGTTACTGAATTGTAAGCCCAGTCTCTCTATTTAAGGGATATTGATCCTATGTATTTGAAACATTTTTCCTACTGCATCACTGGCCTTTTATGATTTCTGTATTTGTTGTTATTGTTACTAAGCATTCTCCAGCCCAACAATATATACATATATATTTTTAGTGCTTGTTTAGTTTCATTTTTTATGTTTAAATCTGTGGTCTTTATTTGGTATGATATAAAAAGTAGATATTTAATTTTATTTCAAATAGTTAGCTATTCAAAAATTAATCAGTTTTTTTCCTAGTTCACATTTCCCCTTATTATTTTTGCAGATTAGTTACATAAGAAAGTACTGATCAAAAGTTACACACTGGGGGGCCGGCCGAGTGGCTCAGCTGGTTGAGTGTGAGCTCAGAGCAACAGGGTCACCAGTTCAGTTCCCACATGGGCCAGTGAGCTGCGTACGAGCTGCCAACAGGTGGCAGGATGACTCAGCTAGTGAGAGCACATTCTCCTAACAACAAGGTTGCTGGTTAGATTCCCGCATGGGATGGTGGGCTACGCCCACCAGCAACTCAGGTTGAACACAGCACCTTGAGCTGAGCTGCCCTGAGCTGCCGATGGGTGGCTGTAGGGCAACTGGACTTGGAGCTGAGCTAGCTGCACCCTCCACAACTAAGATTGAAGGACAACAACTTGGCTGTTCCCCTTCACCAATTCCCCAATAAAATCTTAAAAAAAAAAATTGCACACTAGAGGCCCATGGTCATACCTAACCTATGGAAATATTTAGTTCAGATAATTTTTGAATTAGTTATCCACACATAAAAATCAAGAAATTTCATACAAAAATCTGGTTTTACAAATTCTCTTGAAAAATTAAAATATCTCTGGATTCACTTGCCCTCATGAAAAGAACGTGTAAGAGCTGGGAAGCTGTTGGCTCTTATATATATATATATATATATATATATATTTTTTAAAGATTTTTATTGGGGAATTGGTGAGATGGGAACAGTGCTGAGGAATTGGGGGAAAGGGAACAGACAAGTTGCTATCCTTTTGTTCTTCAGTCTAGTTGTGGAGGACGTTGCTTCACTGGCCCAAGTTGGCACCATCATTGTGCTCTTCCCGGGCGAGGCACATCAGTCGCCGGCTTCTGGACGGCCGCTCACTGCGGCTGCTGGCCGCTCACTGCGGCTGCTGGCCGCTCACTGCGGCTGCTGGCTACACACGGTAGCCCATGGCAACCCACTGCATTAGGTGTTGCAGCCTACGCCGTCGCCGGCGACTCACAGCAGCCCAGCTCCAGGTTGAGCTGTTGTTCAGCATCTTAGCTGTGGAGGGCAGTGTCACTGGCCCTCATATGTGGGATCTGAACCGGGGCCCTCTGGCGTCCCAAGCCAGTTCTTAACCATCGCGCCACTCAGCTGGCCCAGCTGTTGCCTCTTTCAGTCACAGAAGGTCTCCACCAGTCTGCTTCATTCATTTTTGTTGTCCTCTTGTAGGCTTAAGATTGTGATCACTACTCTTAAGTTTTGCATATTAATTTTGCAATTGAACACATTACAAGAGCTCTGATTAGTTCTTTTTTCAGTTTCTTTTCTTGATTTTTCAAGTAATTATATCATCATGCAAAAATTTTGATTTTGTATTCTTTTCCAATATGTATACTTTCTAATTTTTTTCTCACCTTATTACACTTTGATAAAACTTCCTAATCATTTTGAATAATGGTCATGATAGTCAACATCTTTATATTATACCGGATTTTAATAGCAATGCCCCTAATGATTGGCTTTTAAGTATGAAGTAAACCTTCTTGCATTCTGTCAAAGAGGTATACTTTTATAGCTTACTGATGTTTTGACTTTTTATTAATATCAGTAAAATGTGTTGAATTTGATCAAATGACTTTTAAGCATCTACTGATATTATCCTGGGGCTTTTCTTGAATCTAATACATTATAATAGGAGATTTTCTAATGTCAAACCACGTGTGTATTTTTATTATAAATTCTAACAATACCTGATATGCCCTAATAATATACCTTTTAGTGTAATTTCCTATTTTTAAAGAATCAGTTGCATCTTTTTTAATAAATAAGATTCATTCATCGTAATCTTCCTCTCTTTCTCTTTTTGGTGTTTTGTCAGGTTTTTTTCTTAAAATGTACTTTATATAATATTCCTACTGCTGCCCATGCTTAATTTTTTGTACTGCATTAACTGGTATACTCTGTAAATCTTTAAAAAGTTAATTTTTTATTTATATATTTCCTAATTGAGATTTCTTTCTTTCGAATTTTTATGTGAAATAATTATATGTACAGAATAGTATATAACATGTATTTGTACAATTTAAAGGAAAATAATAAAACAAACACCCATGTAGCCACCATTGGCCTAAAAAATAGAACCTCGGCAATTCCGAGAAGTTGTTTCCAAGGGCACCTCTCTACTTCTTCCCCAAGTAAAACCACTATTCTGAATTCTGAGTTAATGTACCCCCACTTTTTCTTATAGTTTTACCTCTTGGGTGTGTATCCTTAAACAACATGTTGTTTAGATTGGCTGTGTTTGATCTTTCCATGTGTGGAATTACACTGTATTTTTATGATACCCCTTTGTCCAATACCTATGTGTGTGCAAGTAATCCATGCTGAAGTGTGTACCTGCAACGCACTCATCTTCGCTGCCATGCCATTTACCATCACACAAATGTATTATCTGTTCTGCTACTGAATGACAATTTTGCATTTAAGTTTGCAAAGGAGAAGTCTGTGATTTCTCAGTATAAATAACCTGTTTGTTTTGTTTTCTACTTGGATGGCTATCAGCCCTTTTTCTTTATTTTTGACATTCAATCTTTGCTAGACTATATCCAAGTGAAGTTATTTTATTGAATTTACCTGGTAGTCCGTATATTGGTCCCTTTATTTCTATATCTGGCAATTTTTCCTCATGTTCTTTTCCTTATAGAAGAAAAGCATGCTTGTCCAGCATAAGAAATGATAGATGTTTTGTTAGAGATGATGTGTCCCTCTTAAAGTCTTTCAGTCTCAGTGTAGGAAACAGTTTACATTTTCTTGACTTTAATCATCTTAGAAATCTCATGGTGTGAGGGGTGAGAAGTGAGGTGGCCAAATGCAGGCAGTCTCACCTCTGGCTGAAGGGCTCCCTCTGTGATTGTTGTGGCAACTGAAGATCACAGGGCAGCCATACCCTTCCAACCACTATGGCGGCCTTCACCAAGAGCAAACCTCATAGCACTTCTGCTCCATTCTTGTGCTTTCTGTGCTGTGAACAAGACTTGAGCACGCCATCAGCCATCTGCCCCTCCTTGAGAACTCCAGCACCTGTCCTCTGCTCAAGGCAGTGACAGGGTTTGAATTTGGCACCACCCTCCACAGAATGATAGTTTTACAAGGCTTACTCCTCCCTGATTTGTGTCATATTGAGGCGTGGAGTGTTTGTCCTCTTCTGTCCCGGAGGTTATTTCATCTGGGAATTATGCAGGCAGGATGTTAAATGCATTGACTCAGATTGTCATTTTGGACTAGAAACATTATTTTACTTGTACTGACTTCCAAATTGAAAAGTAGGTTTCTGGTACATTTGTGAGGTCTCTTAGAGCCTGGTGAAGAGGGCAGAGATGTATAGACATTTTCTGTTTTCCAATCCATACCTTATTGAGCAGGTTACAAGGGAAACTTGCCTGAAGGCCACCTGGAATTTACAGTCACCTGGGAGATACGCATTTATTTCTAATGTTGAATTAGATAGGCTTTTCCTCTTAGCTTCTGGACAACAGAAAGGGAGGCCAACCAATTGCCAGGCATATTATGATAGGGAGAAATATGTGGGATAGGAGGTTGGACAATGTCCTTAATATTCTTCCTTTCCAGCAATTCAATGCCTAGTGTTTGTTTATTTGTTTTTGCTGTTAAGGAGACTCATCTCTCTAATCCTTGAACCCTGAGATATTTGTTCAATGTCACCTAAGGCTTTTTAGTACGTGTTTGAAGGACGGAGCAGTCTTGTGATCACATAGATATTTTTATTGTTTTAAGAGCCTAACAAATCAGAGATGCCTTACCTTTGGGGAGATCACTAGTTAAATTCCCCTATGGGCCTGAAGTCCCCATAATACTCATCATGCAGTTAAGATTTTTCCCATTTCTCCTGGGAAATGAATAGGAATAGTGAACTATGACTTTGTTGATTCTTATGTGCACCTTTCCAAGAGAAGATAAATTACACATATTATAAGAGGGGGTGAAAACACATAGCGATTATGACATTCTTGTAAGAAAGGGCTCTTTGTTCTTTGCTTGCTGCATAATGTATCCATTAGAACAGACCCGTGCATTCAGCTGGCCTAAAATGTCAGTGAATTATGATCGGGAGTCTCTAGCTTATCATTCTTGCTATTGGGAAGATAATTAAAAGTGAGAATATTTCCCTTTGAGAGTTATCTTTCATGCTCATGGATGTGGCCTGGGTTCCCTTTTCCTTGTGAGGATAGTGTTAGCGGAGGGTAGGAAAGGTGGTCTTAAAGTTCTCAGATATTTGAAAAGGAAACTACATCTCCAGCCAAGAATATAGAAACTACACATTTTACAATCAAGTGTTTCTTGGTTGGAGAAAGGGGACAGTAAAATAATTCCTTGATTCTTTTACACCTGTTGCCATCCTGAAACTCTCATCTCTTTGCCTTTAACACCATCCAAGTGGGCCCAAGTGAGGATTAGATAATCCTCTCTTATCTAATCTAAAGGAGGGTTACATTTGATAAATCTGATCTTATCAAATTTAGGTTTGTACAAGACGCAGAGAGACAGACACAGGCCAAACGGACTTGACTCTCTCTGTTTTAATTTCTTTTTTCTCATTGAACACAATACTAAGCAATATTCAGGCCTAGCCCATGCCACTTCTGGCCCTGTGCAGAAGGTAAGATTCTTCCATTGTCCAAAACATCCCGAAGCCCAAAGCTGGGTGTAGGGGGTGCCCACAGTAAAGCCTCAGAGAGCAGCCAGTGGGCTGTGGAGGAGGGTGGGAACTAGCTTGACCTTTTATAACTTTCCCAAGAGCAGGAAGTCTGGATCAGTGGTGTCAGTCAATTGTAACTTCCTTAGTTATTTAATGATTCTATGCTTCGGTTTCCTCCTCTATAAAATGGTGATAAAAATAGAATGTATTTCCAGGGATGTTGTGAGGATTAAACGTGTGCTCTTAGAACAGTTTCTTGGTCAGAGTTAATACTTAGTCAATACTAATTTTTCATGATATTATTACCTTATTTGGATCATTGAGGGGCAAATGTCTCCCTATTCTTTAATAGAAGTATTTAAAAATCAAATAACTTGATTTCTAAAGATGACTTTAATGGAAAATTGAAGGTATCTTACATGTCTTCCCTTGTTGCAGATTATAACCTGTTTTCTGGGTGGGGACACCCAGAGCCCTATCTACTTTGCTTAAGAACAATAGACAATACTCACGAAGTCTCTTAACCCGATCCACTTCCCCTGAGAGAGAACACTGTTCCATAGTGATGACTGTGGATCTCAACTCTATCACGGGTTCTTCTCAAGAGACTCCTGAAAACACTTGTTTTATAGCAAAGATGCCTTCCAGCAAGATTGACTATAAAAAGAATTCTCTCTCCCATTGACTTGTATTATAAAATTAGAGATGATCACATGGAAAATATCCCAATTGGTTTGACAAAAAGCATAGTTAAAACAAAAGTGAGAATGTGTTTGTTTTTATTCCACAACCAAATTGTAAGGTCTTTAAAGAGAAGGGGGCTGGGACTCCTATTTCATAGCTCATAAAGAGTTAGTACAGTACAAGAGGGTTCCCTTTTCTCTACATTCTTTCCAGCTCTTATTATTTGTTGACTTATGAATGATAGCTCGTACAGTGCTGCTGGTGGGATTGTAAATTGGTGCAATCACTGTGAAAGATAGTATGGAAGTTCCCCCCAAAATTAAAACTAGAACCACCATACAATCCAGCAATCCCTCTTCTGGGTATTTAGCCAAAGAAAACAAAAGCACTAATTTGAAAAAATATATGCACGTTATGTTCATTGCAGCATTATTTACAATAGCCAAGATATGGAAGCAATGTAAATGTCCATCAATGGATGAATGGATAAAGAAGAAGTGGTAGATGGATACAATGGAATATTACTCAGCTATAAAAAAGAAAGAAAGAAAGAAAGAAAGAAATCTTGCCACGTGTGACAATGTGAATGGGCCTGGAGGGTATTATGCTGAATGAAATAAGTCAGACAGAGAAAGACAAATACCATATGATTTCACTTATATGTACAATTTGAAAAAGCAAATAAATACACAAAACAGAATCAGACCCATAGATATACAGAACTAACTGATGGTTGCCAAAGGGAGGGGGTTGGAGAGTGGAAGTAAAAGAAAATAGAGGAGTTTTTGCAGGACCTTCAAATGTTGTAGGCACAGTAATTGTTGACGTGGATTGGCCAGGTCTTTATAGTAGAAACAAAACTTTTGGAAACTTTTAAAACAAGCCGTGGAATTCTTTTTGCAAACAGAATATTATTCAAAAACTTAATATATGAAGAGATAAAAAGAGAAGTGCACAGATGAGAGTGGAGGAGAGGAGTCTCACTCTCCTGGCCCTGCTTCTCAGACATGGTCATGAAGGTACCCTTAGTGCTTTGGGGACACAATGATAATGCCTCCGAGACAGCGTGATCCAGAGCCTGTGTGATTCAAGATGAAGCTCCCGGGGCTAGGACACCAAGTGACAGAACTACGTCTATACCACAGTTTACCAATAGATGTCACTATATGCCATATTATTGTACATATGGTCTCCCACTGGAATTGCCCTTGAATTTTTAAATTCTGGGCCTGCAGACTCCTGGGAATCCCTGGATTTATTGGGGGTGGGGGTAGGGGGTGGGGGGAGGAGAGGATGACAAAAAAGCTATGAGAACTTTCAAAACTGTGTTTTAATCATGATGAAAAAATTTTGAAAGTTATTTTATCAGGTATAATGGCAAAACTCTTAGTTGAAATTCATTTTTATAGAAAAAACCAGGTGTTTCTTAAACTGAATTCCCCAGATGAGAAGTAGTGTTAGTGGGACTTTAGGGAGCCCCATCTTCTTTTCAATCAGCAAAGCCCCTTTCTTTGCTTCACATGCTTTAAATGGTTAAAGAGCATGACTGGTTTGAAGTCAGATAGAAGTGGGCTTGAATTCTGGCTCTGTGGTTAGCTGTGTGATCTTGAGCACGTTCCTTAATGTCTTCTAGCTTCAGTTTCAACTGTGCAACATAACAGCATTGATCACATGGTGTCGCAAGGATGAAATGAGAAGATATATGAAAACACAAAGATTAACTGTCATTATTAGCTATGATTATTTCACTTGATGAAAGTATTTTTATAGTTAAAATCGTTTGAAAACTGAATAGTCCAAGCTGTTATCTCAAAGATGTGGGAACGGAGACTTAAGAGGCTAAGTGATTTGGTTCTCTGATTAAGTTTAACGATTTCATAACACAATTACAATTATTTATGTAAAACAAGACATGCTCACGCTAATCTTTCCCAGGTATGTTCCTCCCCACTTGGGGGAACTTGATATGTCAACATTTGAATTTATATAACTGATCAAATGCGAAACAATCCTTCACCTAATGATTTAACATGCCAAATAATTCAGTATATTTTTAATTTTTAATTTTATGCTTCTTTTTTCTGTTTACAAAAGTAATCCAGAACAGGTTTGCAAACTTTCAACAAATGACATGCTTAAGTAATGATTCTGTTGATGAAGTAAAAACATCGTTTAATAAATAAATGTAGATGATTTCATAACTTTTCAGCCACAGATTTAATGCTTTAATTGATTCATTGAGTAGGCAAATATTTTGGTTGGGGACTTACACATTCGCTGTGTCCGCTGCCAAGCGGAGGCATTAATGAAATCGGGATTCATGGATCTGTGGCCGTATGAGATTGGTTGCTTTGATAATTAACTGGAAAAATAAATAATTCAGTGTTGTGGGTCTCTCCTCATTTGTAATGTAAAATTAGTTTTATCTTTCTATGAAAATCCCTTGTACACTAGCACTTAACTTCTATTTCCCTAAATTCCCAAGGTTTCCAAATAGTTATTTTTAAGGAAATATAATTGTATTATGATAGGATCCCATTGCTCTAATATCCAGAGTCAGAGAAACCTCAGGGTCACGGGACCAACTGCTCAAGGACTAGTTTGATTATACTCATAAAGTTTTGGCTATTTTGAGTGTTGTCCATGGGAGTCAGGGCGAGGCAGAGAGGCTATTAGAATCACTGTCACCAGTCCCTTATAAAAGCGCCTTGGACTTCTGGGGGGCGGGTTACCCTGAAGGCTCTAGCTGCCGCTGCACACAGAGGGTGCGGGTGGTCGTGCCCAGGTGAAAAAGCTGATTGGGTGCTGGGTTCAGTGACACCTGCTGACTTAAACCACTAAGCATGGGAGTCAGGATCTAGGGGCCTCGACACTTTGGGGGTCATGAAAATGTTTTAATTTACTTTGAAATCAAAAGAGAAAACGAATATAGTAATCAATCCAGCCTAGATTACTTTTGTCTTTATACTAACAATTGTGAAATATAAATTTTTGTTGTTGTTGTTGTTGTTTTGTGTGTGCAAATGGGCCCACAAAAGCCGAAGTGCCTAGAACTTTGAGTTCTACTTCCAAATTTGGAGTCCTAAATTTACCATATGAGGAGAGGAAGAGGAGGGAGAAAGTTGGAGGAAAAGGATCCCTGCCCTAAGGGCAAACACCGGCCTGGGACTGAGAGGAAGATGAGTAAAAAAGTCTTGGCTCTTCGAGGCTGGGCCTGGCTGTACAGGAGGTGGTGGGAGTGCATGAACTATTCTAAATTACAGAACTGGTGGTACCAAGACCATCCTGACCTCAAAGCACCAAGCTCCTAGCCTGTCACCTGCCTCCCAAATCTTCATAAATGGACAGTTTTACTCCCCTTGTTGTGGTCTCTAAAACATCCTGTGGTCTGTACAATATCACAGGTCTAGACTGGTAAACACAGGGTGAGTGCACTGGGTGCTTCCGCTCATCCAGGCCTAGGGGACTATGCTTCAGGCAGACTAGTAGCTTGACGCCTCTTTTCCCTCCTCAGGAAGTTGCCACTGGAGGAGCTCTGAGATGTCTAAGTGGGTATCTTCACCTAGACATCAGAGGATACAGAAGACCGTCCACTGGATGAAGAGCAGATCTTGATGGTTAACTCAGAGGAACTCTTCCAGTGGACAAGAGGGTAAGATTTGCTTCTGGCCTGTGACTCTTTCCAGACAGTACACTGTGGTCTGATGCCCCTGGACCCTTTAGCCTGGCCTCCTGGGGATGGTTCCTATATCCTCTGGGCTACAGATCCACAGCCTGGGGCCTTCGAGGGCTTTCTTCCAGGAGGGGAGGGGAGTGGGGCATGGTAGGTCTTGCGGGGAGGAGGCGGCTTGCAAGGGTGAGGAATGAAGTGGAGGCTGTGACCACCAGGAGGCACTGATCTGCCCCCAGCAGCCCCTCCTACTCTGGAAAACACCAGGACTCCCCCGGAGCAGGGCTAACAGGCTCCCCCCATCCTGTCAGGATCCAAGGATTAGGTGAGGGTTTTGGATATTTGACTGTTGGGTGCCTCGCGCCCTGAAGACACCAAGACTCCTCTTCCTCTGCGGCCTCTCCTTGGTCCCTTCACTAGGCTGACTCTGGTGGGAAGCAGGGGAGGTGCCACTATCACATTCATTTCTACATTCATTGATGGTTTCATCTTTCAGCCTTTATGGGGCCAGGCTTTGGGACACAGATGAGTAATACATGATTCCAGCCTGTAAGAAGCTCAGAGATGGGTGGGGGAGACCAAATGCAAAGGCTATTGGCACACAGTGACAAATGCTGGGGTAGAGTTCTGCCCAGGAGGTGGCAGGGCTTTGGCAGGGGCAGAGCAGGGTGGACCTCTCTAATAAAGTGAGTCTTCAAGGGCCGGCAGGAGGGAGCCAAGTGAGGAGGCCAGGAAGGACACGTGCGGCCCTGGTGCCATAAAACAAGGAGTGTTGGGGACTGCCAGTGTTTGATAAGGTGTGAGCTGAGGGTACCAGACAGGACACGGAGAGAAATAAGCGGGAGAGAGGCAGGGCTTCAGGTTATGCCCGAGAGCCAGGCTCCCCTCACTAATAGGGGGAGTTATTGCAAGATTTCCTCAATGGAGAGACACAATCAGATTTAAATTATACAAAGATTGAGTCTGGGAGAAAGGAGGAGACGGGAGCTGGATGCAAGGAAGCCTGTTAGAAGGCACTTATAAGTAGGAAATGATGAGAAGCTAAGATAGATGAGAAGCTTCCCTTTCTGCTTCTCAGCCATCTGGGGCAGGCAGTCTGTGGTTTCCAGAGTTCAAGGAGCGGAGCTCTCAGTCTCAGGGTGAGGAGTCAGGAATGGAAAGAGCATCCTAATCCCCATTGCTCCTCTTGTTTTTCCAGCCCCTAAAAGGTGGGTGGGCTGGACCAGATCTTGCTCCAGGGTGGCCCTGGTGTTGGGCTCTGGGTAAAGCCAACATGTGGGGGTGGAACGGAGAGCCCAGGAGGACTAAGATAGCCTGAAACACAGGGGGAATTAATAGGTGGCAGTAGCATTAAGAAAACTTAGGGCCAAAGGAAGAAAGGGGGTTGATCCCAGTGCTTCCCCAACTCAGAGACTTTCCAAAGGGAGGAGAACAGAATGGGGCATGAAGCTGATAAGAGCAGCCTTAAAGGGAACGTGAAACTCGTCCCATGTCTCAACACGAGGCAATGAAAGCAACGAGGAGATTGCTGACTGTCTATGGAAGGATCCTGCGCTAAGGAAATGGAGCTTGAGAAGATGAGAGAAAACCAGTCACTTTTCCCCGGGGAATGCTGGTCTTATCAGCAAGCTTTGAATGTTATGTGGCTTAGCCCCCCACTCACCCCCCAACCTCCTCCCCCCGCCCCCAGCTCCAGTGGTTGCTGCTGTGCAACCAGGAAAAGCAGGCCCCATGGGTACAACTGATGCTACAGGAGGCAGCTAGGGTTGCATCTCAGGACCATAAACACCGAGGATGTGGGGCACTACCAGCCCTGATCTGATTTCAGGCCTCGAGCTCTACCCGGGGCTGCATCCTCCAAGCCCGAGGTGAGTAGGAGGCCAGAGGCCTGGATGTTCCAGATCTTTCTCATGTCCCTGTGGCTCTGGGGCACCCTGCAGCGATGGTGCACACACACACACGCACGCACGCACGCACACACACACGCACGCACGCACGCACGCACGCACACACACACGCACGCACGCACACACACACACACA
>NW_017731484.1:0-121622 GCF_001890085.2 Hipposideros armiger | reverse complement strand
ACACACACACACACACACACACACACACACACGGCGGTCTCCCTGAGAGGGTCTCTCACCCAGAGTTTGCCTGACCTTTCCCTAGAGTTCTCCTGACCCTCTGGAATGGCGATATGAAGAAATCCTCGATACCTCACCAGTCTGTCAGGGGCAAGAGGATATGAAGAGGTCATCGTTATAGATGGCAGTGGCGTCAATCAATGCCCAACAGCTGCTCAGAGACTGACCAAGTGCCTCTCAAGCTGCAGTGTGCTAATTAGATTGTCTGGGGTGCTTTTTAAATAATGATTTCCAGATGCCCCTCCCCCCAGGGTTTTTTGACAAGGTTTTTAACAAGTGCCCCAGGAGACTCTGACTCCATTGGCCCTCAGACCACCTGGACCAAGAGCTGTCCCCAGAGGCTGAGAAGCCCATGCTCTCCGGGAAGGTTGGTGATTTGGCTCCCAGGCCCACAGACATGGTGTCTGGGAGGGCCTCGCCTCCCCCCTGCAGCCTCTTAGGCAGGATCAATTTTGACTGTGTCTCAGCCAGGACCAATTGGGAAGATTCTTGGTTCAATATAGAGAAGTTCAGACATGCCAACCAGGATGCAGAAAGCCATTTAAATTAAATCACATTAAGTTAAATTATTTCCTGGCTGCCTTGAACTGAGATGCTTTCCTTCATTTTATATCTTGCCTCCTCTCCATAGCAGTTAAATTCTCCTGTGTTAGTTAAGGTTCTCCAGAAAAATGGAACCAGTACTATATATATATATGCAATTAGCTCACACAGTTATGGTGGCTGAGAAATCTGCCGTCTGGAAGCTGGAGAACTAGGAAAGTGTAATTCAATCTGAGTCTGAAGGCCTGAGAAGCAGGGGAGCCAATGGTGTTAAGCCCCCGGTTCAAGTCCAAAGGCCTGGGAATGCGGGGAGGAGGGACGCTGATGGTACAGGTTCCAATCTGAGGCCTGAGCACTGATGTCGGAGGACAATAGAGGATGGGTATCCCAGCTCAAGCAAAAAGAATGAATTCTCCCTTCTTCCACCTTTTTATCCTACTCAGACCCTCAAAGATGGGATGATGCCCACCTGCATTGGTGAGGGTAATCTTTACTCAGCCTACTGATGAAAATGCTAATCTCTTCCAGAAACACCCTCACAGACACACTGTAAAATAATGTTTTACCAGCTATCTGGTCATTCCTTAGCCCAGACAAACTGACACATAAAAATTAAGCATCATACCTCTTGAGGGTGCACAGGAGAGAGAGGGACCCATAGTAAGTTAACGACGGTGGGGAAGGATAAACTAAACCCTAAGGTGTAGGTGAGAAGGTGTGAGCCACACCACAGCATCTGTCATTTAATACATTTCATAGAACCTATTCTGTCTTCCAATTAAAGACATTTAGTGGCAAGAAACATGCAAACCCTACTTAGAGTCCACATGCCCCCTTTTCTCGATTTGTAAAGAAGTTCAGCTTCTTATTCTTGCAAACAACCTAGAGAATTTGTAGATAAGAAGAAACGATGGACCTATAAGGTTACAGGGTATTGTCACTAAATGGCACTCATAATTCAGGGCATCCCTTGTGCCCCCTCTTCCTTCCCACTCAACACCCTCCCCATAGACCAGCTTCCTTAGCAGGAAATCCCTCCCCGCTCTCCTGTACACACGTGTTCGTCTCTCCCTTTTCTGAATGCCTGTAACTGTTAGTCTAGTCCTCAAACTCTTGGATACTATGAGCTCCTCAAATTGCTTCTGTTCCTCCCCCCAATGAAATGCTATTGCAACTAGATGACCTCCCAGGTGGAGTGGGGAAGGTGAGATAGACTGGGGGACTGGTAGTCAGGGAGCCACTCAGCAGCCCCTGTGTGGTCCTGGTGCCACATGGACAAAGGACCTGTGGAAGAGCTGGGGCCTGGGTGTCTGCCCAGTCCACGGAGGCAAACACAACAGCAGACCCAACGTGACAGGTCTCAGGCGTACACACCCCAGGAAGGGCAGGGAGACCCTACTCATGGAGACTGAGGAGAACCAGGGGGTAGGGGACATAACAGCAGGAAGGGATTATGCAGCCAGGCATTTGGTTTGGCATGTAGTTTGGCTAGAGCTTTAATTATCTTAATCACCACTTGGTGCCTAGTTCCCCCTTTTTCCAACAAGCACTGGACTCCTTGTTTCTGCACATCACTGGCTGTCTACCGCCCCCAACATGGCTCCAGAGGATGGTAGTGAATGTCAGCCCTGAGTCCTTGTCCCTGCTCTGCACTCATCAGGGGACACTCCAAGCAAGCAGGTGCAGGAGCTCAGGGGCCAAGCAACCTGTAGGTGGGAGGCAGGGAATCCATCTTCCTCAGAGACAGAGCCCTGGACTCAGCAGGCCTGGGCCTGGGCCTAGTTCTGCCTCTGTTCTCAGCTGATGGCTTCAGATAAATCTATTCACTTCTTCAGGAATTGCTTTTCTCCTCTATCCAATTAGGGAGTTGGATGAGAAATATAACCCGAAGACCCCTCAAATACCTGCATCCTGTGAAATAGAGAAGTATCAGGGCAGGCCCATCATCATGTCTGAGGCACCTGCCTCCCTCACTTCTGTGCCAACTGATCATTTAGGGTTTCTTATGGGAGAGGGGTCTCCCCACACATGTTCTCCTTCTCCTTTCGGTTCAGGCTCAGTGGCCTTTCTGAAGGCCACCTGGTGAAGGGGCTGCTCTTCGCACACTGCTAGGACCATGTCCCTGGTTCATTTAACCCTCAGGGGCTGTTAAAAAGAGAAGATGAAGGAAGCGTATATCCTGGCCATAGCCCTGAAGGCCCCAGAGAATTGATGCCCAATCCTCCCCGCAGGACAATGTCCCTTTTCCAGCACTGCAGCTCCTGTGCCTGTTCCCCATTCACCTTTCCTTTATCTACATTTTGACCTCAAACCAGTGACTTTCCCTGGCTTTTTCCTGATTTCGTCTTAATCATCGATTACAGAGTAAGATTCCAATCTCGTGGTCCTTGTGCCAGGGATCTTCAGAGAAATATCGCCCCTGGCCTTCACCACGGCCTCGGGAGCTGGGGTCAGAAATCAGGTGGGGTGAGAAGTGGGTGGACTAGAGGTCACGGGGCTGCAGGGGAGGAAAGAAGACCTCAGGCTGGGAGGCACCTGCCCTGTGGGTGCATTGAGGTTACCCCACATGTACCTGTGTTTTTCCTAAGAGCAAACTCAGGATTTCTCTCTTACAGAACTGGCAAATTGGGGCAGGCAGCCTAGGATGAGCCTAGGTGCTCCCCTGGGAGACAGAGACTTCTGTTCTAGTTCTGGCTCTGCTCCTTTCCAGCTGTGGGACCTTGGGGAAGGAACTTGACCATTCTGGTTTTCCTTCTGTGAAGTGAAGATAGGACTTCGGTGCTTGTGAGATCAGTGTGAGACCTTGTTCCAAGCCATATACTCACCTCTTAGTTGGCCAGTTACAAAGAATAACACATAATAAATGGAAAGCATCCAGCATGGGTTCTGGAATGTGGCAGATACGCGACATGTGTTCAAATACCATTTACTCCAAACTCCCCTCAATTTCCCCCACACACTCCCTCATGAGCTCACTTGCTCTTTCTCCCGCATGGCCTTTATCAGTGAATGGTACCCTGTAATTGCCACACCCAGAAACTGGAGTCATTCTCTCCACCTTCCCTGTATACCCAGCTCCCCTGCGCTGGTCCCAGGGCTGTCCACTTTGCCTCTAGCTCTCACATGGGCCCTTCCTTGCATCAGCACTACCACTACCTCAAACCTGGTCTTTCTCATGTCACCTCTAGATCAGGGCAAAGCCTTCTAAGGGAGCTCCTGACTCCATTCTCTCCTTGGCTGCAATCTATTGCCCACACCATTTTTCTAAAATGCAAAGTGAGCACGTCACGTTTACTTCAGCAGATTCCCTTCACCTTTGGGATATAATACACAAGGACATTAGCCCTGCATCCAAAGGCTTCCATGTCAGACTTTTCAGACTTTTCAGGATTCCCACATGCCCCAGCCTCTCTTACACCTTAGTCTTTGCATATGTTGTTCCTCCTGCCTAACACATGTCCCTTCTCTACTAGTGATTAACTCTTATTTGTTCGTTAAGGCACCGCTCAAGTGTCACCTTCTTCAGAGAGACTTTTGTGGCCAAGTTCTTCCCCATAGCTTGGGTTAGGAGCTTCATTTCCAAGTTGTTGTGACGTTGAGTGCCTGAAGTAACTGCCTCTATCAGAGTGCATTAAAATCATCTAATTACGTTCATCTTTACCCACTAGACTGAGAGCTCCATGAGTGCAAGTTCTTTCCTTACTCATTATGGATTAAATATGTATTTACCCAGAGCTTACTTGGTAAGCCAGAAACAGAGCTAGGCACTCAACATTTAGCAGGTCCTCTAATAATGTCATTTCTGTCAATGTCGATTCATTATAATGTTGATGAGATGTTCAGGAACTTAACTCTTGTTTATATCAATTAGCCTATGGCAAAACTGGTTTCATTTAAAGTTGCAGAAACTATTGATGACATTAAGTGAGGACTTACTGTGCAAGGGTGAGGGGAAACACAGGCACCAACTGTGCTCTCCTAGAACTTATAGTCTGTGTTAATTAAAAAAAAAATCATACCATAATGGGAAGGAGAAACACAATGCTATGAGAGTTCCTAGTAGTATTAGGGTTCTACAGAGAAACAGAACCAATAGGATGGGTGAATAGATAGAGAGATAGATGATAGATGGATGGATTGATAGATAGATAGATAGATAGATAGATAGATAGATGTAATATTGTGATTTATAATAAGAAATATGTATTTGGTCTTTGTGCTGTTCCTGGAAGAGAGCTCTTAAAACCCTGGGACTTTCCTAAGTAGTGAGAGGAATCAAGGTGTCTTTCACTATATTAATGAAGTGACTTGGGAACCCCCTTGTTTACCTAAGTCTGATGGGGAATGTTAGGGGAATCAACAATGTGATTAGAGGGTTGGAACTTTCCATCCCACCCCTGTAACATCCGGGGAGGGGAGAGGGGCTGAAAATTGAGTTCAGTCACCAGTGGCCATTGATTTAATCAACCATGGCTGTGTCATGAATCCTCCATAAAAACCCAAAAGGATGGGGCTTGGAGAACTTCTGCGTTGGTGAGAACATGGAGATTTGAGAAATGTTGTCCTTAACAGCCAAGTTGTTGTCCTTCAATCTTAGCTGTGGAGAGTGCAGAGGGCAGAGCTAGCTCAGCTCCAAGTTCAGTCACCATCTGGCTGCCTATCGGCAGCTCTTGGCCACTCAGCTCAAGGTGCTGTGTTCAATCTTAGTTGCAGGTGGACGTAGCCCACCATCCCCTACGGGAGTCGAACTGGCAACCTTGTTGTCAGGAGCATGTGCTCTCACCAGCTGAGCCATCCTGCCACATGTTGGCAGCTCAGCCACAGCTCAGCTTGGGTGCAGCTCACTGGCCCATGTGGGAATCGAACCAGCAACCCTGTTGCTCAGAGCTTGCATTCTTAACCAACTGAGCCACTCAGCTGGCCCATGAGGAATGTTGTCCATGGAGAGGGCATGGAAGCTCCTCACCCTTTCCCCATGCCTTGCTCTATGCATCTTTTCCATCTGGCTGTTCCTGAGTTATATCCTTTTATAATAAACTGGAGATCTAGTAAGTAAAATATTTCTCTATGTTCTGTGAGTCACTCTAGCAAATTAATCGAACCCAAGGAGGCAGTTGTGGGAATCTTTGATCTATAGCTGGTTGGTCAGAAGCACAGGTGACAATCTGGACTTGACAATTGGCATCTGGCAGCAGGGAGGGAGTGCAGTCTTGTAGGACTGAGCCCTTAACTTATAGAATCTGACACTATCTCCAGGCAAATAGGGTCAGAGTTGAGTTATTTGCTTGGTGTTGTTGTTAAAAAAAACCCCATATACTGGAATTGTTGTCAGAATCTTGATATAGATATTTATTATAATGAATTGGTCCACACAATTATGGAGGCTGGCAAGCCCAAATCCACATTGTGGGCTGAAAGACTAGATACCCAAGACAGCTCATGGTGCAGTTCCAGTCTGAAGACCAGCAGGTGGAGACCCAGAGCCAATGGTACGGATGAAGTCTGAAGATAGTCTGGAGAATTACCTCTTGCTTGTGGAGGCCAGTCTTTTTGTTCTATTCAGGCCTTTCATTGATTGTTATGAGTCCCACCACATTATAAAGGACAATTTAAGGTTCACCAATTTAAATGTTAATCACATCCAAAACCACCCTCCAAGATGACTTATAAAATTAACCATGGTAGTACCTTTGCCCTCATTCAAGAGGGAGGCTTCTTTGGAGAGAAGAGCAATAATCTGAAGAGTGGGTCAAGGACAAAGGACACATGGATAAGGGGTGGAGTGGGGGAGAAGAGGAGAGAGCATGTCAAGTAGAGAAAACAGCTTGTGCAAAGGTCCTGAGTCAAGAAGGAGCATGTATTTGGGGGGATCTGAAAAAAATGCCAGTGTGGCCAGAAGGGAAACAACAAGGAAGCTTGGCATGAGATGAATCTAGATAGGTGGGAAGGGGATGACCTTGTAAGGCCTTATAGGCTACAGTAAGAGCTTTGGTTCACGTCGCAAGAGCGTTTGGAAGTTATTGAAATGTTATGCAAGAGGATAACATCAGATTCGCATGTTGAAAAATTTCTGCTGGCTGCAACGGAGAAAATTAAGTGTGGGCAGGTGAGAGTAGCCCTGGAGACACTGGTTAAAGGCTATTTCCATCATCCTGCATGAGTCAATGTAGCTACAGCAGTGAGGTGCAGCAATGAGAAGTAGTTAGATGTTAGCAGTATTTGGGAGGCAATGTATCAGGACCTGGTGATAGACTGGGTAAGAGGGATCAGGAAGGGAGGGGACTAAAGCTTCCTGGGGGCAAGACTGAGTTTCCCTTCATGTGTTCCCCGTGCCAACCACAGCATCTAGCACGT
This sequence comes from Hipposideros armiger, assembly GCF_001890085.2. Taxonomy (NCBI): domain Eukaryota; kingdom Metazoa; phylum Chordata; class Mammalia; order Chiroptera; family Hipposideridae; genus Hipposideros; species Hipposideros armiger. The sequence goes on along the minus strand of NW_017731484.1, from coordinate 114,665 downwards.
AGCAAGTGCTCAGTAAATACTAGCTGATGTTTCTCTTCCCGCTTGGTTTTCTGCCACTGCCAACCTCACAGATTATTATGAGGAATAAAATGTGCCATTATTTGTGAAACTAATTCACAAACCAATAAGGCTTGACCTGAGTATGGTGGTTATTTTCCATGGATGGGCAAGGGAGACTGGAGGTCTGTTTCCTCCACTGAGTGTAGAAATATCTCTCAGACTATGTGTAGTCTTCCTTAGGGACTCAAAACCTGGTTATTTTCAGGCCACATTTACTGCAGATTAGAGCTGCAAGGACCAAGCATTTATTCATCAATCACTGAGGGATCATGTAGTGTGGGAAGGGCTTTGCACCCTATCGTATCAACCTCACTCCTATCTCCCACCAGGCCTCTACATGTGTTCAGAAGTAAGATCCTGAGACTTTGGCCCTAAATTTTTCTTCTGGTTTAGAGAAGCTAACCAAATTCTATAAGTTATAAGGAGGACATGGCAAGGGAAATCAGGGTAGGCCTGGTTGGACATATACTACTGATCTACCCAACATTTGGCTTTGCTAGATGACATGGGCCACCACTGGCCAATTAGACCTCAGAAAATATTTAATGTCCTTTTATGACTCCCTGGGATACTCCCTGAAAATGAGCATTGGAAGAAAAGGAAAGTAAGGGAAAGGGAGGGGCCCTTCCTCATCTCTGTGACTTCCCTGTTCATTCAATCAGCATGGACATTTCTGATAGCACCAATAGGCATTCCACATTTCCTCAAGGAGCAAAACTCAGAACCCTATACCAAAGGGTCCAGTGACTAAAGCAGGCACAGATGTGGCGGTACGAGGGATTGGCTGGGGATAAAGTGATGGAAAGAGGCCCACCCAAGAGCTATGGACTCTAAGGGATTGAGATGGAGGCATGTGTGACCTCCTCACTGATTCCTCGGCATTTGAGTGCGGGGACATTACAGAACTTAGAGGAGAGGACCAGGCCACAATTCTTCCAGAGAGGTCCCATCTCTCCCCTCCACTGGCATAAAGGAATCTCTACTCCAACTCTATCTTCCTATCACCCAAAGGATTGGGGTCAGGGAGGGTGGGCATGAGGCCAAGCTTCAAGCCCATTCTCTGCTACCAAGCAAAACCATACAGCCCAGATTTGCCAAGACAGCCTTAAGTTTACATACTGTTTCCCCTTTATGAATCTCAGGATCTCACTAATGAACACATGTAGTGGCTTGGTGGGAGATGCGAGTGGGGTTTTAATGAGAGGGTGTCTCTCTGTGACTGCAGTTCAGAAGAAGGGCCTAAAGAAATTGCATGTGTCTGATTGGGTCAGAAAGCATGGTCATAGCACATCAGCACAGGCATGCCTCCAGGCCCATAATCATCTGCTAACACATGTGGAACTGGATACCCTAAATGTTCTAGAAGAGCAAGGCTCAGGAAATACTCCCTAAAATGGGGAGGGGGCAGAGAGAGAAGTCTCTTTTTGGGGTTTACCTGCTAACTCCTAGAGCAGTGTCATGTAGAGCCAAGTCAGTAATACTGATGCCATCTTTATTTAAAATTTGGATATTTTGTTCACAGTGGATTTTCTGGCATTTAGATTTTTAAAAGATACTATTTATCTTGATTACTGAGTTTTTTTGGCACCCCTTTGACACCTCAATGACATTATTGTAAAGTGAAAATAATTTTAAGTATCTGTAGGCAGGCTGGGAGAGGGGGTGAGGGGCCAAGAACAGGAGGTTAGAGGAGTATGAGGAATGTCTAGAGTGTGAGAAAGAGAAAAACTGGAGAGAAAGAGGTCAAGTCGCTGGTGTAGACTGGCACCTAAGGAAGAATATAGTCAGTGGTAAAGTCCCCATGTTGAGGAATGGAAAATGCACTTTTAGGACAATGATGCCTTATATTCAGTATTGTCACCTACCTTGTTCTACGATAAATAAACCTCTTTATTTTCTCAGTTGCTTTGGTAAAAATTCTGCTGTATTAAGAGGCTTGGATTAACAATGCTTTGGGGAATGCAGGAATAGGAGCAGTGTCCAGTGTGTGGCTGATGACGGGAGAGTAAATTTGTTATGGGGGGCAAGTTAAGAGAATCCGGTGAAATCTGAGAGTTACAGCAAGAGGTAAAGGAGAAATATAAAGTCTTCTGAGAATCTTATTTAATTGGGAGGATGCTGGGTTTTCCACATGGTGTGCAGGATAAACTGCTTAGTTTGAATTATAAAGAAAGGTAATCCAAGATGCCTGAATGACTTCAATATACCCTGGCAGCAAAAAACCCATGACAACTAAACTTCATTGCCTTATTTTGTTATTGTTTTTCCTTTATTTTTTGGTTGATATTAAGAGCTAAATATACAAACAGACTATACATGGTCATAACACTCTGTCCCATAATCTTTGTACAACCAACCCAGAAAGTCAAACCAGCACCTCTGCAGCAATTGGCCCAGAAAAGACAGCAGTTGGTCAGTGATGGCCAGCTCCCCAAATTTTTGTCCCCGATTCCAACTCAGGACCAACCAGAGAAAGCTAGACATTCTCCCCAAACCAATGACACTGGATGCATCTGGTTTGCTTGCATCCAGCTTCCGCATGTCCACAGCCTCTTATCAGACCATACTTGAAACCGTCCTTTATTCACAATAAAGCCTCCTTGCTTCCCTGCCTGCTTTGACTCCTCTGCAAGCTCTGTATAAACAGTGAGGATGGAAAAGTGGCCATAGGTTAAACCTGGCAAGCTTAGGAGACTGAAAATAACCACTTAAGATGGTGTGAGCATAAAAAATTTCATAACTAAGTGGGCCATGGCAGGAAGTCACATCTTTAGCCAAAACCTTCCTTCCTATAGTTAATCTGTGCCTTTAAGTGGACCTGTCTATTGTCTTTTTGCACCTAAGATGACATCCTTGGAATGTCAGTAATCCTTTTTCCAGACCAGAGCTGGAAACTGCAGAGTCTCTCATTATTATACTTGTCTCCTGATTACCATCTCTATGTGCTGTAAAAGTGAACTATTAACTATCCTGCACCCCACCTATGTAAAAAGTACCTGTTTCTCCAATTTACTTGTATCCAATTCCAGAGATTTCCCCCCTTTTCTTTCTCCCACCCCCTTAATCTATCACCAATGGATTTCATATAACCCTCTTCCTTTGATTCTATGTATAAAATAAGCTGCAAACCACCACTTTTTTTTTTTCCAAACCACCATTTTGAGGAGCATTTTCTCAATCCATTGAGAATGTGCTTCCTGGTAATTGTCAGTTTGGCTCAAAAAAACTCTGATAAGCTTTCTCTTAGGCTGGATATTTTTTATCCACAACTGACTGTTTTCATTTGGGTGTCCTTTGTTTATTTTCACAATATTCTTGGGTTTTATAGGTAGGGAATTATGTGCACTGCAATTAAGACTTCCTCCTATCTGATAGCTATACATTTATGTCTTCTGTCTTATTATAGAGTTGAAATTAGCACAGCAATGTTCTATAACAGTGACAATAGCAATCATAGCTATCTCACTCCTTACTTTATTGGGATTGTTTCTGAAGTTTTGCCTTTAAATCCAATATTACCTATTGGTCTGAAATGAATATATATTCCTTCTCTTATTAAATAAGCATATTTTCATCTCCAGTTTATTTACATTTTTCTTTTTTGTATCAGAAAATGTTTTTTTGTGTTCATTGAGTTAATATTTTAATTTTTCTCCTTGTGTGTAATAACATGTGACTGGAAAAGGGACCACATATTAAACCTGACAAGCTCAGGATTCTGAAAAATAACCACATAAGATGGTCTGAATATAAAAATTCCTAACTAAAAGCAAGTCGTGGCCAGTAGTCACATTCTTGGCCTTTAGCTTCCTTGACAAAGGTCAATCTTTACCTTAAGGGAGCCTGTCTGTTGTCTTTTTGCATCTAAGATAACATATCCTTGCAATATCAGAGTTATCTCTTTTTCCAGACCCCCCAGGGGGTACAACCCACCATACCAGAGCAGGAAGCTACAGAATCCTTCATTATTATCTTGTTCCCTAAATACTATCTCTATGTGCTGTAAAATGCTATTAACTATCCTGTACCCACCAATGTAAAAGAAGTGTGTGTCTCTCCATTTTATTTATTATCAAATCCCAGAGATTTTCCCACTTTGCCTTCTCCCACCCCCTTAATCTACAACCATAGGGTTTCATGTAAGCCTCCCCCTTTGATTTTAATGTATAAAATAAATTGCAAAATGGCCATTTTCTCAATCCATTGAGACTTTGCTTCCTGGCAATTGTCGTCAGTTTGGTTCAAATAAACTCTTATAAGCTTTCTCTTAGGCTCAATGTTTTTTGTTGACACATATTAGTAGATATTCTAATTATGGTCCTTACTTGTATCCTTATAAAAATAAACCTACTTCATCACAATGCATTATTCTTTTAACACAGTGCTGCATTTAATTGGTTAATTAAATTGGTTAATAATATTTTATTCAGGATTTTCGCGTCTATATTCATAAGTCACATTTTCTGTAATTTTCTCTTTTTGGTATTATTTTAGTCAGATTTTTTACTTGAATTTTATTTCATCTACTGTTAATATTATAGAATCTACTTATTTTGTTGTTGCTAGCATTAACAACTGGCTTTGAAATACATATTTTTGGTTTGAAATACATATTTTTTTGGTCTTGTTAAGGGACTATATCTAGACCTATATTTGGAGGATGAATTCTTTGGCAATGATTTTCAGTTTAGTCCATGTTTGTTAGTCTTTTTAGACCCCCTACACATTCTTGAGTTAATGTTGATAATTTATATTTTCCCATAAATTTACCATTTTGTTAAGATTTTCAAATGAGTTGGCATACAGTGTTACATAGGTCTTATTTTTTAAATTTACTGTCCATATGTGTGATTATAATCTTTAATCTGTGGTAATAACCTACCATTTCTAATTTGGTGCACTATTGTTATCTTTTTTCTCCTTCTGTAGGTACAGACATTTGTTTGTTTGTTTGTTAGTTTTGGATATTTAGTCAATGTATAGTTTGGGTTTTCTCTTGAGACAAGGATTTGAGTTCAAAAAGTTTATTTGGGTGGAGCAGGAAAACACTGGAGAAGACCAAGGAGGTAACCCGGGGAAGGAAGGCAGCTAATAAAGGATGAGTTGTTCAGCCAGCCACCACTGAGGGAACTGGAAAGTGAGCCTGGGGAACTCTGGGGAGGAAAATCACTCCTCAGAGGGATCCCACCAGAGGGCTGGTGGAGTTATTTACACACAACTCCTGACAGTTACTGGTTGAGAGTTACTTTTTGAGGAAGTGGGGTGGGTTGGGGATGTCAGAGTGTTTATTCCCTGGCACTTTATAGCCTGTCTTGGGCACAAGCAGAAAGCCCTCCCAGTCTCCGAAAAAGCTGTCATGCAAAGGGATGTAGACAATGACATGGGAATTCCTTTGGAAGACACCAAAGTGATGATGTCCTGGGTACGTGAGACAGGACAACAGCTTCTGCCACATACACCCTCTAAAGCTTATTTGCCAATTCTGCTTTTTCATAGGTTTCTAATTAATTTCATGTTTTAGCTTTATCAATTTACTTCTGTTTTTAAGCTTTCATTTAATGTTCCTCTTTTTAACTTCTTGAGTGATATGCTTACTTTATATCCTTTTACTTTCTTATTTGATAAAAGCATTTCAGATTGGTTATAAGGAATAGTTGAGAAACTAGTTGCAAAAGTGCTTAGCACAGTCTCTATCACAAAGTACTCAACTAATGTTAATTATTTTTATTGAGTACTTGAAGCTGCTTCTGCCTATAGATTTGGCTGTTGATAGGTGGTGTTGCCATTATAATTATTTCCCAAGGGTTCTGTAAATTGCAGTTTTGGTTTCCTCTTTGAACCATGGAATCTTTTTTTTTTTTTAAAGATTTTTATTGGGGAATTGGGGGATGGGAACAGTGCTGGGGAATTGGGGGAAGGGGAACAGACAAGTTGCTGTCCTTTTGTTCTTCAGTCTAGTTGTGGAGGACGTTGCTTCACTGGCCCAAGTTGGCACCATCATTGCGCTCTTCCCGGGTGAGGCAGATCAGTCCCAGCTTCTGGACGGCTGCTCACTGCGGCTGCTGGCCGCTCACGCTGGCTGCTGGCTACACACGGTAGCCCATGGCAACCCACTGCCACAGGGGCTGCAGCCTACGCCGTCGCCAGCGACCCACTTGGCAGCCCAGCTCCAGGTTGAGCTGTTGTTCAGCATCTTAGCTGTAGAGGGCAGTGTCACTGGCCCTCATATGTGGGATCCGAACCGGGGCCCTCTGGCATCCCAAGCGAGTTCTTAACCATCGCGCCACTCGGCCAGCCCCTGGAATCTTTTAAAGAATGTTTGTTTTCATACTGTTACTGGAGAGTGGGCCCTTCTCAGAGAAATGTCTAGGCTTGGTTTTCACACCAGGGCTCGAACCCCAGAGGTGTCCAAACTGGATTCCCAGACTACGGGTTGAACCTGGGCTTTATGCAAAATTGGGAATCTTAGCCATTCTGGCTTGAATCTCACACCAGGGGTCAAACCTGGCGGTGTCTAGGCTAGTTTCCCAAACTGGGGGTCGAGCCTGGGCCTTCAAGTAAAACTGGGACTCAGTCGCCCTGGCTTGGCTGTCACACTGGGGGTTGAACCCAGCAGAGCCGGGGCTAGATTCGCAGACCAGGGGTCAAACCCAGGCTTTCGAGCAAAACTGGGAATCTTAACCATGCAGCCTGCCAGACGACAGGCCCTCATTGGCGCAGTGTCCAGGTTCTTGGCGTCTCAAGCAAAGAAGTGAATGACATATCAAGGTAAAGTAGTGAAAGAGCAGTTTATTAGAAGAAAAAGTACACTTTAAAGAAACAGAAGCAAGCCCGAGCAGAAGGCAGTGGCTCAAGGGCTATTATTAGAAGAGAAAGTACTCTCCAAAGAGTTTGGAGTGGGCCGAGCGAAAGAAGAGGCTCAAAAGGCCCTGACTGACCAGGACTTGGAGTTTTCATCCCCTTTTTCTCTAGAATGGGCTGTTCCTCTCTGGGCGTGGGACCACTTGATTGACGCCTGTGATTGACAAGAGGCTATTACCTCATCTTTTTAGACTGCACATGTTCCTTCCCAGGATTCAGTCTGTTATAATTATGTTAAGGAACTTCTGGGTATATGTATGATATAATGGTGGTATAATGAAGCCCAGGTGAAATGAAGGTCGTTGTGGCCTTTACTGCACAGGTGTGAGTGACTGGTCTAATCTAGTTGGGTATTTTGTACCCATTTGTTTCCTCGCAGGGGTGGGTAATTGCAATGAAAAGGGAAGTTTTGGGTGGAGAGGGGAGGTCTTTTGGGCGGTCTCATTCTGTGGGTTGTGTTGGACATGCAGGAATGCAGAGACCCGATGCCCACCTCTAACTGCCTGCCTTGTTTTCCCCTTGAGAGACGTGATCCCCATGAAATCTCTATGGGAAGTTGAGGGGTAGGAGGTCTTTTCTTCTGTATCTGCTTCCTACTGGGCAGGAGCATAGAGGCGTCCCTGCCTATTGGAGGATTCACAGAACTCTGACCCTAGCTGATCTCAGATGAGAGGAAAAGGTCTCTAGATCTGGCTGGAAGACCATGTTGGCTTCTTTGGTTGCGACTGGCAATCTTGTTGTGGTATAAACTGTATCTCCAAGACCCCTGAATGAGGAACAATAGATTGTAATTGGCGCCACTCAGGTGGCGCCAATTGTCCAGGAGCTGGGCCCAGAATGGGTTTGGAAAGAATCATTAGGCTTACTGGCCTGGGAAAATGTTAAAACCTATTTAGTCTCTGGGATGGAATTGTCCAAGAGTTAGGTCTGAAATGGCTCAGGGGATGTTGGGAAGTCACAGGCGTTTAAGTAGTTATCTGAAGCAGGGGTAGGAGATTTCTATGATTCAGATGAAAAACAATCTATTGTTTATGATTAAGAAACTGAGTTACACAACAATCAAGAAGCAGGGAGATAGGAGACTTCTATGATTCAGGTTAGTAGCAATCTATAGGATTCAGAAACTGATTAGAAAAGTAATCAAAGCCAGGAGCTAAGGAACTAAGAAACTAGGGAGAAGGACACTTAACATTTCTATAGGAAAGAAAACTTAAAAGTTTTTCAGTGGGGGGCTACTTGTTTGGCCTGTTATGAAAGTGTTGGCTTAACGAGCAGAGCTCAAAGCTATTGATACGAGGTGGCTACTTGATAGAAAATCCGTCCACTCTATGGAGCCTGTGGTCATTTAACCAGTTATTGAGGTGACGTTAATTGTCCAGGAGCTGGGCCCAGAACGGGTTGGGAAGAACATTAGGCTTCAATGATTACAATCAACAAGTATAAGTCACAAGTTTCAGGATAATTATCTAAAGCAGGAGGTAGGAGGTAAAGAACTGAGAAAAAGGAAACTTTAAGGAAAAGGAAACTTAAAATTCCTATAGGAAAGAAAACTTAAGTTTTTCAGTGGGAGGGCTACTCGCTTGGTCCGTATCAATACCAAGTAGTTGGGACATTTTTTTTTTACATATTTTTTTCAATTTCTAGTTTAGAACTGTGGTATAGGGTATAGTTATATGTAATTTCTGTGTTTGGAATTTAGTTAGGATTTTTTGGTGGTTTAATATGTAATCAGTTTTAAAAGCTATTCCATAGTCACTAAAAAAAGATAGTGTATTTGTGGGCGCCCACGTATTGCATCCTCCCAGGTTAGGAAATGTTTACACAACCACATACCAGGAAAGTGGCACACCCCAAATCTACTGGGACAGAGGTTCCTGCATTCAGGGTTCTTGGACCTCGCCTATGTACCTCCTCACCCAACTGTTCATCTGTGTGCTTTATAATGTTAAAAGATAAACTGAAGCATATTAAAAGTATGGAGAACTTATGTGAACAAAAATCATTTGAAATTGCGAAGTGCCAAACTGGAAGTGGTAAGGAGCATTCTGCCAATATATGTAAGGGAATGACTTATATAGAGAGGGTATAGAAGCAAAGGAAGGAGATTACTTGATTGGCTATTGCTTAAAGCCTAGTTGTTGTTTAAGAGTGGCTCTCCCTAGGTTTTGATTTTGGTAACCTTGAGGCATTTACAGGCTTAGATTTTGGTTTGTTTACATTAGATCCACCTCAGTCTAATGACTTCCTTGTTTAATTAATTTAACAATAATAAATGAAAAGACTAAATATAGAATTTCCCTGAGTTCCATGAGTTATTCTACCAAATTATGGAACCTGGTTGGGGGACAGGGATGTGGGAATCCCTGACTTTGTAGCCAAGTTGGACAGAAGTGTGAGTAACCTGGGGACCCAATACTTGAGACTGATGTGTAAAGAGAGGACAGTCATATGGGACTGAGCCTAAAATTGTGGAGACTGGTGCTAATTCTGTATATTTAATGTCAGAATTGAATTTAATTGAACTGAAATGAATTATAGGGCATCCAGTTAGTGTCAAGGGAATCAAAGAATTGGTTGGAGTGAGGGGGAAAAAAAAACCTCTCATGCTTCGAAAAGATAAAAATCTACTTTTAGTGTATGTGTTTGTTAATATTTTCTAAATATTTGCTATTTAGACTGTAAGGATTAGACCAGACCTATCCCTACCCAGCCTGTTGATGGTGGTGCCACATAGAAATCAGACATGATGTGTTGCTTTGAAACAAGGCTCTTTATTGCTGCTGCTGCTTTTTGTTTGTAGTGGTTGCTCATGCCTGGGCCTTTCTGCCTGGCTTCTCACAAAGCTACTGTGCTGCCGTGCTTAAAAGGACTCGATTGGAACCCTTTCCAGGGCCAGGGACTGTCCCAGGGCCTGCCCTTGTCTCCATACTTTGCCTTGCAAATTGGGAGTGTCTCAAGATTTTCTCTTCTGTTGTCACAGATGAAAATCACTCCAAAGTCTTTCTCCAGTCTAGAACCATCTGAACTTCATTTAGTGTAAATGCATTCATCGACAGAAAGGGCCCAATTCTTCTTCACGACAATGCCTGATGGCACATCGCACAACCAACCCTTCAAAAGTTGAATGAATTGGGCTACGAAGTTTTGCCTCATTCACCATATTCAACTGACCTCTTGCCAACTGACTACCACTTCCTTCAAGCATCTCGACAACTTTTTGCAGGGAAAACACTTCCACACCCAGCAGGATGCAGAAAATGCTTTCCAAGAGTTCGTCAAATCCCGAAGCATGGATTTTTATGCTACAGGAATAAACAAACTTATTTCTTTTCTTTCTTTTTTTTTTTTTAGCTGACCCATCCTGCCACCTGTTGGCAACTCAGCGGCAGCTTTGCTCAGGACAGGACTCAAACTGCTGTTGCTCAGAGCTTGCACTCTTGAGTGAGCTCTTAACCAACTGAGCCACTCGGCCGGCCCCAAACTTATTTCTCATTGGCAAAAATGTGTTGATTGTAGTGGTTCCTATTTTGATTAATAAAGATGTGTTTGAGCCTAGTTATAATGATTTAAAATTCAGGTCCAAAACCGCAATTATTTTGTATCAACCTAATAATTTTGCTGTCCTTAATCGTTTTTATCACTGTAACCATAGTATGGGGCCAACTGTGTGTGTGTCTTTAGGGACAATTGGAGAAGGGAGCTGGGAGGATTTTTCTGGTTAGGGCCACCCTTGGGGTGAGAGTGAATGGTCAGGGCAGGGCCAGAGGAGAAGGGAAAACAAGGTGAGTTCTTGACCTCTCCTAAGGATTAAGGGTTGTAAGACCCATGCCCAGGTTCTAGACAGAGTTAAATTTCCTATTCAAAAGAATCACCCAAATGGTAGAATTTCAGGCACTGGGCAGACTGTCAAGTAAACATTTTGTAGCAGATGGTAGGGATTAAAAGAATAGTCTACATTGTGGAGCGTACAGGTGCCCGCTGAGCCACATAGGAGGATGGTGCTCTCAGCTCACTGGGTGACTCAAAGAGAAAGTGGCAGTTACCTCCTTCTGCCCTGGGGCAGGGACCCACACTATGCCTGAGGCCAACTGAACTTACTCTATTGGTTTGGTTGTACCTGGCAGTCAAGAATTAATGGTGCTCCTAAGACCATCCCTTGGTCAACATTACAGAGTACAGATCAGAGGAAGCAGATGAGTGCCAGGGGCAATTGTAAAGAAGTCAGTGTGTAGCAACGACTTTTCCTGAATGTGCAGACCTTGCCTCTGCGCTGTTTCATTCAGCAAGGTTCAGACACTCAGAGAGTAATGTCTAATAGAAATATAATGTGAGCCACATACAGAAATTTAAATGTTCTAATAGCCACTTTAATATAATAGTAATATAAAGGTAAAAAGGAAACAGGTGAAATATATTAATATATTTTTAAAAAGATTTTATTGGGGAATTGGGGGTGGGGAACAGACAAGTTACTGTCCTTTTGTTCTTCAGTCTAGTTGTGGAGGATGTCGCTTCACTGGCCCATGTTGGTATCATCATTGCGCTCTTCCCAGGTGAGGCAGATTGGTCGCCGGCCTCTGGACAGCTGCTCACAGCGGCTCTCAGCCGCTCACGCTGGCTGCCAGCCACTCACGGTAGCTTTATAGCAGCCCACTTTAGCTCCACTGCAGCCTATGCTGTTACCGGCGACTCATGGCAGCCCAGCTCTAGGTGGAGCTATTGTTCACCATCTTAGCTGTAGAGGGCACAGTGTCACTGGCCCTCACATGGGATCCCAACTGGTGCCCTGCTGCTCAGAGCTGGTGTCCCAAGCCAACTCTTAACCAACATGCCACTCTGCCGGCCCGGAATATATTAATTTTAATAATATATTTTATTTACCTACTATATCTTAAATATTACCATTTCAATGCATAGTCAATACTAAAATTATTGAGCTATTTTAATTCTATTTTGTTTTGCACTAAGTCTTTGAAATTTGGGTGCATTTCACACTTGTGGCATACCTAAATTCAGACTGGCCACGTTTCAAATGCTCAATAGTTGCATGTGGCTACCATATTGGATAGTGCAGCTCTAAGACATCCAGGGATAATTATAATAGGAAGCATTTATGAAACAACTACTATCACATGTATTAAATCACTTAATCCTCATAGCAATACTCTGAGGTACTTGCTACCTACTAAAGAATGAGTATCCCTTGGTTTCTGGCCCTCTTTCTCCATCTTTAAAAAGCCAGTGATGGAGCACTTTCTGTCTTTGATCCCGCTTCCTCTACTTTCATCATCACCTGGATTTCTTCTGATGCTGACTTCTCCTGAGTCCCTTTTGTAAGGATCCTAGTGATGACATCAGGCCCACCTGGATAACCCAGGAAAATCTTTAATTTAATCACATCTGCAAAGTCTCTTTCGCCATATAACGTAATCTTTACAGGTTCTGGAATTAGGGTATGGACATCTTGGGGGGGACATTATTCAGTCTACATAGAGGGTGACTTTATTTTCGTAATCATGTAGGGAAACCACAGTTTTTCCACTTCCTCTCCGCGTTGTCTGTGTAGTCAGCTCACCCTGCTCATAGAAAAGACCTATTTCCTTTGCTTCATCAAATCTGAAGCACCGGCTGCTGCTGGAAGAAGCATGGCCTTGCTTCTCCTGGCATCTCTGTTCTTCCTCTGCTCTGGTCTCTTACTGCTGTGAATGACTCTGCTCGGATTTATGTGTGTCTCTTCCTCTGAGAGGGCTGAAAATTTGTGAGGAGCCCTTCTTCCTACATTTTGCTTCTCATTTTGGGTAAAACTGGCCAGAACCACTGACCAGAGGCGGTACCCCTGATCTCTTAGAAGGGACTTGAAAGGTCATCTAACCTGCCACCCCACTCCTGCCCTACCACTACTCTGCTCTACTGTGTCCACACCAACATTGACTTTCAAGCTTGACCTCTCAAGCAAGTCATTTCTTTCCTAACAATGATCTTACAAGTTAATTTATTAAAGTCCTTTAGTTGCAAGTAATAGAAACCTACTTGAATAACTTATGGGGAAAAAGAAAAAGAGGCAGTCAGAAAACCTCTCTTAGGGAGATATGATCTCTTGCTTTTCTTGGCAACCTGAGGACTCCTTCCCTAGGAAAGGGAGACATTCTCGGTTCACCTCTGACTCCCAGCACATATTCAGTTGTGATTCTTCAGTCCATAGCTCCTCAAATACCCGCTTGCCGTATGTGCATCACTTCACCTGAAGAATAAGGACTCAGAGACCTATGACGGTGTGTGGGCACACACTGGGCAGGAGGGCAAGTCAGTAAAAGAAGAGCCTGGCCAGGGTGCTAATGACTGACCAAGACACTGGGATATGAACTGGAACTTCAGTGTTGTTATATTTAATGTGTGTGTGTGTGTGTGTGTGTGTGTGTGTGTGTGTGTATGTGTGTGTATACAGATATACCTAACAGTACACAAAGTTTGGGCACCTACTATGTGCTAGAAATTGTGCTAGCGTTAAGAGGTGTCTTTATTCTGCCTTAAAATTTCCTGTGAAAGACAAAGGATTGCAGGACAGTTTGATAAATGCTGTAAGAGTTGTCAGTATTGGGTACAAAAACAGCACAAAGAGGCATGATTTCCTGTGCTTGGTTGTGCCCAGGAAACCTTTACAGCAGCAGTTCTCAACCTTTCACAGGGGTTGCCTTAGATCATCGGAAAACACATATTTTCGATGGGCTTAGGAACGGAGACACTGTTCCTCTATCCGTCTCCAGGCCCACATGCAGATATGCCCACATACGAGTACCCGGCAACCCTTGTGAAAGGGTTGTTCAACCCCCAAAGGGGTCGCAACCCACAGGTTGAGAACCACTGCTTTACAGAGAAGGGGATATTTGAAGTAGTCTTAATAAGAATTCAAAGATAACTAGGAAGTGTGTGCGTGTGTGTGTGTGTGTGTGTGTGTGTGTGTATGTGTGTGTGTGGTGGGGTGGGGAGTCCTGGGGAGTGGAGAAGAGTGTTTCAGGAAGAAGAAATTATAGGGCCTCAGACCTTGATGTGACAGCACTGGAGTTTAGAGAAGAGCAGATAGTTCTGCATAGCTGTCAGGAGGGGACTGGGCGGGGGCAGGGGATGAGAATCATAGTGGAGCACAGGCTGAATTGGAAGAAACTTAAGTCTTTTTATTTTATCTTGTAAGGGACCAGACATCTTAGAAAGAATAAAAGCAGAAGCATGACAAGGTTTGAATGTGAGAAGGAGGACTCTAACAGTGTGGAGGATGGATTAAGGGCAGGGAGACTGGGGGCAGTTGAGGTCAGTTAAGAAAAGCAGAGACCAAGACAAAAGTCGACATGTAAGAGTCACAGGGGAAGCCCTGCACATGTGATGGATAAAGAGGAAAAGAAGCAGTAGCCTGGAAGAACCTTCAAACCTTACATAATGCAGGTGCGACACCTGTGAAAGGAGAATGGGATTGAGGGAAGCGTGGGTAGGAGAAGCCTCTGACCACAGTGTAGCTCTAGCTCTGAGAAATCTCAGCCAGGCTGATGGGGTGTCCCAGGGCTGACGGGGTGCCTCTTAGCAATGTTCTATGTCATGCACAAATGGCCTATCTCTGGTACCCTCTGTGCTAAGTCACTGTCTGGGAGCCACTTGGGGACACTGCAGATCTAGAGGTGCAGCGGCTAGAGGCTGTCAGCCAGCTAGGCTCCTTGCACACTTTCCGGCCAGCATGGAGATGACTGTAGCAGCCCAGTATGAACTAAGGCAATAACTGGGGAATGGAAAAGAGACACGAAAGACGGGTTACCTCATTAGCACCCCTGGTCTGGGCAGGCTGCTTTCTGCCAGCCTCCTGGAAGGGTTTAAGCTATTCTCCCTGTGGGTGTGGTTGCAGCGCCCCTTTCTCCATTTTTCTTGAGCATACCACAAGCTTGGTAGCTGTCTTAGTCAGCTTGAGTCGCCATAATTAATACCACAGGCTGGGGGCTTTAAACAACAGATTCATTTTTTCATAGTTCTGGAGGCTAGAAGTCCAAGATCAATGGTTGGTTTCTCTCGAGGACTCTCTCCTTGGCTTGTAGATGCATGCATTTTCTCTGTGTCCTCACATGGTCTTCCCGCTGTATGTCTGTGACCTAATCTCTTCTTATAAGGACACCAGTCATATTGCATTAGGACCAACCCTAATGACTTCATTTTAACTTAATTACCTCTTTAAAGACCCCCATCTCCAAATACAGCCACATTCTGAGGTCCTGGGGTTAGGATTTCAATGTATGGATTTGGGGGAGACAATTCAGCCCACAACAGTGAATTATCTCATCTCTTATTGTGCTGAGGCTGAGGCCATTTTACTAGATTGTTTCCACTTTTCTTTCTATTCCTTAGGACTTTTCTGCGTGTCCAATTTCTATTGTTTTTTTCCTTTACTCTTCTCACATTGCTTGATCAGCTTCTGCTTTCTACCTCCTTAAGGGTCCTGTCCTATCAATTATTCAGCATCTCCCATCCCTCCCCTGTTTACCAGTGTACTCAGGGCTACTACATCATTAAAATACTTTCTTCCAAAGTTGTTGCCTCGCCTCACCTTTCCCCTCCCAATATAGTCTGAGCAAGATGGCATGCCCTTCCCCACTGTTTTCTGATCATCTGGTTTATTCTCGGTGCAGTTATGTTGTTTTATATAAATGTATAAAATATATAGGTTTGTTCTTAAGCATAATGTGCTTATGCCGAACAGATTGTTTTCAAACTTTTTTTTTTTAAAGATTTTATTGGGGAGCTGGGGGAGGGGAACAGACAAGTTGCTGTCCTTTTGTTCTTCAGTCTAGTTGTGGAGGGTGCCACTTCACTGGCCCATGTTCGTATTATGATCATTGCGCTCTTCCCGGCTGAGGCAGTCGGTCACCAGCCATTGGACGGCCGCTCACAGCAGCTCACGGCAGTTCTTGCCGACTGCCGGGCATTCACAGCAGCCCAGCTCCAGGTTGAGCTGTTGTTCACCATCTTAGCTGTACAGGATGCAGCATCACTGCCCATGTGGGAACCGAACCAGCGGCCCTGCTGCTCAGAGCTCGCACTCCCAAGACAACTCTTAATCAACTGAGCCACTCGGCCGGCCCCAGCTTATTTTTTCACTTAATAAATGTCCTTGAGATATTTTTTACATTAGTATACACAGATCTATCATACTTTAGTTGGTGCTAGTGGTTTGGAGGTTGGTGGAGATGTTCGTATTCTTCTCTGGAAAAGCAGTAACATCAGGCCTGAGTTTCAGCTTTGTTGGTGAGCAGGGCCATCACCCCAGAATGGCAGCTTACCTAGGGTAATGTCAAGGGAGGAAAGCTGCCTGGCTGGGAGGCTTGCTGGGAAATGTCTTGGCTTTAGATATAAACCTATTTGCTATGGGCTGAATTGTACCCACCCCATCCAAATTTATATGTTGAAGCCCTAACCCCCAGCATCTCAGAGTGTGACCATATTTGAATATGGGATCTTTAAATAGGTAATTACATCAAAATTGGGTCTTTAGGGTAGTCTTAATGCAATGTGACTGGTGTGTTTATAAGAAAAGGAAATTTGGACATAGACACACAGAGGGAAGACACAGGGAGAAGACAGCCATCTCTAAGCCAAGGAGAGAGACCTGGAATAGATCCTTCCCACATGGCACTCAGAGGAACCAAACCTGCCGACATCTTCATCATGGACTTCTAGTTTTCAGAACTGTGAGAAAAAAAATCTGTTGTTTGGAACCCCCAGTCTGTTGCATTTTGTTACAGAAGCCCTAGAAAACTAATACACTACTGTAGTAGGTAGTCTCTTTCAGATTGCAAGAAAAAGAGATAGGCTCGGGCTTAGAAGAGCTTGAGTAATGAGGATTTATTTTAAGGCTACAGGACAAGTAATAAAACTGTCTCAACTGTCTGATAGCCAGGACTCACAGAAGAGTGGGAATTAGTTGACAGTGACTCTGGCTGCGCAGGCAGTGGTGGTTCCCCACAAAGTGGATGCCTGCATGAGAGGTAAGCATTTTCTTTGCTCAGATTCACTCTCTCTTGTGTCTTTACTTCTACTTACGTTTCTGTTCCTTCTGCTTTCACTGCTCTTTTACTCTCTGCTTCCTATTCAAAGCTTCTCAAGAGAGAATCTAATTGGGAAACAGCACTCTATGATACAGCTCTCTCTCATAAATCTAGTCTAGCCAGTCCTCAATCCTTGGTCCAATAAATTACATCCAAGGTAGCAAGATCATAAAACTCAAGCAATGTTAAATTTTGCTAGAGTATTAAGACAAAATTGATTTCTCCTGAAGAGGCCATGTATTTGGTAGGCACTTATAATATCAAACACTTCTATCCGAGTTCATGTATTCCAGCATGGCCTTGGGAAGATGTATTAGTCTGCCAGGGCTGCCATAACAAACCACCACAGACTGGGTGGCTTAAACGATAGACATTTATTTTCTCATAATTCTGGAGGCTAGAAGTTTAAGACCAGAGTTGGTTTCCTCTGCACCCTCTCTCCTTGCCTTGCAGACTGTCACCCTTTTGCTGCCTCTTTCCAGGGTTGTCTGTCTGTGCATAAGCACTCCTGGTGTCTTAATCTCCTCTTCGTATAAAGGTACCAGTCATATTGGATTAGGCCCCACCCTAACAGCCTCATTTTAACTTAATTACCTCTTTAAATGTCCTATCTCCATTCTCAGGTACTGGGATTCAGGGCTTCAACATATGAATTTGGGGGGAGGGGGTGCAGTTCAGCCCACAACTGAGGGTAAGCAGTATCCTGCCTCTGCTAACCCTCTTACACTCCAAGAGGTCCTTATCCTTTGGTTTAGGTGTTGGTGCTCCTTCCTGGGATTTTTGTTCCTGCCATCTGACAAGGAAAAGGAAAATCAGATGGGTTCGAGTTATGGACACAGAGTAATGGAGGAAGACATAAGAAGAGTTGGAGAAGGGCCGGCTGAGTGGCTCAGTTGGTCAAGAGTTTGCTTAAGAGCACGAGCTCTGAGCAATAGGGATGCTGGTTCGATTCCCACATGGGCCAGTGAGCTTCGCCTGAGCTGAGCTGCTGCTGAGCTACCAACAGGTGGCAGGATGGCTCAGCTGGTGAGAGCACGTGCTCCTAATGACAAGATAGCCTGCTTGATGGTGGGCTACGCCCATCCATGGCTGGGACTGAACTCAGCACCTTGAGCTGAGCTGCTGCCTGGATGGCTCGAGCGTGTTCTCTTAACAGCAAGATTGCCAGTTCGACTCTCGCATGAAAGAAAAAAACAGAAGAGTTGGAGAGTGACAAGTGAACATATTAAATAGGCTGAGTTGTCAAATAGGGCTAATCTGAGGATTAGAACTTAATCCTTAATCATCAGGAGTCTCTATTGTCCATCAAGGAGGAAGCAGGCAGGCACTTGAGCAATGTTGTTGGGTATCCTTCTATTGCTAGTCACTTTCAAGAGAGAACAAAGGTAGCCATGAGATGAAAAGACAGGAGATACCAAGGCTGGTGGAAGGGGTTAGGGATATGGTAAATGGAAAGAGGCTGGGAAGAAGGTGAGAAGGTGGGTCTTTCTGATTAAGAGTAGAACCAAGGGCTCAGTTCATTGTGAGAAGATATCTGTGCTCCAGAAGCCCATCTGGAGCTGTGCCTAGGAATCATTGCTCTAATGCGGGGGTCGGCAAACTGCGGCTCACGAGCCACATGCAGCTCTTCGGGTACGTTCCGTCTCAAAAGTTTGCCGATCCCTGGAAGAGCCAATCCTGTCCCTCACAACAATTTAAAAACTATTCGAGAGCCATAAATATATTTTTACATAATCACCATTATGTGAATAATATCCTTTAAAAATTTTGTAGGGGCTGGCCAAGTGGCTCAGTTGGTTAAGAGCGCGAGCTCTGAGCAACAGGAACACCAGTTCGATACCCACATGGGCCAGTGAGCTGCGCCCGAGCTGAGCTGCCACTGAGCTGCCAACAGGTGACAGAATGGCTCAGTGGTTAGAGCACGTGCTCCTAACAACAAGGTTGCCGGTTCAACTCCTGAATGGGATGGTGGGCTACGCCCACCCACAACTAAGATTGAACATGGCATCTTGAGCTGAGTGGCCGCGAGCTGCTGATGGGCAGCTGGATGGCAACTGCACTTGGAGCTGAGCTAGCTGTGCCCTCTACAATTTAAGATTGAAGAAAAACAACTTGGCCGTTCCCCTTCTATAATTCCCAACACTGTTCCCCTTCCCCAATTCCCCAATAAAATCTTTTTAAAAAATTTTTATAAATGAAACTATGATAGTTTTATTTTTATTTTCAATTTTACTTCAGAGCCACATGTACATACCCACAGGGCCGCATGTGGCTCGCGAGTCGCAGTTTGCTGACCCCTGCTCTAGTGGGTGGTTAGGGATGAGCTCTCAGCCGTAAAAGACATGGGAAACAACAGAAGACACATGTTGCTGATTAACCGTAAACTTCCTTTGCCTTGGTGTTGCTCAGAGGGTGCCAAACTTCTCTCTGATCCTTATTTTCCACTAACTCCTCACTCCTACTTTATGCCCCATTCAGACCTGACCATCTAATATTTCCTGTGGTTTCCTATCTCTGTTCATTCCAGTTCCTTCATATACAATTTATTTCTCTTATAACTGTCTCCAAATCCCTTCTCAATACCAGTTGAGCACTCCAGCTGGGTGGGCTCTCTCCCTTCTTTGAACTGTCCTGGTACTCTGACCCTTTGTGTTTCCATTTATGTTTTTACCGCATGGCTAGATGGCCTGGGAATGAAGACTGCCGGGTGCAATTTTGGGTCCCCAGTTTCACTTAGCACAGTGCCTTACATATAGTAGAATTAAATAGATCTTTGTTGAGTTGAATGGAAATAGAAAAAGATTGCCTTATGTTATTTTCTTTAGGTCATTCATGGTAAAGAGTCCCAGGAGAGTGTCTTTTGGTCAAGAAAATATTTTTTGGCTACTGTACTTTGACTCTTAACTCCTGCCCTTTGAAGCTTAGATTGATTTAAATCCCTTTGCTTTTACACACTTAAGCTTGCGTATTTACCAAAATGAGCTCGTAACTTCAACTAAGCCTGCTTTACGCAAGAAGATTTACATTTCTTTTCTGAACATTTACAAACATATTAGAACAGTTTCTAAACAGAGATATGTTGTGGTTTCATCTTCCTAGCAGTATTTGCATATTAAAAGAAGAACTGGGAAAAGGCAGTGACAACTAAAAAGAAATCAATAGAATTTCATGTAAGGAGGAGGTGGGGGGGGGCAGGGAGATGTGATTAAGAGTGGCTTCTTTTTTTTTTTTTCCTAAGATTTTATTGGGGAATTGGGGAAGGGAAACAGACAAGCTGCTGTCCTTTTGTTCTTTAGTCTAGTTGTGGAGGACACTGCTTCACTGGCCCATGTTGGAATTATGATCATTGCGCTCTTCCCGGCTGAGGCAGTCAGTTGCTGGCCATTGGACAGCTGCTTATGGCGGCTCATGGCAGCTCTCGCCGGCCGCCGGCCCCTCACACTGGCTGCCAGCCACTCACGATAGCTCTCGGCAGTCCACTGCAGCAGGGGCTGCAGCCTACACCATCGCTGGCCACTCACGGCAGCCCAAGCTCCAGGTGGAGCTGTTGTTCACCATCTTAGCTGTAGAGGGCGCAGCATCACTGGCCCTCATGTGGGATCCGAACCGGGGCCCTGCTGCTCAGAGCTGGCGTCCCAAGCCAACTCAACCAACTGAGCCACTCGGCAGCCCGAGAGTGGCTTCTTCAAGCATACTGCCTAGGTAGCCTTCTAGAAACTCCTCCCCTACCCACACCAGGTTTGCAAGATTTTTTACCAATGGCCATGCTAAGTGAGCCTCGAAATCAGAAAACTGAACATGACCAAATGAAAATTAAAAGGAAATAATACTGACAGCATTGATGAGACACATTTAATCACATATAGAGTTCATGTAGCACCTGAGGATAAATAAGCATAAACGAATCCCCTATTCCACAAAACCAAAAGCAATCTGTATTTTCACACAGTTAAATTAAGTATGTTCTGGGGTAGGGTTTGGGAAAAGGTGATTTGGAGTGGGAGAAGCACCACTTCCTGCAAGGGGAGAGAGCTAGTTACTGCTCAGTGTGTATTTTTGCAAGGAAACATTGCTTTCTTTTATAGTAGCAAAATTCAGAGCCACTGAAGTTGGTCGTAGAACAAGGATCTCCTGGTGGGGAGGGTCCACTGGACCACACAGACCCGAGGTGCTCTCTGCTTTTGAGGTTCACCCTCTCTGGAGGCTCTCCTTGCTTACTACTGTTGGTGTCTACCATGCTGAGCTTTGGGGAACTCTGTTTCCCCTTCAACATGCAGCTGATAGGCTAAAATCTTTAGACAAGTCTTTACTAAAGACTAGGGAAAGCAAAAGAGAAACTGTAAAAAAGGAGTACTAGGAATCTGTCTCATAAGATATAATTTAGACACCTTTAGCTGACTCCCTTCTTAGTTCCTGGTCTGTCTGGATACCAGCCTAGCATCTTTCTCCCAGGTGACTATAATTGTCCATTTACCTCCTTCAAGTTGGAGCTAGGCGCCTGAGAGTTTAGGCGTTCTTTCCGCATGCTGAGATCTACCTCATCAGACCTGTTGGCATGTATGAAGATTTACCTTTTCTCTAATAATTGACACCAAAGTCAATTACTACCTTACAAAGTCCCCCAACCCTACCCTGGTCTCCTCCCTGTTGGGAGGACAAAGTGGTTATCACTTAAGTCCCATCTGGCCTCCTTTCCTTGTTCCTCCTGAAGCAGAGAACGTGGTGAGTGGGGAGAGGTATGCCTGGGGCTGTGCACAATTTTCAGGTGGAGCTGGGGAAGTAGTGGAGACTGGCACTTTCCAAATCTGTGTAGGAAGAGGGATTAAGGGGGCTTACTTATCCTCCTGTATCCACCATTCCCACGTTTAACCACTCTATCTTTCAGGACATCCTTATTGTCGAATCTAATCCCCAGCACTTTTCTCAATTGCAGATCAATGTGATGGAAAGTTTAGTACCTCTTTAATTTCATGTTCCTGTTGTTCCTGTGTGTATGCCTGTGTTCATGTCCCATTCTCACCACTCAGGCTGTTTGGAACTGTCTGTCTGAGGGGACAGTTGTCTGGATGAGTTCACTATAGCCCTTGATTCTGATCAGTCAGTAAAGCTAGGTTTGTCTTACTGAACTCAGGTTTTTGTGCCCATCTGTGCAGTGGTATATTCCAGATTTGAAGGCAAGGAAGGTTTCAGCGTGTCTTCCCTGCTGTGAATGACCCTGGACTTCCCTGTCCTCCTCAGTGACAAACATCTGTGCTTAGACTCATTCTGCATTTCCTTCTTAGCGATTCTCTCATTCACTTCAGGCCTCTTCAGCAAATGAAGTCATAGCCCTGCCAGCAGTGGTTAAAGGATGCTGTGACCAGATCTACTGGGAGTTCGTCACACAGGGGCACAATGAACCTTTCCCCTAGCTGGAGAGAGAACCAACTTCTAGCAGAAAACCCTTCTTTTTGTCTCTGAATTAAGACTGCATCTGCTAACCTCAAACATCTTCCAATACTACCTGGGACCTTGACATGTAACTCAAGGACATGGGCTCAGCCACTTTGTATCTCTTTTATCTTCCACCATCAACAAAATTCAAGCCTATTGTTAGTTGTTAGGCTTTGTGCCTAATCATCCTCTTTTGCCTGAGCTACAGTCTCCTGGACTCTCAATTCCAGAGTCTACTCCTTACCTCTAACTGTTATCATTATGCACTGAGAAACTCAGTTTTTATTTAGGACCTTCAGTTGCCAGGAATGGATCTATACTCAGGTAATTTAGAGGGGTTTATTGAAGGATGCCTGGGGGAAATAAAGAAAATTCGAATCTTTTATTTTATCTAGCTTTTTTTTATTATTGAAAAATACACGTGAATGTGGTAAAAAACATTAAATTTTTTAAAAAGAACAAGGAAGCCCATTGTGAAAACCATGTCTTCCTAATCCTAGCCCATGAATTAACCAGTCTACCCACTATATTTTAAAACTTTTATACATATGCATATGCAAACAAATATATGTGTATATCTTTCATACACAATGGAGGTACGCGGTGCACACAGTTCCACGTGTTGCTTTAAATTTTCTTTCACTAACACTTTATCTTGGGCTAATTTCACATAGCTACTTATAGACCTTTCTCCTTTTTCTCTTGGCTATATTATATTTCATTATGTGATTGGACTATAATTATTTAACCAGCCCCTTATTAATGAACATTTAGTTGTTTTTAATTTTTTGCTGTTATAAACAATATATGTAAATTCGTATAGATTCTACCTTCTGAGCATCACTCATACTCTGCTGGGGATGGAGACGGGCTTGGGGCAGTGATGGAGGATGGGCCTGGGCGAGCCTCTGAGGAGGAAGGTAGGAGGGAACCAGCCTAGGCTTCTCATCCCCGATTCTCACAGGATCTGGACAGGGAGCTGTCACTGGACATGGGGGCTATTGAGTCAGCTTGGACCAAGGCAGGATATAAAGTGTGAAAAATGAGAACCTTTTCAGGAAGAGTAAGACAGCTAAGTGGTTGAAATGATCCTAGCTGGCACTAAACATGTCAGGGAGAAGGAAAACTCAATATATAGTATAGTAGGGTCAGGGAGAGAGGAAAAGAGAGAAGAAAGGGAAAAAATAAGGGGAAGAGGAAGAGAAGAGGAAAGAGAAAAGAAGAAGGAGTGGGGAAGGAAAGCAGAGGCCCTGTCCCATCCTGGCAAAAAGAACTGACAGTGTGTGTTAGAGAGTTATTGCAAGGACAGTGACAGCTGCAAAGTGCCATCTAGGAGACTCCATACCAAGTGGGAGGCCGTAGGCTGGGACAGAGGGAGAAAATTGACTGATGAGACCTGCTTCAGGGTGACCCTGTTCCCATGTCGCACAGTCTGGCTGTTCCTCCAAGACTGGCCAGACCCTGTGTTTGAAGGAGGATGTCATGGAAGGAAGAATGTAACCCTGTCCTACGTGAAGTTCTATAAAGATGGAAAAGTCCTGCATTTCTCTAGGGACAACCAGCCTCTATTCATGGGGACAGCAACCATGAGGAGCAGTGGCCAGTACAGCTGCACTGGGGAGGTGATATGCTTCCCACAAATGGACAGACAAGCCTCAGGAACCGCCATGGTTCAAGTCCAAAGTGAGTCACCAGCTGGGAGCGTTGTGGGGAGTAAGGTCTCTAGATAGCAGCAGCTCTCTGGGCAGCACCCCTCCCTCTGGCTGCCCCTGAAGCTGGGCTAATCCACAGGACCCTGACATGTCCATGATGCTGCCTCCATGGGGCACACACAGAGCCAGGGCACATCTGGAGAAGAGGGAAGAGCCCTGAATCAGCCCTGCTGCTTGCCATGACCCTCCCACAGAGACCCTGGGCCAGACCCTTCTCCTCTGGAGACTAGATGGCCTCTATGGCCCTCTGGCTCTGGCCTTCTGGGATTTTGAGGCTGGAGCTGTGTGGGGGTCATCTCAGAACCAGTGGGTACGATGAGAGCCCATGATGTTCCTGGGGGACAATAACAGCGTCTCCCTCGGCCTCCGGGGCCTCACTATCCAGGACTTCCCTCCTGAACCCTGGGCCTGCCTCTCCCCAGAGCTGTTCCTGCCTCCTGTGCTGAGTGCTGGCCCCTCTCCCAAGCCCCAGGAGGGAGCCCGCTGACCCTGAGATACCAGGAGAAGCTGCACCCCCAGAGGTCGACCTCACGGCTCCTCTTCTCCTTCCACAAGGAGCGCCGCACCTTGCAGGACAGGGACCTCCACCCAGAGGTCTGCATCCCAGCAGCCAGACAGGGAGACTCTGGGCTTTACTGCTGTAAGGTGGTTCCTGAGGATGGCAGGGTCCAGAAACAAAGCCACCAGCTGGAGATCAGAGTGTGGGGTAAGTGGGAGAGGGAGGGCGATACCCCCAAGGGTCTGGGTATCAGGCAGTGGGGCCCTCTGGGAGTAGGGGGAAGGATCCCTAAAGGAGGAGCCAGGAGCTTGGATGCCCCAGCTGACCTCCTACCCTGGGTGCTGCCCCAGCTCCTGTGTCCTGTCCTCTGTTCACCCTGAGCCCCAAGCACCCCAGCCTCACTGTGGGGGACATGGCGGAGCTCCTCTGTGAGGCCCAGAGGGGCTCCCCTCCCATCTTGCACTCATTCTACTTCAATGGGGAGATGCTGGGAAACCACTGGGTTCCCCTTGGTGGAGCAGCCTCCCTCATCTTCCCGGTGACATCAGAGGAGGATGCTGGAAACTACACCTGTGAGGCCAAAAACAGGGTCTTCAGAGAGAGAAGCCAGCCTGAGATACTCTCCCTGAGGTACATCTTGTCTCCCAACCGGCTCTGAGCTCGACATGCTGCCTGGGGTCAGATCTCACTCCTCCTCCCACCAGACAGCACAGAGCTTGGAGGAGGGAGATATGTGGAGGGAGAGGAATCTCAAGTCACATGCAAATAAGCAGTTAGATGGGTCCCTTATAATCACAGATGTTGCAGGCCCTCTAGAGAACCACTTTCCTGGGGCATCACTAAATCTGAGCTATCCGGCTTTTGGCCTAAGACATAGGCAACTGCTCTCCTGCAGATAGGCCATAGGGTGCGCATTATGGACTGAAAGTTGTGTCCCCCCACCCCAAATTCATATGTTGAAGTCCTGCCCTTCAATGTGATGGTATTTGGAGGTGCGGTCTTTGCAAGGTAATTAGGGTTACATGAGGTCATGAGGGTGGGGCCCCCAGGAAAGGATTAGTGCCCTTATGAGATGAGATGCCAGAGAGGTCCATGCGTCACCCTTCCACCTTCCTTCCCTCCCTCTCTCTTCCTCTCTAGGCCTGAAAAAGAAAAAGTCACATGAGCACACATGGAGTTGGGAGACACCTGCAAGCAAAAGAAGAGGGCTCAGAATGAAACCTACCTTGCTGACACTTGATCACAGACTTCTAGCCTCCAGAAGTATAAGGAAATATATTTCTGTTGTGTAAGCCAATCAGTCTGTGGTATTTTGTTATGGCAGCCCGAGTTAGTTAAGACAGTGTGTGTTAGAGAGTTATTGCAAGGAGGGTGAGAGCCCAACAGAGGTGCACACAGGGACAGCAACAGAGAGAGCCCGGAGCTGGAGTACTGTGTGCAGGTGGGCTTAGTAGACCTCTAGGAAGCCCTGCAACATTAGCTTGGCCCCCATTGTTCAACTGACTGCATTTCCTTCTCCCCTGGTTGCTGGGGTGGACCATCACATCAAGTTCCACCTCTCTGCAGAAGGGACTCTGCAGCCTCACAGACAGGAGGTGTTTCAGGAACCATAGCTTCCTCTTCCCAGGACTCCTTGAGGTACGTGGGAGAAATGGCAGCTGTTTTGCTCAGGTGCTGCCTGAAGACTTGTGAGAATGCTTCTGAGGCTCTGGACCTTGGATGCCAACTATGACCTTGACTCAGCATCCTTTCCAAATGGTTCTGCTAGGACTCCCACCTCCTATTGCACACATTCCCATCTTAACCTGCTCAGCCTGGGAGTCCCTCATCTAACAACAGGAGAAGGTAGAATGAGACTGAGCCTGCCACAACCTCATCAGCATCTTCATGTGTTCCCTGGTCTCAGAGGGCACAAAAGATTTCTCTCCTCCCCTCACTCAGCTCCCCTTCCTCCAACTCAGGGACCAGGAGCAGCATAGCTAGCTCACAGCGGGACTCAGTGGCTGAAGTCCCTCAGCCTTGACCTCTCTCCCAGCGACATTATCGTCAATGAGGGGCAGTAGTTAGAAGTCTAATCAGTCTGGACTGATTCAATTTTGATTGGTTAGGTCATTCCTTCTTTCCTTCTCCTCACCTTGTTTGAAAGACGAATTTAACATATTGTGTAGTGAAGAATTAACTTTACCCAAAGAGAGGTATGGCCTTTGTCATTGGCTACTGGGAGGTGATCTTTAGGCCTTTGGAATGTCATGACTGATAGGAGTGTCCTTGTGTGCTTGAGAACCTTGGCCACCAGACAGCCTAACAATGTGATTTATGATGAGGACTTTGAGCCAGGCAGTATCTTTTCTACCTCCAAAAGAAGTGGAGGCTAAAGGTATCAGCTCAACCTTTGGAAGGGCTGCATATGTCATCAAATCCCAACAAAATCTGGGCCAAGGCTTGGGGAAGCTTTTTTTATGTATTGTCACATATTGATGTCAGGAGTGTAACACTGACCTAGGATTCCACAGAAAGGGGATGTTTTTGTACTTTTCCTGGGCCAATGCACTTCTTCCTATGGCTAATTTTAATCTGTATCCTTTCCCTGTAATAAACCATAGCTATGAGTTTATAAAAGCTTTCAGTGTGTTCTATGAGTCCTTCTAGCAAATTTTTGAAACTAAGGGTGGTTTGGGGAACCCCTGGAACTTGTAGTTGGTGTCAGAAGTGAGGGGGGTCTTGTGGGGAATGTGTTCTTTCTAACTATAAGCTTGGCTAAACTCTCCAAGGTGTCTTTCAAAATATATACCATGTGGCAAGGTGAGATATCAGTTAGAAAGATGTGATTAGAAGAAAGCAAGATAGGAGTGAAACTAGAGGGCAACTGAGTCCGGGGCTCATGCTGGCTGTACCACTCAGCCAATAGACCGACACAGGAGTTGGACTACTTAGAATAGGCGTTTATTGTTAGAGCACCGGTGGTCTAAGAAGGCTGCAGGTTAACACCTTCAAAAACTGTCTTAACAGGGGCTGGCCAAGTGGCTCAGTTGGTTAAGAGCATGAGCTCTGAGCAACACGGTCGCCAGTTCGATTCCCACATGGGCCAGTGAGCTGTGCCCGAGCTGAGCTGCCGCTGAGCCGCTGAGCCGCTGAGCTGCTGAGAGTGTGTGCTCTTAGAAGCAAGTTTGCTGGTTCAACACACATATGGGATGGTGGGCTGCGCACACCCGCAACTAAGATTAAACACAGCACCTTGGGCTGAGCAGCTGCGAGCTGCCGACGGGCGGGCTGGATGACTCAGTGTGCAATATGGTTGCTGGGTCGACTCCTGCATGGGATGGTGGACTATGCCCCCCCACCCCCATCCTCCCCGCAACTAGATTGAAAGCAGTGACTGGACTTGGAGCTGAGCTGTACCCTCCACAACTAAGATTGAAGGACAACAACTTGACTTGGAGCTGATGGGTCCTGGAAAAACACAATGTTCCCCTCCCCCAATTCCCCAACACTGTTCCCCTCCCCAATTTCCCAATAAAAATCTTTACAAAACAAACAAACAAACAAAAAACTGTCTTAACATTCTCAGACCGACTTAGGGTATTTAAGGGAAAATCTGGGTGTTCCTTCAGAGGCTACTTGACTGTTCCGGGGGGTCCACATGGAACCTTCCCTCTGGCGTGGTTCGCTGGTGGCATCAGCAACCCAGGAACAATGATGGGAGTAGCCTGGAAAGAATGCTAGATCATACAGATTGTGATCAATAAACATAAGAGTATTAATCATAAGTTTCAGGGTAATTTTCTAAAGCAGGGAACTGGGACGAGACATTCCAGCTCAAGTCATAGGAGGACAATCTATTACTAAGCTATAGTTCAAGGAAAGGTGAGGCTGACGATTCAGCCAGGCTTCTACTATGGGGGCCCTAACTGGGCCCTGCTTCAGTCCCCCCCATCTTTTATTCACTTCATTTCTATAAAATTAGTATGGTTGCAAAGGGACAATGACTGTTCTTGGCTGCTTCCTGCTGGGAGTGGGTGCTGTCCCTGCTTATGGGCGCTAGAGTTTCTTGCTAACCTATTATTGCAGGGAGGTGGCTGTTTATGGGATATCCAGCTGTTAGAGAGGCTATTGCCCCTAGCTCTTATGTTAGATCCCAGGTAGGGCACCAGTAAAGAGGAAAACTAGACCCAAGATAATGCCCAAGAGAAAGGCGTAATGAGCAGCTCCAGCAGTCATCAGCACTTACCGGCCTTGGGAGACTGGCTTGCTTGTCTGTTTGAAGCACAGCTTAAGGTCTTCAGCTGGCTCATAGGAACAGGACCAACAGTCTTTCTTCTGGGGGAGTCTTGTGGAGACTTAATGAAACAGGTTTGATTTGAAGGAAGTGGACCCAGCCACTGACTTTCTGAAGCCCAACAATAGTTGGGGTGCTCAGAAGAACTGCAAAGGGTCCCTTCCATTTAGGAGCTAACTGGTCTATTAGGGACCCCCTCCCCCTCTAGGCTTTTAATAGTACCTGGTCCCCTGGCTTTCTGGAGCTGCAATGTGTAAAGGGGTCAGCCTGGGGGAGGTGCCTGTCCCCCATATTTTCTAAGTGCCTGCTGAGCCTCTCCCCAGTTAACAGCATAGGAAGTAACAGAATTGAGGTTAGACTCCAAAGCAATAGGCAGCCATTAAAGCCAGGGCTTAGAGGCCTCCTGACAAAACTTTTCCAGAGTCCTTTTAAAGCCTGGATGGCTCGTTTTACATTTCCTCTAAGGTATAGGCCAACGGTAAGGAACAGGCTTGAGTATGAGCCCAAATTTAGGGGCTTTATGTATCCCCACAACCGAGCAGATTTCAGAGTAAACAGGTCCAGAGTGAGCGGTCAAGACAGAATGAATGGCTCCCTTATCAATCAGGAAATGAACAGGTTTACCTGCCACATCAAGGGTCACCTGCACTTCTACTCCTGTGATGAGAATAGCCTCTTTCTCCTGGGAAGCTGCTGGGAACTTCAGGCCTGTTAGTTGATTACAGCCATTTGTGGGGAGGGAGTTGTTCCCCTCTCGCTTCAGAGCAGGGGACAATCCCTCCTTTAGTGCCCTTTTAGTTTGCACAGGGGGCATGGCTGTTTTGGGGGATTAGGACACTCCTTACTCCAGTGGTCTGGGTTTCTACATCCAAAGCAGGCTCCTTTACCTGGTGTTCCTCTTCTGGGATTGCCAAGATGGCTCTGAGGTGGCTTTAGCCCTGGTTTGTCCATAACTGAGGCCAAAATTCTGGCCTGTCTCGTTTCCAGTCTCACTGTTCCTTTCTTTCCTTGTTTTCCCTGGCTTGGTTGTTAAAGACATTTAAATAAATTCCCTGCCCTTGTCTAGGTTCTGAGCCCTCTTATTAAGATGCAACAGTAAGTCAGAATTACTATAACACTACGCCAGGTCCGGGAAAACATTAGGCCAACCTTCCTTACACTATATCTGACACCGAGGAGGGCACTCTAGCAGCCCTGAAATACAGAAGTTTACATCATTATTAGCAAAACTATTGTGGAGATTTAGTTTTCTTAAGTAACTAAAGACTTAATTAAGGTAATATAAAATATAGAAATTATTCTATGACACACATCATCTTTGCTTTTTAGACAGAAAACTTTTTAATAATATCAGTAGCAGATTAATAGTCTAAGAAACTTTGTCCTAGTTAGCAAAAAGAGAAAACTTTAATTTTGCACCAGCTTACTTTTGATATTTAAATTTACAAAATTAATTGCATTTAGCTTAACCACATATAAAATTCTCTCAAGATTTTTCTTTACAAGTCTTCTACAACTTCCACAGTCCCTTTTAGTTTGTCTCCTCTCATTCATTTAGAAGTAACTATCCTTAGGGCAAACTACTTTCTTTCAGTTCCTTCAAAAATGTATTTCTATACCTTATACCTTCCTTGAAAACACATATTATTTCCTTTCATATTAATTACAATCAACCTTCAGAACCTTAATTTTTACTAACAATTAAAAGCAAGCAAATAGCATTTCCATTGGCAAATCCAGGAATATATTCTGCAAACTTCAAAAGCACAGGCTTTTGTAATAAAATACAAGATATATTCATTAGCAGATCTTAATTTATCTTTTAATGTTCGTTCCTGTGACAAGAAGCCAGAAATAGTTGAACTCAGGACTATCTAATAATTAATATTTCAGCATTTCATTACTTTGAAATACCTAGTTATTTAATAATTTTTATCATTTAACATAACAGCAAAACTGAAATCTTAAGTTACCAACAGATACTGGGAAACTATGTCCAAGCATCTACATCATATAATTATTACTGAAAAGTTTCATTTAAAACCTTATTTTAGTTACTTCTTATTAATTCTTAAGTCTATGATTTTTTAAAGTTAATTATTACCCAAGCTATTCTTTGGACAAATTTTGTAACAGAAATAACATGAATTTATTTTTGCAAACCCAGGTAAAATAAAAGATAACATATTTAATGTTAATAACTTTAAGGACATGTCTATTTAACCAAAAGTTAAGCCAGCCTTAGTATCAAATATTTTCTTAGATCACATGATGCTGAAAAGTAATTGGGTTAGTTTTCATTATTTTAATTTATGTAAGTGCTTAATCATTTTCTTTAAGTTAATCAAATATCATTAGCTGGTAATACCATCCGGAGGCAAAAACACTATGTTATATATAAAACACAGACAAGCACAGATATCAGAGATCATATACATAGAAACAGAACTATTAATAATTGCAGAGAGGACTTAAGATCCTACAATTACCCCTACAATTTCCAAGAGACTGGAACAAAGGGTAGGGGTCTGGCTTGAGAAGCAGCTGCTTGGTTTTAAAAGTGTTTCTTTTTTTTTCTTTAGTTATCTCAGCCTCAGGCAGCAGTGGCTGTGTTTACACTTCAGGTTATCTATAAGATCTTGAAAGTTATTAGGAGTTAGAAAAATCTTAAAACTTTTGCCAAGTTTCTGAATATATAGTTGGTATCCAATTATAAGTGGATTAGGAGATGAGTGGATTCCCCTTTTCTCTGAACCATCAGTTTAGTTCCCTTCTTTTTAGAGTCTATTATATAAAGGCTTATCTACATAAGAAATTTCACCCTATTTCTCAGACTTCTAAGAGCAATTCCAGTTGCAAAATAGTATAATAATTCAATGAACTATTGAGTGACCAGCGCTCTCCAGAATCTAATATATACTGTAATAGAACATTAATTTCTTTTTGGTCAACGGCTCATAGCCATAGTTTTGCCAATGACCTAATATTTTGCCCAGTGGGCTCCCAGCTAGATTGAAACCTTAGATCCCATTATTGAGTTGGAACAGATGCAGCTGCTCTTACTACAGACACAGATCCAAGTATTCCCTGGATCAGACAAACAAAACCAGGTTTGGATCCAAATACCAGATACAGAAACCAGACCAACTAGGTGACAGATTTGGATGCGACGTTGTCTTACTCCATATACATGGGCCGTTGACCATCGGACAATTGGCCAGTGTGCTAAAACCAGAAACCAGATGTGGCCTTAAGACCACCAGATGCCCAAAGACCAAAACCAGATGTGGTGGCTTTTACAGTGCGGCAGATGGGTCCCGCTTCTCGGGAACAATGTTGCCAACCACAAGTGCACCTCTAAGAACCAGAGTAAGCTTGCAGTCACAGCCCCTTACTGGTGGGGGTATTATGCCTTGCTGGCTATTGCAGCCTCACCTATTGGCGCTAATGGGTCAGTATAACCCCCAGATGGTTCTCAAGGAGGAACCCCAGATGGTGAGTGCAAAACCCTCTGGGGCCACCCCACTTTCTGAACCAGTAATTAGAGGCAGGAAAACAGAGCAAAGATTTATTCTATCCCAACTGAGCAGAAGGGTGTCGGTGATGGGAGGACCCTGTCACAAGCCCCACTTGAGCAAAATCGCTAGGCAGCTGCTTCCAGAGGTCGGTCTTACACCAAGGAATCTGCCCAGTCCCAGGCAGCCCCTGAGATCCTCTGCAAGCTGATTTACAGGAGAAACACTGAGGCTGTCCCACCACAGAGTCACCAGAAGCTGAAACCAGAGGGCAACCTGGCCAAGTCCGGTGCTCGTGCTGCCTGCACCGCTCAGGCAACAGACTGACACAGGGCTATTTATTTATTTATTTATTTATAAAGATTTTTATTGGGAAATTGGGGAGGGGAACAATGTTGGGGAATTGGGGAAGGGGAACATTGTGTTTTTCCAGGACCCATCAGCTCCAAGTCAAGTTGTCCTTCAATCTTAGTTGTGGAGGGCAGCTCAGCTCTAAGTCCAGCCACCGTTTTCAATCTCATTGTGGGGGAGGGCGGGGGAATCGNTTGTTAAGAGCTTGTGCTCTGTCTACTGAGCCATCTAGGCAGCAGCTCAGCTCAAGGTGCCAAGTTCAGTCTTAGATGGGGGTGGGCATATTCCACCATCCTAAGCGGGAGTTGAACAGGCAAACTTGTTTGTTGCACACTGAATCATCTGGCCTGCCCGTCGGCAGCCTGCAGCTGCTCAGCCCAAGGTGCTGTGTTCAATCTTAGTTGCGGGGAGGTGCAGCCCACCACCCCATATGGGTGTCGAACCGGCAGCCTTGCTGCGAAGAGCATGCACTCTCAGCAGCTCAACGGCAGCTCAGCTCGGGCGCAGCTCACGGGCACATGTGGGAATCGAATGGGCAACCCTGTTGCTCAGAGCGTATGCTTTTAACCATCTGAGCCACTCAGCAGACCCTGGAGTTGGGCTATTTAGAATAAGCATTTATTGTTAGAGTACCAGTGGTCTGAGAAGGCAACAGGTTAACACCTTCAAAAACTGCCTTAACATTCTCAGACTGTCTTAGAGTATTTAAGG
Organism: Hipposideros armiger; assembly: GCF_001890085.2. Classification (NCBI taxonomy): domain Eukaryota; kingdom Metazoa; phylum Chordata; class Mammalia; order Chiroptera; family Hipposideridae; genus Hipposideros; species Hipposideros armiger. Next base: position 81,168 of record NW_017731484.1, on the reverse strand, counting down.
GAAAATCTGGGCGTTCCTCCAGAGGGGCTACCTGATGATTCCGGGAGTCTGCATGGAGTCTTCCCTCAGGCTACATGGTTCTCTGGTGGCATCAGCAACCCAGGAACAATGATGGGAGTAGCATGAAAAGAATGCTAGATCATAGAGATTGTGATCCATAAGCATTAGGATATTAATCATAAGTTTCAGGGTAATTTTCTAAAGCAGGAAACTGGGACAGGAGACATTCCGAGCTCAAGCTGCAAGGGGACAATCTATTGCTAAGCTGTAGGTCAAGGAAAGACGAAGCTAAGAATATAGCGAGGCTTTTACTATAGAGGTCCTACCCGGGCCCTGTTTCAGGAATATAAGCTGGAGCAGGGAACAAGGTGAGTATCCAAACTGCATGGTTAGTGTTCTGTCCTGGCTGTGGAGGGCTACACAATGCTGCTGTGTTTTTTTGTGTGTTTTTTTTTTGTAGAGGGCAGTGTCACTGGCCCTCATATGTGGGATCCGAACCAGGGGCCTCTGGCATCCCAAGCCAGCTCTTAACCATCACGCCACCCAGCCGGCCCACAATGCTGCTGTTTTTGACAGCAGCAACTCTGACAGGGCAGTGAGGTCTGCGGTGTCATCACAGGACTGCTCAGGGAAACAGCCACCGAGAGGCATTTTTTTCTCAAGAGGACACAGTATCTTTAACTACATCTTTTCCAGAGCCCCCATTGAAGTTCCTACTTTGTAACTCCCTTCCACACAGGATCTGGGCAACACAACAAAGCACTTTGGTAGGGCAAGTTGGAGCAGTCCTGGGTTTCAGCTTTTTGAGCATCCGGCTTAACTGGGGTTAATTATGCTCAATGGGGGCAAACTTTCCCCAATCCAGCTTTCAGGACCTCTGCCAGGACAAGCTATGGTTACTTATTGAAGTGTATAGTATTCTTCTGTGTTTTTAAGGGTATAACATCAGTAATAAACATTATTTTAAAGGATTTTTGAGAGGAGTGGGGGATGGGTGTTTTGTTTTGTTTTGTTTTGTTTTTAATTGGGGAATTGCAGAGAGGAACAGTGTTAGGGAAATGGGGAAGGGGAACAGCCAAGTTGTTGTCCTTTAATCTTAGTTGTGGAGGCCGCAGCTAGCTCAGCTCCAAGTCTAGTCGCCATCCCGCTGCTGGTTGGCAGCTCGTGGCCGCTCAGCTCAAGGTGCCGTGTTCAATATTAGTTGCGGGAGGGTGTAGCCACCATCCCATGTGGGAGTCAAACTGGCATCCTTGTTGGGAGCACATGCTCTAGACAATGAGCCATTCTGTCACCTGTTGGCAACTCTGCAGCAGCTCAGCAGCAGCTCAGCCTGGTCGCAGCTCACTGGTCCTTGTGGGAATCGAGCCAGCGATCCTGTTGCTCAGAGCTCGCGCTTTTAATCAACTGAGCCACTTGGCTGGCCTGGGGATGGGCTTTTTAAGGGAATTTTTCCCACACGAAATCTTTTTATAAACCTAATATATAAACAGAAGAAATTCCAGCCATTTTATTGCAAATGGCGGTAGAAGTCCTAGAATTCCACCTGCTCATGCTGCCTCATTTCTTTGCTACCTGTAAACCCTGAGCAGGAAAGCTCCACAGAACCCTTAGGGCTTCAAGAAGTTGTTTAGGAGTTTAAGCTGAGCAAAGCTTCCAACTTCCACCAGAAAAGTCCATTTTTATCTGTTTCACATATTGGGTTTCTTGTAATATTTCCTTTCAGGAAAGAGCTGTGTGGATAGTTTCAAAAGTTCAGAAACCACTGTTCTAAAGGAAGGACTGGACTGCAGAAACTTTAGCTAATACCTCATCAGGTGAGCTTGTGAAAAGTAACCAGTTAGGAGCTAAGTCTTTTGTCCCTCAGCCAGCCCCTCCCAATGCAGTGATTCACAATTAGTCAAACTGCCTACCCCTCTTGCCAGGACGGTCAATCCTAGGAAACGTCTTCTCGGGTCCTCTGCTTTCCTCACCCTCAGAGTGGTTGTGGTAGCTGTTTCTAGATTTTCGACTTCCCCTTTGCCCCTCCATTTCCTCTTCTAGTGTACTGGGGGGATCCCCAAGGCCTTTCCCACTCCTTAGGCATTTCCATAGATTAGGAAGAAAATCTCCCTTCTTGGTGTTCTGTTATGAGGCTGCTTGATGAGACAGGCAGAGTTCACAGGAGCGAGCTTGCAAGTTAGCAGGAATGAGCTTCAAAATTAACCACTTTGCTCTGAATCCCCCGGCTAGCACTGCACCTATAAGCTGACAGGCACCTTATATCCATCATAAATGGGAACAGAACAGTTCCCAGGGGAGGCCAACTGCAATGGCAACCCCCTGCAAGCTAACAAACACCCATCATAGATGGAAACACAACAGTTTCTGGAAGAAGCTTCCTGCAAGCTGACAGGTGCTCTGCATCCACCATGGATGGGAACAGGACAGTTCTCATAAGAAGCCAATTGTAACAGTTACCCCCTGCAAGCTGACAAGCACCCTATATCCTGCATAAAAAAATATAAAACCCCAGCTAAACAGAAACCCGTTGCAGCTGTCTATTCTACTCCTCTGCTGTTGCTTCTCTCCTTTACCCCTTATGCCTTGGGCAGCTGTCTACTCTAGACTCTGCCCCTGGCAACTTCTCTGCTGGTGCTTCCCTCTGGCTTCTGCCCCTCTGTCTGTGTCTTCTCTAGACACTGCCACAGGCATCCTTGCTGCCACTTTCAATAAACCTTTTCTTTCTTTCCTACTTTTCTGAGTCTTGTAAATTTTTTCGTGTTCTTCGCATAACCAGGCGCATCCAAAACAAAACAAAATTAAACAAAACAAAACAATACACTGTTCTCCCCTCTGACAGGGGAAACCTCTCAATTCCAAAAGATTCTGTCCCACAATCTGGTGGCTTTACACTCCAAGCCACCGTCAATGCTCTGAGGACAGGACTCCAGACTTCCCCTCTGTCCCCTAAGAAAAAGGAATTGGCCCGTAGAGCAGAGTGACACACCATGTGTGTCATGAAAACTTGTAAGTGATGAGTTCATTAGGGAACTTGAGAAAGACAGGGGGTGTTCCCTGCTGAGAACATTTTGTATCTGGTGGTGAAAGAGCTACAGCCTTGGTCAAGAATAATACTCTGTGTGTGTGTGTGTGTGTGTGTGTGTGTGTGTGTGTGTGTGTGTGTGTGTGTGTGATATGGGAGGAGAGTGGGTAGTTGTGGAAAAGGAGAAAATGAGATTTCCTTCTGAGTTCCAAAGTTTAAGTGAATACTTAGTGGATCAAGATAAAATTTGCAAATTTTCCCCAAAGAAACAAACGATCAACCTTATTAGAAAAACAAGATAGAGTGGTGTGAATTCATTGCAAGGAGAGTCACAGAAGTAGATCTTGACAATGCCACCTGAGTTCTGCCTGGGGACTCTTTCAGGCACACCGTGGTCTCCTGGCAGCCTGACAGGAGAAGTGCACTGTAGAGATGGACGCAATAGGTTGTCACCAAATTGTTTTTTTTTTATTTTTATTAAAAAAATTAACTTTTAAAATTTTGAGATAGTTTTGTTTTTTTATTTTTCAAAGCTGTTAATATTTTATTGTTTATTGATTGATTTATTGTTAGTTTCAGGTATACAAAACAATATAATAATTAGACATTTACACTCCTCACAAAGTGACAACACTACCAAGTCTACTACCCCTCTGATATTGTAAATAGCTATTACAACACCATTGACTATATTACTTATGTTGTACTTTACACCCCATAACCATATATATATATATATATATATATATATATATATATATATAAAATTATAGTTGACATTCAGTATTATTTTATATTAGTTTCAGGTATACAGCGCAGTGGTTAGGCATTTAAATAATCTATGAAGTGATCCTCCTGATAAGTCCAGTACCCATGTGACACCCTACATAGTCTTTACAACATTATTGGTTATATTCCCTATACTGTATTTCACATCCCTGTGACTATTTTGTGACTACCAATTTGTACTTCCTAATCCCTTCGCCTTTCTTATCAATCCCCCATAACCCTCTTCCATCTAACAATCATCATTTTGTTCTCTGTATCTATGAGTCTGTTTCTGCTTTTTTTGCTTGTTTATTCTGTTCTTTAGATTCCACATATAAGTGAGATCCTATGGTATTTGTCTTTCTCAGTCAGACTTATTTCACTTAGCAGAATATCCTCTAGGCCATCTATGTTGTTGCAAATGGTAAGATCGCATTCTTTTTTACGGCAGAGTAATACTCCAGTCTATGAATGTATCACTTCTTCTTTATTCAAATGTCTATTGATGGGCATTTCAGTTGTTTCTGTATCTTGACTATTGTGAATAGAGCTGCAGTAAACACAGGGGTGCGCATATTTTTTCCAATTAGTGTTTTGGATTTCTTTGGATAAATACCCAGGAGTAGAATTGCTGGGTCATAAGGTAGGTCTATTTTTAATTTTTTGAAGGAACTCCATGCTGTTTTCTATAGTGTCTGCACCAATTTGCAATCCCACCAACAGTGCACGAGGGTTCCCTTTTCTCCACATCCTTGCCAGCACTTGTTATTTGTTGATTTATTCATCATAGCCATTCTGACAGGAGTGAGGTGGTATCTCATTGTGGTTTTTATTTGCATTTCTCTGATGATTAGTGATGTTGAGCATTTTTTCATATGTCTATTGGCCATCTGTATGTCTTCTTTGGAGAAATGTCTATTTATGTCCTCTGTCCATTTTTTAATGGGATTGTTTGTTTTTTTGGTGTTGAGTTGTATGAGTTTTCTATAAATTTTGGATATTAACCCCTTGGATGTATTATTGGCAAATATCTTCTCCCATTCAGTAGGATGTCTTTGTGTATTGTTGATAGTTTTCTTTGCTATGAAAAAACTTTTAGTTTGCTGTAGTTCCATTTGTTTATTTTTTCTTTTGTTTTCCTTGTCTGAGGAAATGTATCAGTAAAAATATTACTAAAGGTAATAATCTAGAGTTTACTTCCTATATTTTCTTCTAGGAGTTTTATGGTTTTGAGTTTTACATTTAAGTCTTTAATCAATTTTGAGTTTATTCTATACATGGCAGAAGAAGGTGGTCCAGTTTCTTTTTTTTCTTTTTCTTTTTTTTGCTTGTATCTGTCCAATTTTCCCAGCAGCATTTATTAAATAGACTGTCTTTACCACAATGTAAATTGTTGCTTTCTTTGTCATAGATTAAGTGACCACATAGGCATGGGTTTATTTGTGGGCTCTTATTCTGTTTCATTGATCTATGTATCTGTTTTTAATGCCAATATCATGCTGTTTTGATTACTATAGCCTTGTAGTATAATTTGATATCTGGTTGTATGATACCTCCAACGTTGTTCTTCTTTCTAAGGATTGCCTTGGCTATTTGGGATCTTTTATGTTTCCATATAAATTTTAAGAGTATTTGTTCTGGTTCTGTGAAAAATGCCATTGATATTTTGTTAGGGATTGTGTTGAATCTACATATTGTTTTGCATAGTATGGACATTTTAACTATATTAACTCTTCCTATTCATGAGCATGGTATATGTTTCCATTTATTTGTATCTTCTTTAATTTCTCTCTTCAATGTCGAATAATTTTATGAGTAAGGTCTTTTACGTACTGGGTTGAATTTATTCCCAAGTATTTTTGGTGCAATTGGAAATGGGATTGTTTTCTTTTTCTTTTTTTTAAAATATATTTTCTTTAGATTTGCAACTTTTTCTTTTCTTTTCTTTTTTTTAAGTTGGGGAATTGGGGGAGGAGAACAGTGTTGGGGAATTGGGGAGGGGAACCAGCTAAGCTATTGTTCTTGAATCTTAGTTGTGGAGGGTGCCAGCCGCCATCTGGCTGTCTGTTGGCAGCTCGTGGCCTCTAAGCTCAAGGTGCTGTGTTACAATCTTTGTTGTGGGTGGGCATAGCCACCATCCCATGTGGGAGTCGAACCAGCAGCCTTGTTGTTAAGAGCGCATGCTCTATCCACTGAGCCATCCAGGTGGCAGCTCAACTCAAGGTGCTGAGTTCAGTCTTAGTTGCGGGCGGGCATAGCCCACCATTGAACAGGCAGTCTTGTTGCTAGGAGCACGTGCTCTCACCAGCTGAGCCATCCTGCCACTTGTTGGCAGCTCAGCGTCAGCTCAGCTCAGGCGCAGCGTCACTGGCCTATGTGGGAATCGAACCGGTGGCCCTGTTGCTCAGAGTTCATGCTCTTAAGCTAATTCTTAACCAACTGAGCCACTCAGTTGGCCCCGGGATTGTTTTCCTAATTTCTCTTTCTGATAATTCATTATTGGTGTATAAAAATGCAATCGATTTCTGAATATTAATTTTGTATCCTGCTGCTTTACTAAATTCAATGATCAGCTCTAATAGTTTTTTTGGTGGAATCTTTGGGGTTCTCTCTATATAGTATCATGGCATCTGCAAATAATGACAATTTAAATGTCTCCTTTCCAATTTTGATACCTTTTATTTCTTTTTCTTGTCTGATTGCTGTGGCTAGAACTCCCAATACTATGTTGAATAAAAGTGACAAAAGTAGGTATCCTAGTCTTGTTTACTGATCTTTAGGGGAATGTTTTTAGCTTTTCCCCATTGAGTATGATGTTAGCTGTGGGTTTGTCATATATGGCCTTTGTTATGTTGAAACACGTTCCCTCTATTCCCATTTTGCTGAGAGTTTTTAAAATCATAAATGGATGCTGGATTTTGTCAAATGCTTTTTCTGCATCTATTGATATGACCCTATTTTTAGTTTTTATTTTGTTTATGTGGTGTATCATGTTAATTGATTTGCGAATATTGAACTAACCTTGCATAGCAGGAATGAATCCCACATAATCATGGTGTATGATCTTTTTAATGTATTACTGAATTTAGTTTGCTAATATTTTGTTAAAGATTTTTAAATCTATTAGGGATATCAGCCTATAGTTGTTTTTTTTTGTTGTTGTTTGTTTCTTTTTTTTAAGGTCTTTGTTTGGTTTTGGAATCAGGGTAATGGTGGCCATGTGAAATAAATTTGGGAGCCTTCCCTACACTTGGACTTTTTTGAATAGTTTGAGGAGAATCAGTGTTAGTTCTTTTTTAAATGTTTAGTAAAATTCACCTGTGAAGTTATCTGATCCAAGACTTTTGTTTGTTGGAAGTTTGTTGATTACTGATTCAATTTTGTTGGTAGTAATCAGTCTGTTCCAAGTTTTTGTTTCTTCTTGATTCAGCCTTGGAAGACTGTATGCTTTGAGGAATTTACCCATTTCTTCCAGATTGTCTAATTTGTTGGCATATAGTTGCTTAGAGTATTTTCTTAAATTTTTTTGTATTTTTGTGGTGTCAGTTGTCACTTCTCCTCGTTCATTTCTGATTTTATTTATTTGGGTTTACTCTCTTTTTTTCTTGGTGAGTCTGCTTAAAGGTCTATCAAGTTTGTTTATCTTTTCAAAAAACCAGCTCTTGGTTTCTTTGATTTTTTTTTGTCTGTATTTCACTTATTTCCACTCTCATATTCATGGTTTCCTACCTTGTACTCATTTGGGGTTTTGTTTGCTTTTTTTTGTTTTGTTTGTTTTTTTCCTCAGTTCCCTTAAGTTTAAAGATAGACTGCTGATTTGAGATTTTTCTTGTTTCTTTAGGTAGGCTTGGATTGCTATGAATTTCCCTCTTAGGACTGCTTTCTCTGTGTCTCATAGATTTTGGGTCATGTTTTCATTTTCAATTGTCTCAAGGTATCTTTTGAGTTCTTCCTTGACCTCATCATTGACCCATTCATTATTTAGTAGAATGTTATTTAGTCTCCATATGTTTGTTTTTCAGTTTTTTTCTTGTAATTGATTTCTAGTTTCATAGCACTGTGTTCAGAGAAGATGTTTCATATGATTTCAATCTTCTTAAATTTACTGAGATTGGCTTTGTGGCCTAACATGTGCAGATCTTGGGTTACTGCTCACCAGCAAACATTTCCCGGGCTGCTGTGGGCCATCCACCACTGCAAAAAGGCTTCCGCAGCCTGTGGGGTGTGAGAAGCAGCCCAGCAGTCAAGAGTGTCTGGGATGATGTAGCTCCAGCTGTACAGAGGGTGGGGACCCAAGGCATCACCAATGTGGTACACAGATGCAGATTCAACTAGAACAGGGGTCGGCAAACTGCGGCTCGTGAACTATGGCTTTGAAGTAAAATTGAAAATGAAAATAAAACTATCATAGTTTCATTTATAAAAATTTTAAAGGACCATTATTCACATAATGGTGATTATGTAAAAATATATTTATGACTCTCGAATAATTTTTAAGTTGTTGTGAAGGACAGGATTGGCTCTTCCAGGGGTCGGCAAACTTTTGAGATGGAACGTACCCAAAGAGCCGCATGTGACTTGTGAGCCACGGTTTGCTGACCCCTGCACTAGATCAATGCAGCCCCAGACTTGGCCCTTTGGTGGAGGGCTTAACACTGAAAAGATGATGACCTCCTGTAAGCCCCACATGTGTCAGGCTCCACACAGGGACAACAAAGGCTCTTGTCTCTCCAGCTCCCACCCCAAAGCCACTCAACTCAGTTCTTCCCTGTACATCCCTCAGCCACCCAAACTGCCGCCTTTCCACCAGAGACCAGGCGAGTGTCCACAAGTGAGCGAGTCCATGTGGGGGCTCTACAAGAGGGTTCTGGGTTTCCATCCCCACTGGGATGGGCAGACAGAGACCTTGCTGATCTTCACTGGCAGATGCCATGGGAACGCCTCTTCCTGGTACAGGACCTTTGGGCTGAGGAGCTCAGAGTGGGGCTGGGACCCCTCCCTCTTCAGGGGGGACCTCCGCCACTGAGATGTCCCTCCTGGCGTTCCACCACTATCTGTGGGCTTGGGGTCAGCCTGCTTCCTGTGTCTCCCCCTTGCCACCAGTCTCGGGTGGTCTCTTCTTTATATACTTGGTTATAGGGGTTCTGTTCAGCTAGTCTTCAGATGATACTTGAGGTTGATTGTTCTACAATTTATTTGTAATTTTGGTGTGATCCTAGGATGCAGTAGGCATAGTGTTTAGTTAATCCGCCATCCTGGACCCTTCCCCTATTTTGATATAATTTTAGATTTACAGAATTACAGAGTTTGTGTATACCCTTTATCCTGCTTCCACTAATGTTAGCATTTTACTTAAGCATGATGCACTTGAACCAAATGGTTGAACCATAGATCATCTTTCCTGTAACACTGTGCTCCTGGGCAGCCTTCTGCTGATAACTCTGCATACAGACTGTGTGCTGCGAGGAGATGGCAAGGCAATATAGCTGCAACTGGTGAATTTGATCTGAATGTCCTCAACAGAGTGGACTTCTGGCCCCCTTTCCTTTCTATTCCTTTTTCCCGCTTTGTTTCCCTCACAATACTTGATTACTTGCTGTTTTATATTTGTCTGTTTGGTGTGTATTGTTCTCCCCCCACAAGCCCCACTTCAACTATAATGAAAAGTCCATGTTTTCCTGCTCACTGCTACACCCATGTCTAGAACCAGTGCCTGGCACTTAACTGGAGCAGCATAAATATTTGTGGGATGAAAGGCTAATTTTATATGTCAATTGATGACAGCTCTAATAAAATCAAGCTACATCCTAGATTCTGATCAACTCTGGGACATTGATGAGCTGGAATGTTGAGCGTGTGCTGTGGAGAACTGGAGCCTGATCAGTGCTGAATTCGCTAAGAAAAATATTACCCTGTGCAGAGCTGCTTGGGCGACCAGCTGGCCTTCCTCAGGCCAGTCTTTTCTGATTTCTTCAGGGTCTCTTTGAGGCTCTCCAGTCTCAAATACCAATGAATAATAAGAAAGTATTAATGACTTTCTTTATATATATATAATATATATATATATTATATATATATATATTACATATATATATATATAAGTAATAATAAGAAAGTAATAATACCATTTACTGAGGGTTTCCTATGTGCTGGACATAGCCAGATATATTCTGTGTCATCCCAAATAAGTTTAATCATGTAGAGTCCTGCCAGCAAGACACCAGGAGATCTGGGCTTGGGCCTCAGCTTAGCCATTAAACTGTGTGGCTTTGGAGAAGTCCCTACACCACCTACATCTCTGGGTTTTATTTCTTGTGTTTTTAATTCATAAAATAAGAGGTAGGGCAAGATCAATAGATTCTAAACTTTTTTTTTTTAAATAAGAGTTTTATTTATTTATTTATTTATTTTTTAAGCTGAGCCATCCTGCCACCTGTTGGCAGCTCGGCGGCTGCTCAGCTTGGGCCAGGCATCGAACTGCTGTTGCTCAAAGCTCACACTCTTGAGTGAGCTCTCAACCAACTGAGCCACTCAGCCGGCCCCGATTCTAAACTTTTTTTGTTTGAGCAAATAGCTCTCTGTTTCCAGCACCGACAACTATCAAGGGATAACAGCTGCCATCTCTTGTTGAAGCTCCTGGCCTCTCACCTGCTCCACCCCACCCCCCACCCTCCCANCCCAGCCCCCCTTTCCCCACCCCCAGTCCAGGAGACAGGTTTTTGATATTCCAGAGGAACTCCCTGGAGGACAGACTTAATGCTCCGCACTTCCCCTCTTTAGCCGTCCCACCCTCCCCGCAGCCCCTCTCAGGTTCTAGCAAGCCTAGCCTATGAAGGCTGCAGTTTCACAGCTCCACTCAGGGGGAAAGAAAACTTTTGTGCTTGGAGACAAAGGCATGACGGGCTAGGGAACTTCCTCTGCTTCAGAAAAACAGGGGAGCAGGCAGTGTGACATTCTCAAACGTTAGCTAGAGTGGAATCCCTTGGGACCTTGATAAGCAGGTAGATTTGCAGACCCCTCCCTCCCATGCCCTATATCCTGATTCCCTGGGTCTGGAGTGGGGCCAAGGAATCAGCATTGTAAGCAGCCCTCCATGTGATTCTGCTGCAGATGGCACAAAACCTGCATTTTTGAGAACAATAATCATGAGGGGAGCAGAGGACATACAACCTAGCAAGTCATTATCAGGAAAGAAAGGCAGACAACTCCTGCTTAAGAGAGAAGTTGAGGGGAGTGTGTGTGTGTGTGTGTGTGTAGGAACCACTTTGGGATTTGTGATGCCAGAGAGATAAAGGAATGAGTTGTTAGGCAGTGTATCAAAGGGGTTCAGCCTAGTACACTGAGTCTGCATCCATACCAGGCTGGTCTGGTGAAGAGGCAAGCTATGTGGAAAACACCAAGCAAATGCCCGCTGTATCCTCAGTCCAGGGAGTGACGGGTGCTGCCAGCAAATATTCTTGAGTAAACCGATTCATGTGTCTTCTGTTAGACATTTCCTGTGTATTCTTTTCAGTGTCCAGACCCTCGCTAATTATGAAGAGGCTCCAGACCTTCACAATGCCAAAGCCCATGATTCTGATGCTTAACTAACCTTCAGGAATAACCAGAATTCACATTCCTTGAGCCCTCACTATATGCCAGGCTCTGTGCTAAGTGCTTTACAGGCGTCATCTCATTTCATTTTCACAACCACCCTATAAAGCGGATATTGTGAGTATCCCATTCTGCTGATGAAGAAACCCAAGCAGTTTGGTTCCAGATGCATTCTCTTATCTCCTGCCCACCCCCCTGCTTCCCCCAGATCTTCAGGGCAATTTGTTGACCAGAAAAACCAAGAGTGGCCTTAACCATCTCACCATGATTCCTTTAATAAGATTTTCTCCTGTTCTAGAGTAACCATATAATTTATCCTACGAACCAGGATACTTTTTAAGACTGAAAGAGGACACTATTAATAATTAGGCCACAACAATAGGCTTAAACTGGGATTGTCCCAAGAAACCTGGATAGAGTCATCTCATCTGTTTCAAACTTTGTCCATTCACCTGAAATACCTGCCTTTGACACAGACACTTAAACCTTCAGGTTTAGCAGATAACTTTATCTCTATTTTAGAGAGAAAATTGAAACCACCAGACAAGATTCCCCTTAACTTCTTGACACATGCAAATCTGCCTGCATCTCTGACCATCTTATTATAATGAAGAACCATGTTGCAATCTAAGGCCAGTTCTGCCTCCTGAGCTCTGCATCTCAGGCCTTGCTCCATTCATTATTTCCTTTCTTCCCTGCATCTTCAACTGTGCTCCCTACTGGCTTCTCTCCTCAGCATTTAAATGTGTCCAAATTTTTCTCAGCTTGAAAAAAAAAATCAGCAGCACTAAAACATTTGCTCTACCTTGTGTTCTCCTTTCACCTCCATCCTATATATTAATATTTCTCCTGCCCGTCATAGGTAAACTTCATCATCATCATCATTATTAAAATAGTAAACTTTTTGAGAGAGTGTGACATAAACTCTGGGCTCTGGTGAACTGGTTCCAGCGTATCTTTGCAGCCTCGCTCATTTCAGCTTTTCTCCACCTCACTCTCTCTGTCCCACCTGGTTGGGATTCTGTCTGTGCCTCCATGTGCTTTGCTCTGTCCCAACTCGGGGGTCCTGCACAGGCAAGTCTGTCTGCAAGGGACACTCCTTTCTCCTCTGTGTGAGAATGGCTCCTTTGGGTGCAACTCAATGATTTGCAGACTGTTTCAGTTCTTTCCAGCTACCTTTGTGGTTCAGCCAAATAATCTTTGACACTAAAAAAAAAGAAAAAGAAAAGAGAGCAAACCATGTGTCAGGTACACAGCAGATTCTCTGATAGAATAGAAGGTGACTTATTTGGAACTTTCCTGCTGATGGTTCCTTCAGGACCATGGCTCTACTATATGGCTCTGTATCTTTCCAGACCCAAGGACTAGAGGCAGAAGAGAGAGGGGATCTACATTTCACTCGCTCAATCACTTTATCATGTATAACAAAATAGCCTCTTAGTCTATATTCCTTCCAAAGATGGCCTTTGACGGGAGCTTGGGTGGAGGAAGTCTTTCTGGGAGATGATCCAGGAAACCTGAAAGAATGAGGAACATGAGCCGAGGAAAGGAGAAAAGCCAGAAAAGGGTGTGTTAATGGCTGGTTACTGCTGTGGGCAACCAGGGATCAATCCCTCTGAAGAACCATGGGGAACAAGCTTCAGAATTGTCCCATAGAGGGGCAGAGAAGCTGGGACATCTATAAGCCGACTCAGCGCTTCTCTGGCTGGAGAGGCCTCTGACGTCTGTACACTCTCCCCACTTCCCTGCTGCACTGCTCCTGGGCTGATGGACCTTCCACTGCTTCAGGGAAAGTCCTGAAGCAGAAAAGCAGAGATGAAACTTTGGGGTACAGGGGCACAATCATGAAACTGTCCGCCAGAGTAAGGCAGAGATGCACTGGGTCAAAGGCTGCGGTGAGGGAACCCTAAGTATATGCTACAAGTCAGGTGTCAGCTGGAACTTTCCTGGCTGTGGTCACTCTAAAGTGCCCATGTGACAGGCATCAAGAATTCAAAAGCAGTGTGAGGGAGACTTTCCCTTGTGGAATTCACAACAAGAATGAGAACCCATGTCACCGTTTTTGAAACTCTCTTATTCATGGATGGAGAATTAAGAGAGGGAGATTAGAAGAGATTTCTTTGGAAGTACGGTGGTAAGTCCTCACTTAACATTGTTGATATGTTCTGAGACTTTAAGTGAAACGACGTTGTATAACAAAACCAATTTTACCATAGGCTAATTGATATAAACAAGACTTAAGTTCCTACTCTTCTCAACGTTATAACAAAATGATGTTGAACAAAACATAATTATCTAAGGACCTGCTGTAACTGTTACTTCATTGTGAATCTTCACGTTTCCCCCAAAGGATAGATGATGTTTTATCTCTGACCAGGAGCCAGGTGAAGGGGACTTCAAGGGAAGGACTTAGAGAGCTTTGAAATGTGAGCCCTGCAGGTGAGAGTCTGAGGAGACAGGAGCCTAAGTCTGGCCTGGAAGAACTAAAACCCACTGTGGACTGAAATCTCACTCCTGTGAGAAAGCCGGGAGTGTGGTGTTGTGTTGTAGATTTTGGAATCTGTCAGGGTGAGAAATGTTTATGGTGGGCAACTGAGCGCCACCCACGAGACACAGCCTGCTTGCTTGGCCTGGGTGCCTTACAGTGGGGACAGTGGAGAGGAGAGGGAAGGAGATGAGATATATGGTCAAGGTGTCCAGGGCCTGAGGAAGTAGTTTCAAAGGACCACCCAGAATAGAGATGCATCCACCCTTGGTGAAGGGTAGGAAAGAGGAAACCAGTAGAAACTGTTAAGAACCTATTACACTACCTTTCAAGAGAAAAGAGTCCATCTGCAGAGCGCAAAGCCATTCAGCTATGTAAGAACGATTTCATCACCTCCCCTGCCTGCCTACCCTCCTAGAGAAGGGGACATGAGTTCAGGGGGGTGAACTGAGGGGAGCAGGGTGGAGGGGCAAGCTGCGAGTGAGCAGAGAGGAGCTTCTCCCACCCTCCCCAAGGTAAGCTTCTGCTGGAAACAGACTCATACCGGGGCAAGTTTGATTCTAATTCAAGTTTGGAATTTTGTACACGTGACACAGGAAGTTCTCAATTCTGAACTGAGACCTGAAACCAAGGCTAGGGTTCTCCTCTGGGGCAGGGGAAGACCACTCCACTGAGTACGATTAACGGGGCAATGCGAGACAGAAATGGGGTTGCAGTGGGATCACAAACCATGAGCCAGAATGAAAGTCAGATTTTTCAAAGCACTGGAAAACCATGCCCTGAGAAGTACTTTCTCCACATTGAACTGGGAGGCCTTAGTGAGAAGGGGAGGGTGGGGGCTGGAGGATAAAATTACCTTTGTCCACTCAATAAGCATAATGTGCTGTTTATGGAGACAGGGTTAATCAACCTGAACACAGTTAGTTACCTTTTGGCTGACCAGCACATTTATTGTAGCAGCCATGAAGGTGCTCCTGAACCTCCTTTTCAAGCGAGCATTTATCTTCAGCTGTAAGAGGTGCAGTTAACTGACAGCTTCCAGCTGCAGTGCCTGCAGGATCCGTGCTTCTCCTGGGCAGCTGCAGCCAATGACTGTGCGCAGTGAGGGTACAGGCTCTTTTTTTTTTTTTTTTTGCAATTTCAAGATTTATTGAGGTAGGTGAGAGGACAGTGATGCACAGCACGGAGAACAACAGAACTCTTGGTTCTAACAGTTACATCAGGAGTAGGCATGGGGCCACAGGGGCCACCGGATGACCTGACCCAGACAAAAGGAAACCAACAGTCCTGGTCTACACACTCTGTGGCACCTGCTGGGAAGGGGCAGAGCCAGGTGAAGGTCTCCAACTCTGACCGTAATCCCCCAGGGCTTTCCCTCTGTCCTGCTCACTCAGAGGGAAAAGTCCTTCCATACTGTGCTGAGGTAACAGAGGCAAGAAGGTCTGGCAATGCGTCATGTGGCAACATCACCCTTCACTCTGCTATGCCAGTATCTGTAATGAACCCCAAAATCATCATGAGGAGGCCCCTCCAGGGGATCTGTGACCCAGGTCACCATCTTGAGAGCCAGTGCCTCTACCTCCATGGGGTTTCCTCCAACAATCTCTAGATCCACAATAGCACCCCTAGCGTGATGAGGCCACAGAGCAGGTCACAAAGAGCATTTGGTCTCCAATGTTTTCTCATCTTTCTTCAAGTTAATACGAGTGAGGATGCCCCCAATGAATCATGAGTGAGGTGCCAGTTTTGTTTAGCAAGCGCTTAGCTCCAGAGCACCCTGCTGAGTTAGCAGAGGCTGCTCTGCATCGTAGTCTCAGGCTCTTGTTGCTCAGTTCTGCTTTCTTCCCCTTTTATCTTGTACAGACATGACCTCCCACACACATCAATCTTGTTTCATTTCTAATTTCAGCATCTGCTTCTCAGAGAACCTAATTGATATACTCTACTCATTCTTGAAACTCTGAACGTTATGCACATGACCTTGTTTTGTTTTGTTTTTCCTTTGCTTTAATTTTTTTTAAAGGGAAGATTACATTTAAAAAGTTGTCATACTCAGGCTGAGATTTGCTTTACCTTTTCAAAAATTCCCAACCCCTGAGGTCTGATACTCATAAATTGAACTTTAATAACTATCTACTTCATTCTCTTCCTCACTTAGGAGGTCCTACTCATCCCTGAGGTCTCAGCTTAAATATTATTTCTCCCAGAAAGCTTTTCCCTGGCCCTCTGGACTTGAACTTCGCTAAATCCCCTTGTTATAGGCTCATCATTTTTTCTTTTGGTAGGACTCACCAAACTTGTAGTTGCTCATCTGTGGTTAGTTGTTAGCCTATAATCTCCATGAAGTCATGATCTAAAATTCTTGGTCACTGCTCCAGCACTTAGGACAGTGCCAGAGCAATAGATGCCGCTCAATAAATACGCGTATGAGTGCTAAATTTGCCAACTGAAAGGTATGACATTTCGGTCCAAGGCCAAAACTGGATATATCTGCCTCCACTGTGCCCTTGGTCTTGAGACACCATTCTTGCTTCCCCATCACAGCGCAGACTCAGAAAATTGAGTATTAGAGGAAACTTGAAGTTTATTTCGTCTGAGCACTTCTCTGTCCCACAGTGAGGCAAAAGTGTTACGGCCACCGTAATAAGAAGGTATCTTCAGAACAAAAGACAAAGCAGGCAACTCCGTAGAATATAACAGAATGTATTATAGGGCAATTTACGTATGGGAATGTAGGGTTGCAACAGACAGGTGACCCAGAAGTTCTGTGCAAATTGTTCTCCAGTAACAGACTCCTGTTATAGTACTTTAAAAAAAAAAAAAGATTGTTTTTTTTTTATTGGGGGATTGGGAACAGTGCTGGAGAATTGGGGGAAGGGGAACAGACAAGTAGCTGTCCTTTCGTTCTTCAGTCTAGTTGTGGGGGACGTTGCTTCACTGGCCCAAGTTGGCACCATCATTGCGCTCTTCCCAGATGAGGCAGATCAGTCGCCGGCTTCTGGACGGACGGCCACTCACTGTGGCTGCTGGCCACTCACGCTGGCTGCTGGCTACACACGGTAGCCCATGGCAACCCACTGCAGCAGGGGCTGCAGTCTATGCTGTCGCCAGTGGCGACTCATGGCAGCCCAGCTCCAGGTTGAGCTGCTGTTCAGCATCTTAGCTGTAGAGGGCAGTCTCACTGGCCCTCATATGTGGGATCTGAACCGGGGCCCTCTGGCGTCCCAAGCCAGCTCTTAACCAACGCACCACTCGGCCGGCCCTATAGTACTTTTTTAATAGTGTAACTCAGGCGTTAATAGTGTATGATGCTTGTCAGGACCAAAAATGCAGTATCAACAGGGTCCCTACCTCTGGGTGGTCTTGTGATAGATGATTCTTTATCATCAATACTATCACCAGTTTGATATTTATCTCAGTTGTCATGCCATTCTGGCCATTACTAACAAAAATATTTATGGCTACATTTTAAGGAACACAGGTAATCATCAGCTAGAAAGCTTTGATATTCTTGCTAAGGACAATACTAGGTTGGTCAAAGGTCACAGCATGAAAACTCTATGATACAAAGAGGGAGTTGCTTTTGGTCACATCTGCTTCTATACATCTAATGCCAGAGATGCTGCAGAATATTCAAGTAAGTTACTGTCCAGTCTTAGTTTGAATAGTAGAGGCAGAAACTACCTCCCAAGGTCACTCATTGCATCCTGGACAGCTATGACCATCAGAAAAATTTTTGATTCCTTAACCTGATTTCCTATAGCTTTGATATACATCATATCCTCACAAAATGACTTAAACTCTTTCCATAATATTAACAACCTTGATCAGCTTTCTGGTCCAAACTGCTTTTTTTTAGAGGGTCAATTTTTTCCCCCTCTGAATAAATCTCTCAATTGGGAACATAAGTAGCTTGAAATAGAAAGACTTCATTCATTCCAAAATATCAGTGCTACATGTGTCAAGCATGGGAGCCAGAAACAGTGGACATTCAGAGATGTCCCAAAAGACGGAGTCTGTCTAGGGAGATAAAGGGGTTTATAAGATCAAATGATCTCAGAAATATAGGAGCTGCCAAGGCTGGATAGGAAGTGTTCTAAGAGCTCAGGAAAGGTGGTATGTCTGGGGGGCCTAGGAACATACAGGTTGGGGAGTCTAGGAAGGCTTTACTTAGGAAGTGGGATCTGAGCTGAGCCGACGGACAGGAAACATGAGTCATTTGGGTAAACCATCTTGATTGACAATGAAGCTCAGAGAGAGAACTCTTCTCAAGATAGACAGGGTGGGGCTTTGTGAGGATGGAGGAAGTTAGAGGGCTAGAGACAGGGTAAGAATTATTTCCCTCTTCTCAGGATTGTCAATCAGTCATTGTCTATAGTAGCCTCTTGACATCTTGTCTTCTTCACAGCCTTGGGGACTGACCAAGTCGCACCTTCTGGTGCACAGGGCTGCGGACATGGCATCTCTTCTGTGGCTGCTGCCCCTCTTGGTGCTCCAGGAAGGTGAGAGAGACGACAGCTGCAGAACAGGAATGCGTCCTTCCCCTGTTCTGTTCCGCTAGGCCTTAGGCTAGCAAGGCACTTCCTTGGGGTTGAATACTTGAGCTCTTCTGGAGTAAAGAGGAATAGGGTATGGCTTCAGGGCAGGACCAAGAGATGAGGAAACCTGGGAATATGGAAGGGAGAGCAGTCCCATAATGGCAATCAGAGAAGGTAAAATTTGGAGGGTGAGGGCACAGATGAAAGCCAACCCCTGGTAGGTGCAGCTGAGAGCTAAAACTAGAAGAGGCAGCTGGAAGACAAAATTGAGTGTGGGGCCATAGAAGCTGCTTAGCTGAGATAGCTGAGATTGAAACCACAGCCCTGCTGCCAGACTCAGCAGCCCGGAGACACCAGCTGGGCTGTTTGCATCTCTTTTCTTCCTTTATCTGCAGCCAAAGGAGATTCTGGAGATGGTGTGGGTCCTGAGGAAGTGGTTGCAGTCCTTCAGGAGTCCATCAGCCTCCCCCTGGAAATACCATTCGATGAAGAAGTTGAGAACATCATCTGGTCCTCCCACATAAAGCTTGCCACTGTGGTGCCGGGGAAAGAGGGACATCCTGCTACCATCATGGTGACCAACTCTCGCTACCAGGGTCGAGTGAGCCTCCTGAACCCCAGCTACTCCCTGCACATCAACAATCTGAGCTGGGAGGACTCGGGGCGTTACCAAGCTCAAGTCAACCTGAGGACATCCCAGATGTTTACAACGCAGCATTACAATTTACGTGTCTATCGTGAGTTTAATTTATGAACCAAAAATCTGCTTCCTCTGGATTTCCTGAGCTTCCCATGCAAAGGAGGAAGGATCTCAGGAGTTGCGGTTATGGTTTGAGGGGCTGGGACTAGAAGGCAGACAGTCCCCAGTGTGCCCAACACCAGCATCTGGGCCGCCATGATAGGTGGTGTAACCTTGAACAGCGAGGCACTGGGCATGGAGGCTGTTCCTGAGGAGGTGCCCAACACAGACAGAGAGGTCAGAGGCTTTATGTGTAGATCTCTAGTAGACCTGTCTCTCCCAGGGAGATTTTGTGTCCTGAAGGTAAATGCCACCTCCATTCTTGAGCCTTTTATCCTCCTGCATGATTTGAGGGCTAATAATCAGTGACTTCTCACTACTTGAACCCATTTCTTCTTAGTGCCTGTGACATTGACTGATATTCTACCTTGAATCTTGCAGAGACACTGATTAACCTATTAATGCCCCTGTGAGGGTGACAATATGTTCTGGGATCGAGGGAACAGAATAGGGTTTGGAGGAAGGTGGGGTACCAAAGTAAGAGACAGAAGGCAAGGCATAAAGGGGAGGTGGAATATACCACAGGCAGCTCTGTCTGCCTCAGCAGCTGCCCAGGGAACCCTAGAAATATAGGCTGTATAGTGGCTGGGTTTTGTTAGTTTTTGCTTTATTGTTGTTTGGGTACAGGGGCTATCAGAGGATGGCACCTGTACCCCAGTGTTGAGGAACTTAGGAAAACAGATCTAACCCCTGATTATCCAGAGGGCCTTTTTGTTCCTCCTTCATCTAGGACGGCTGTCAGAGCCTCGCATCACTGTGAACTTTGAGATCTCTGGGGAAGGTCCCTGTAATATGTCTCTGACATGCTCTGTAGAGAAGGCAGGCCTGGATGTGACCTACAGCTGGATATCCCAGGAACACAGCAATGACACAGCACATGAAGGCTCTGTCCTCCGCACATCCTGGAGGCCTGGGGACAATGCATTCTCCTACACCTGCAGGGTCAGCAACCCCATCAGCAACATCAGTTCCCGTCTCATACCCGCTGGGCCCTTCTGTGCAGGTACCAGGACCCCAGATATCCCTGAGCTACTATAGGCCTCAGGGCCACCACCTCCCTCCCTCAGTTCTTCGCAAGACAGTACATAGAATCCAGAACCTAACTCCCTCCCATAGGGACTTGACCCCTGGATTTGGTAAGGAGCCCTCCCTTTTCCTAGAGCTCCCAACTTCCAAAGGTCCTTTCTATTCTCTCATTCAGCTTGAGATTGCTCCCCAGATCTCAGTTCTAGAGCTTCTGTGAATAGAATATCTATTTCCAGAGACACTTACAAAGGAAAATCAACTGACTGTGAATTTGAGTCCTCTCCGTCAGATTTGGGGCATGTGTCTACCCCCTCACCTGGACCTCACCCCTTCCTCTGGTGAGTCCCCCCTCTTTCCTTCTTCTGTCCTAGATCCTGGATACCCTTTGGAGAAGTCCTCGGCTTCCTTTTGCTTTCTGGTCAAGGCACTACTCCTTCTCTTGCTGCTGGGAACTCTGGTCGTGGGGCTGTGGCTCCTCCAAGGCCAGACAAGATGCAAGACACTAAGGACGAAAAAACTTAAGAGAGACAGAATGAGACTGAAAAAGACAAGGAAGCCTGGCCCTAGCCTGGACTGATCACATCCTTGGTGAGCTCTATCCTGACCCTTGTTTCTTCCCAGAGCCCAGTGACTCCTCCCTCTGCTCCCCAGGCTATCCTCTTCCCAGAGGCCAAAGGTGGAAGTCCAAAGGGCCACACTCTCACAGAGAACACTGTCTGACAATAAAGTCGAATTAGATGACTGCCATTCTGGAGGAGCTAGGTGACTCCGGCAAACCTGTGTCCCTGCCTTTCCTTCCACTCCAGGTGCTCCCCTCCAACTCATCTTCCCTTATACTCCAGGTGCCCACTTCTAAGCCCGCATGCTTCCCCACACCTGCCTTTGGGGATGGAAGTGAGTCTTCACAGTGTGGTATTGGTATGTTATTACTCACCACCTATCCCCTTCCCCACCAACATACAGAACATTTACATTTTAAATCAGAAAAGCAAAGAGCTTTCTTCTAACCTAACTGAATCTGCGACTCCTCAATGGGAACATTGCAGACACTCAGAATCCTTCATGGGCGATACTGTTCCTGCTAAGATTCTTCTGCTCTCATAGCCCTACTTCCACCCTGGCAGACAAGTTCACTTAACTGCTCCCATGCAACCCACCCCAGCCTAGAGGCTGTACTGCCAAGGAGACAGGAACCCCCTAGTGCAGTCTATTCTGGGTCTACGTGAGCCCGCGACCCTTCAGCCATCTCCCTGATGTCAGCTGCTCTGGGCCTCTGGTGCCTACCCCACAAGGATGGTAACTCAGCTGGATCAATAGTTGAGGTCTAGACCCTTGACGTCTGTTTGTGGTTAGTATTACTGTCCTGTCGATCCTGTCTCTACAGATTTCCATGTCTCAGACCTCTCTTGACTCCTACCCTGAGTTAACGCCCACCCCTTACACACCACCCCCCTCGAGCACAGACCCTTATGTTTGTGTTCTTGCTCTTTTCCGAGCCCAATAACCAGCCTGAATTCTTCACCCAGGCCTGATCTGCCACTGCCCAAGACTTGGTCATCCTCCCAAAATCAGATCTTACGCGGCTGCCATGGGGTAGGGGGATTGGAGGGAGACTTGGGAGCCACCCAAGTGACAGGACATGTGTAGGTAGTGAGTGAATTGGAGGGGGTGGTGTAGGATTCGGTAGGGAGAGTGCTGGGTGAGATCTCAGACCTGGGCTTTGCTGTGCCACTCGCTTCTTGCTTGGGACACTTTGTTCAGGGAACATCAATTGGGGCACAGTCCCTTTCCACAAGGAACACACACTTTGAAGGAGAGGACTGGAGCTCTTACAGAGACATGGCTTAGGGAGTGCCTTGGCTCCCACAGAAGCAGGAGGAGCTGGTGACCCTGGGGAGTTTCAGAAGAGGAGTCTCAGGGGTTGGGAGATGGCCATGGGGCAGAAGCCATACCTGACATTTCTCTGGACCTCGCCTTCCCCTCTTTCTCTGCGAGGAAAAGAATGCTGACCTCCAAGGTGTCTTTCAAGAGAAGGGATACTAGGCTGTGAATGGGGCTGTGGGATGCACTGGAGAATCGTGGAGACCAAGGACACTGCTTTTGGGAAAACAGGACACGTGGGCCAGGCACTATAGTACACCCAGAAGGGGGACTCTAACCAGCATGGGGCATGGGCGGAAGCCAAGAGCCCGGCCTCCCAGACTGGAAAAAAGGCAGGGCCAACAGATAAGCAGGGGCTTCCTGCCTAGGTTTATGTGCAGGAGAGTGAGCCCCTTGGGGCTTGGGGAGAAGGCGGGAGGGTGGAAAACCAGTCCCCAAAGAGCTCCTAAGACTGGCAACAGATCAACTACTCTCCGAGGGCCTGAGCCCTGATCCTGCTGGATGGTAGCCCGTGGCCTGAGGCACTCGCAAGGGTTCAGTAAATGATCACTTATTTCACTCCTCCTTTCAATCGCCCGTGTCAAGACGTCTATTTTTCCCCTCTGGGCCCGTTTCTCTGGGTGGCTGGTGCTTGGGCGCTGCGGCGGGAGCTGACTAGGCAACCTCAGCTGTGGCGCAGCCTTCCCCGCCCCACACTGCGGGAGGCGCCTGGGCAGGATCTGGGAGCTCGCCAGTGCGGACAGGTATTTCCAGTCCAGCCAGAAGAGAAATGGGCGGAGGTGAGACTGGGATGGGGGAGGAGATCAGAGGAGGAGCTGGGTGGATCCCCTGGGAGGAGGGCAGGGATTCCTGCTCCCCGCCGGGTGCTCCTGCCCCAGGCTCAGATTTCAATCCTGGCGGCGGCTTCGGCAGGTTAGGACAGCGGAGGGGGTTTTGCATCGGAAGGAGAGCGTGCTCGGAGCTAGGGGAGAGCAGGTACCTGCGATCCCTGGAGCCAAGGCCCTGAACCGCCGGGCCTCGGGCCTTTTCGCGCCTAGTCGCAAAGCTTTCCACCAGGGGGCGACGTGCCCACGTGCCGCCGAGTACCGCTCGCCCGAAACAGCAAGTCCCAGGCCGCCAGAGGGTCGCGCCCGACCCCTCCTCCTTCTGCTGCTCCTATTGGCCGCCGCAGGCGGGGATTGGCGGTCTCCAGGGTGACGGAAGGCGCTTGGGGCATCCGAGGCGGGAGGTGGGTCCGCCCCCTATTGTGTAGCCGGCGGAGTGGAGCTGAGCCGCGCGCGGAGCAGGTGAGGGCGGGGGCGTGCTAGGGGGATGGAATGGGGGTGCCGGAGGGGGAATGGAGAACGGTGTGGGAGTTAGGGGAACAGGAGAAAGCGGGGGACTTGTGGAGAGAAGTGGAATTCTCTGGGGCGCAGAACTAGGGGAGTTCTGGGGAGTGAACTGAAATTCTTGGTGGGTGGGGCTTCCCCGGGAACTGGAGTAGTTCTGGAGGTAATACGTATGTGCAGGGGAGCTGCTTCTTTGTGGGTTCCGAAAGCAAGGAGTTCCAGCGGTCCGGAGAAGGCAAAGGAGAAGAGGGGGTGGAGTATCAGAAGTGTATTGTGGGCTGAGGCAGGAGAACTCTAGGGAGGGAAATTCTAGGGAGAAATGGGTGGGAGAAGTAGGTGCGTGGGTGGGTGGGAGGACACAGGAAGGGATTTCCCGGAGGCACAGAGGACCTGATGCAATTGGAGATTAGATGCGAAAAATAGGAATGGAGGGGGCGGACTGTGAGAAGTAGAGATACCTGGAATGGGGGTACTGGGAGAAGGAAGGAGTGCTGGGAGGGGAGACCAGACAGGTGAGGACATGCTAGGGGGCAGAAGAGTTGGTAAGATTTTAGGAAAAGCAGAGGCATTCTTGGGAAACCCCGGCTGCTAAGAGTCAAGGAAAAATGAGCTAGGTGGGACAGGGATTTCCTATACATTTGGGAAAAGATTTGTTGGAGAAGTATGGAGGAGCGGGCTAGGGACAGTGGAGAGTAAGGGGATCCTTCTCCCATGAGTTGTCGGGAGTTAAACACACAGGGCCATTAAATAGAGGCAGGGGCCAGGCTGAGGGACCTGGGGATATTTTATAGCCAGTCCCGAATTGTGAGGCCCAGAGTGGGGTGGAGTCCACTTGGATTTCCCAGGCCCAGGTAGCACCCCCATCTCGACCCCAGGCCAGTGTGCCGGGGGCAGGGGCACTAGGAACTATAGGTCTGGGCTGTCAAGAGTTCCTATCCTCCATCTCCAGGACTGTACACCCTATGGACTACTGGCTTTTTTGGCTTTTAATGAACTATGTCCTTAGGGTTGGGAAAGGGAGAATCTGGAAACCCTGGGCCCTGAGGATATTGGAGGGGAGTGAGTGGGAGGAAGTGGGGTGAGGCACCTGGCAGCATCATGAAGAGGAAGTGGCTACCAGCCCAGGAATCTGCCCAGACCTGGAGGGTGCTGCCTGGAACCTCCCATTCCTCCCATACCAGCTGGTGGGGAAGGCATTGCCTCCCCGCCGCCCCCGCCCCCCCCCAAGTGCCTTCCTCACTCACTGTTAAAGCAGTATTGGGAAGCTGAGTGGAGAAAGAGGTGTACTGGTCCTTAGTTTCCAGGGTGCATGGAAGCTGGGGAAATGGGGCAGAGAATTGTGTGGGGGTCCCCTAGGGGCCACTTTCTGGATGTTCTACTCCAGGCTTTGCCCTTGACTGGCTCTGTGCCCCTGAGAAGACTCTCTGAGACAATTTCAAGGCCCTTATTTGTCACAGTTGGGGTGGAGATGATAATACTAGTTCTACCTCCTATCTGCCACCTTGTTATTAGCATCAGGACAAAGGAAAGAGAAGGAAGCGGAAGCTTGGCTGTGGGGCTCTTGATCTCCCACACTTCCCTGAAAAATTTTTTCCTGAGTGTATAGGAACCCCCCAGTTCCCTCCTGCTTCAGTTTCCTGAGAACATTAGTAGCCCGAATTTCCCCAGATGTCCTGATCTTCCCTGCCAGCACTCCCCGATTCTCCCAGTGCCCCCATCTCAGGCCTTATTCCTGGGGTGAGGGGTGGGGGCGGCGGGGAGCGGGGGCAGGGTGTCAAGATCTCTGATCTCCTGTGACCCCTCCTCTTATCTGCTTCCTCTCCTTTCTCTTCCTTTGCTGTCCTCCTGGCCTTTCTCTAACTGTGGGGTTTCTTCTGGTTTACTATATTGGCCAACTCTTCGTGTCACCTTGCATTTGGCATTTAGATCTGGCGGTGCTCCAGAGAACAGCTTCATCAGGTGTTACGTGAGCCAAGCCCTAACTGTTCAGAAGAGTGGGAGCTGAAACCTGTTACCTGATCAGAAGGATTGACTGAGCTTGCTGGGCTGTGGACATCCCTGGCCCGTGGACCTGGGCCCCTGTGGATAGCGGGGGGAGGGGGGCTGGGTGAGCAGGCAGTTGGGCTATGGTTTGGTGCCTCAGTCTGGCCATCCTCAGCCTGATCATCAGCCAGGGGGCTGACGGTAAGCTGGATTTAAGAACTCCCTGTTAGTCTTGGGATGGGGGCATTCCCCAGGGGTCCTCTGTGAGCCTGTGAGGGTTCTGGAAAAGTTGAGGTTTCCCTCAATTGCAGAGTCCTAGGGAGCCCCCTGAGATGCTGATGGGACCTCCCTTCTCAGCCCTGACCTGGGCCCCTGCTGTCCATCATGCCATCCACCATGCAGGTCGAGGGAAGTCTGAGGTGGTATCGGTTGTGGGCCGGGCTGGGGAGAGTGCCGTGCTGGGCTGTGACCTGCTGCCGTCAGCTGGCCGACCCCCCCTGCACGTCATTGAGTGGCTGCGCTTTGGGTTCCTGCTTCCCATCTTCATTCAGTTTGGCCTCTACTCTCCCCGAGTGGATCCTGATTACGTGGGTAAGACTTAGCTATAGGTTGGAGGGATTTCCAACAAAGGTGGGCTGGGTGGGGTCTCTTTAACTGCCCTATCCCTGCCCTCATCTCACCTCTAGTTCCACTGCTTCAACTTTGCTTAACAAGTGTGGCTCTGCTCCCAAGCTGTGTTTACACGTGTGCACAGAAACACACGTGCGTGTGTACACACACACACACACACACACACACACACACACACACACACACACACGGTAGAGCTGTGCTATTTAGAACTCCAGTGGGTCTGTTCCAAAGGAGATTCTGCAG
Organism: Hipposideros armiger; assembly: GCF_001890085.2. Lineage (NCBI taxonomy): Eukaryota > Metazoa > Chordata > Mammalia > Chiroptera > Hipposideridae > Hipposideros > Hipposideros armiger. The sequence goes on along the minus strand of NW_017731484.1, from coordinate 54,869 downwards.
CCCTATTTCAAGTATCCAACCTAATTCTCTAATTGCTTTTCTAGATCTCATCAGGAATCTTCCCAGACTCCATCCTGGTCTTCCCTGGTTTCCCCACGTGACCCTGTCCTGGTCTCTGGCTCTGCTATCAGCTCAATCCCCTGCCCTCTCCATCTCCTGTCTTCAATGCTAGTTTGGGGGTCTGGGCCTCGAGGGCCTGGACTGATGGGTCAGCAGAGAGGGTGGGTGGATGACCTGTCTGATTCTCCAATGGGGGCTCAGCCTGACTCTGAGTACGGAAGAGCATGTGCACATAGAGGTGGGCTGGGGAGGACCAGATTCTCAAAAGATCAGCAAATGGAAGAGGCTGGACTGGGTTCTTCCTGTACAGTCTTAAAATAGTGTACAGGCCTCCCTAGACCTAGCTGGCTCCCTCAAAAGGCTCAGCTTCCTCCTAATTCTGGCTGGAACCTTAATCTGAATGGTTTAGCACAGGTCTCCGAGGGCGGTGTGTGGGAGGGCCTAAGGATGGGTCCTGTAGGAGCAAAGGAGAGAAAGCCCAGGAAAGGCCACCTGGGAAGTCAGTGGCAGGGGGGGCTTTCCCTTTTCACTTTTTAGTTTGAATCCTTCAGAAGCCCTAGGACTGGTTGTGCTCTCACCCATGGGGCTGGCTGAGCAGAGGGGAGGAGGCCCAGGCAGGTGCTGCCACAGGGAAGTTTTTTTCAAACTGGGGCAGCTGTTGGCAAACAGCCTGGTGGGAGTGTATGTGTCTACACAAGCCCCACGAGAATTGATGAAAGCGGCTCCGGTTGGGACAAGTGGAGAGAAAGCAGCCGTGCCCACCAGCCCTCCCTCCGTGCCTCTGCCTGCTGCCTGGGAGGGATCGAGGCTGCCTGGCTGAGGCTGGGCAGATGCAGAAGATGCCTAAATAAGGGCCGGGCAGGAGGAGGGGGAGGAGAGGAAGTAGGGCTTTTCCTGGGATTCCACCAGGCAGACGTGCAACTCTTCTCCTATCTGCTCCCCATATCTTGAGGCCTGGCCAGCCACTTTGCTACCTTTGGGATTTCTTCCTGTCTGCCAGGGCTGTGAGCAGTAATCTCTGGGGCTTTCTTCCTACCCTGACCCTTTGTGCCCACCCTGCCCCCGCTCTGGGGCTCCTGGTTGGGCCAGGGCTAGTCTGCAGAGTATGGGCCCTGGGGGGAGGCCCCTGTGCCCACTAACACTTTACTGCCTGCCAGTGTGGAAGGGGCCTCTGAGCCTTGTATAGGGGACTCTGAACTGCACTTGCTAGGTAATGGGACGTGGAGATTGCTAAGGACAATGCTGACCTGTCATAAAAAGTGAAGGGGCAACAGCCTTAGGACTGTGTGTGAGGCTGGTGCCTAGACTGTGGAAGGGACCCTGACAGTAACTGGCGCTTTAGGGACTGCACTGAACGGCAAGCTTCCAAACTTTAAAGATTCTAGAATCCATCTAGCAGAGGAGACTAGCTTTATAGACGAGTATGAAAGCAGCTAAAAGCAGTATAAAACCAGCTGGGACCAAATACGGGATTAAGTTAGCCAATGTGTGTGAAATGCCAGCACAGAGCCTGGAGAACCTCTGCTGTGTGAAATGTGACCAGGCATCCAGAGGAAAAACAAGCGTGCCTTAATCTACTCCAGCTTTCGGGGGTGGGTCTTAGACCAATCCTTCTCATCCACGGGACCTGCTTTGGTTCTGTTGGTCTTTTGCGCTGTATTTTTTGGGAGTTTCAAGATGCCCCATACAGCAGAAGGGACATGAGTTTTCTCTCTGTCCTGAACTGTTTGATACAAATCAGTCATCTCATTCTCCCCCTTTCTCCCTCAAGTCATCTCCCCTTACTGCCTTTTATCCTTCAAAACCCTCTGCATAGCCACAGCTTCCTGGAAGCCTTCTGTGCTTCTCTTGCGTCATAGTCTCGTGGAATATCTGGGCGCAGCATCATTTTTTGAATTTGCACATGAATGTGAGTGTGGGTTCCCTGCCTTCTGAGAGTTTTCGAGAGCTGGAATACATCTCCTGTTTCCTTTATACATCCCTGCATGCGAGGAGGTCTCAAGTTTGTTGCCCTACGGGTGGAGGGTGGGCTTCCAGGAGGTGTGCCCAGGACTCGGAAGCTCAGGACTGCCTGCCCCAGCCATCTTCCTGTTCTTCTGTAACAGATCTAGCAGTGCACGTCAGAAAAGTTAGGACATGCAGTATGCTTCACCGGATGTTCTGGTCAGCACACATTTGAAACTGTTACCCACTGGCTACCAACACCGCTGAGTGAGAACACACTGAATGTGCTCCATGCTGAGTACCTTGAGCATAACATGATCCTAACACCAGTGTGCAAGTGCATCCATCTGGAGAAAGAAGGCCCGGCTTTGACATTTACCAGCCATGAGATGTTAGAACGATACTTAACATCAGTTTCTTCCTCTAGAGTGGGATTCTTGAGAAGATTAAATATGGTGACAGTGCCTAATATTGCATGGCCCATATTCAGTGTTCAGTCTTCCTGCCCTCTTCTGCCCTCTTTGTAAAGCATGAAGATCAATCACCACAGTGAAAAGTTAGTGTCCTGCAGTTAGAGGAAGTTGCTGGGGGGCGGGGGGCGCGGGCCTTGCATGTCAGAGCGTTGCTGAGCATGGCCAGGCAGGTTAGGGTTACTGAGGAATCCCGCTGGTGGGAGGAAGGGTGTGATTATGTTAAATGTTCAATATTTACCTGCAACACCTAGGCTTATCTCCTAGGTGGGGATTTAAACACCTAGAACTTTAAACAGGTCCACCCTTTCTAGAGAATCCACGCCCCTCAACCTCATTCTTGGGGGCGAAAAAGTCCCTGGCTGCCTACCACAAAGCCGGCCTCCACCTGATCATTCTCTTCTTCCTCGATGGCATAAGGGGCTCCGTAGGTTTATAGTTCAGAAAGATCACCCTAGGGGTAGACTGGAAGCAGATTGGAGGGGATGAGTGCACAATCAGTTTTAGAATTTCTAGTATTGGGAAGGGCTAATTTGGGGCACAGTCTGGATGGTTGGAGTTGGCACAATGCTAAGGGACTTGTCTTAGAACTGGATTTGATTTGCATAACCCGAAGATTTAAAAAATGTCATTGTATCCACATAAGATGTCAAGGTGGGGTGGGCAGCTGATGAATGTCGAGGGGTAGGCTGGAGGAGGGAGACCTCTTAACAAGCTGTTGGGGGTAATGTAGGTGAGAGATACTCAGGACTAAACTAACGTGAAAGTGGTAGAGAAGGAACAAAGATGTAGGAGCTGGAATTTGAAAGGTTTACTGAACAAGTAGAGGGGGAGGAAATGGAGAGGCACAGGTGATGCCAGGTGTCCGGTAGAGCGACTTGGTGCATGGTGGTGCTATTTGCTGATACAGGGCGAGAAAAGGGAGATGATGTGTTACCAGGTAAGGGATTGGGCCAGGATTGAACGCAGGCTTCTGATTTCAAATCTTGAGCTCATTTATTTGTTCACCATCTTTATTTGAAAACCTGCTGATGCCAGGCCCCATGCTGCCTGCCTTCTCTACCCCACCCAGATTCTCCTCTCTCTTATAGATGAGGACACTGAATTTGAGAGAGGTTAGTAACTTGCCCAGAGCAGTACATAGCAGAGCTGCCATTCTCACTAGGTTGTACTGCCAGGGACCCACGAAGCTATCTGGGGTGCAGGGCTGTCAGGGGAGGTGCTGAGGGATTTGGGGCACCCTCAGTCAGCCTGGTGGTGTGGTGTGGATGCTGATTGAGGGTGCGAGTGTGGTGTCTGCCTGTGCTGGGCTGTGTGGCTTTGTGGAACTCGGTGGTCAGTCTGCTCGGGCATGAGGGGATGGGGTGGTGAAGCTGCTGACCTTGCTGCCTGGCTGGGCTGGACTCTGGCCACCCTAAGGTGCTTAGGCCACTGATAATAGCCCTGAGGGATTAGGGGCTTTGGTAGGCGATGTCTGGGTCCCTGCTCAGGCCCCAAACGCTGCTGAGGCTTCTGGAGACAGAGCTCTCTGGCAGGAGGAGTACTCATGGGACCCATATACTCTTCCCTACAAAAAGCCTGGGGATGGGTAGATCTTGTAAGAATTCAGAGGAAACTAAGTGCTGGCTTTTCAACCCCCCCCCCCCCCCAACAGTCCTGGAAGCTGGATGCATTTCAGTGGAAGGTCTTTTCCACCGCTCTGGGTTTCTCTTTGTCTAGACTGGATCCCAGCTGCTGAAAGGCAGGAGCAACCAAAGGGGCTGATGGAGGGATCTGCCCTCAATTACCCCAACTTCCCCTGTACCCTGATGGACCCCAGTCTATCAGGGTAACTGGGAGAGGCTGGGCCTATTGTTGACCTCTGAGAATGACCAACGGTTTGGCGTTGCAATGGGTCCTTGCAGCACCCTGATTCTGGGCTCCTCCTCCAGGGCGAGTCCGGCTGCAGAAGGGGGCATCTCTCCAGATTGAGGGGCTCCGGGCGGAAGACCAGGGCTGGTACGAGTGTCGCGTGCTCTTCCTGGACCAGCACAGCCCTGAAGACGATTCTGCTAACGGCTCCTGGGTGCACCTCACAGTCAATTGTATGAAGCTAGGAGCAGGCAGTGGAGAAAGGACGGGGGCAAGAGACTGGGTCCTCTGGCTGGTGGGGGAGGGGAAGAAGGCAGTTCTGATGCTCCACCCTTGCTGACACCCTTGTTTGCTTGCTTATCGTCTGCATCCTGCCCCTCATACCCCCACTCCTGCCCTTTCAGTTCTTCAAATCCAAGTCCCGTTGGCCTTCTAGGCTGTGTTAGCAACTTCCTCTTCCCCTCTCTGCTGTGCTCCTGCCTCCTTGGCCAGGAGAGGATAACGGGTAGGGGGCTGTTGAGACCTGAGTGAAACAGACCACGTATATACAGCATTTTGTTTTTTCAAAACACCTTTTAACCCAATACCTCATGAATTCTCTCTCAGCCCCAAGAAGGAAGGTCATACTTATTCCCATTTCACAGATGAGGAGACCGGGGCTCAGGGAGCCTGGGTCATGTCACTGATGAGGGGCAGAACAGAATCTAGAACCCAGGCCTCCTGACTCCCAGAACAGTGGTCTTTTAGAGGGCACCTAGCTTTCCCCTGGCTCTGAGCACCCTACCCGTGCTCTGCCCTAGCTGCCAACTGTGCAGGCCAGTTCTGGGATGCGCTGGTGCTATCCTCACGGGGCCCTGAGTGCAGCAGACGGTGTGGCCTGGGGGTTGTGTGCTGGGGGTTCCTGTGACGGTGGTTAGGGGCTGGTGGGCTGAAGGCTGATCTATCTTCCTGCCTTCAGATGCTGTTTGGGCTGGTAGCCCCTCTGGCAGCCCCTGATGTCTCTCTTTCTGCAGCGCCCCCTCAATTCCTGGAGACACCTCCCCAGGTGCTGGAAATTCAGGAATTAGAGCCCTTGACCTTGCGTTGTGTGGCCCGCGGTAGCCCCCAGCCTCATGTGACTTGGAAGCTCCGAGGACAGGACCTGGGCCAGGGCCAGGGCCAGGGCCAGATGCAGGTAAGACCTGTTGCTGGGCACGGTGTGCCAGATAGGTGGAGGCCTGGGAGCTGGGCTGAAGGATGTGGAAGACCAGGTTGGGAGAGTAGCCAGTGGAGGTGCTTTGACTTGGCTCCCTGAGCCTGGGGTGCTTTCTCCCTCTGCTGGCCATTCTCAGAAGTGCAGGGTCCGAGGCCTGGGGGAGGGGAGGGAGACTCCTGGGGTCTTCCTCATTGACTCCTAACACTAGGTGCAGAATGGGACGCTGTGGATTCGCCAGGTGGAGCGAGGCAGCTCGGGGATCTACACCTGCCAAGCCTCCAGCACTGAGGGCAGTGCCACCCACGCCACCCAGCTGCTGGTGCTAGGTGCTTTCTGTGGGGGAGGGCCTAGAACTGGGACGCGTATGTGTGAGGACTTGCCTATAGCTGGGAGTGTACTGGACAGGAATTAGGAGGACACTTGTGCCTGAAGGCAGGGGATCTGGGGGGTGAGGAAGCTCCCAATGCATTAGGCACAGGCTGTTCGTCTAAAACTAGCATCTTAAATTTTAAAAGGGTCAGTAAACAGACAAGTAGTTAGTGCCCAGCAATGTGGTATAGTGCAAAGGGCATGCGTGCTGGTGTTAGACCACGAGCCGTGGCCCCCTTCACCCTCAGTTTCCCCGCCTATATAAAGAGGTTCGTATCTACCTCTCAGGACTGTGGCAATAATTTAATTAGGTTCAGCTGAACAGTGATCAGCACAGAGTAATTCCTGGCCAAGTCCTTCCCTTTAGAAGGAAAGCTGAGAAATGTAAAGGTCCGACTCTCCCATGAAAAGATGGCTGGCCAGGTAGGGAGGAGGTTGGATCAAGAAGTTTAAGCTTAATGTGATAGGAGATAGCAGCTGTTTTGGGTTCTTAAACAGAAGTGTTCTATGGCCAAAGAATGAATGATTATTCAATGCATGAATAGCTATCAGAGTGGCAGAGATGGGGGAGTCTGGGTTTGGGGTCACTGCAGCATCTGGGGGTAAGGCATTAGGTACCTGGATTAGAGGAAGAGACAGAGGTAATTTAAGGTGTGACAGATGAAGGCTATAAAGGGTAAATGAGCAGCGTGATAAAACTGACTCTCCTTCCCAACACACACACACACAAACACACACACACACACACACACATAGTTTCTAGGCAGGGGAAATTGGGCAAATGGGGTTCCAGAGAGCAGGTCCAGGAAGAATGGTAGAAGTGAACTTAGGGTTCTGGGAAGGCTGTGGGCTAAGGTCCCCACTCCCCCTTGTGTTCCCCCACAGGACCCCCAGTCATCGTGGTACCCCCCAAGAATAGCACAGTCAATGCGTCCCAGGATATTTCCTTGGCCTGCCGGGCTGAGGCGTACCCTGCTAACCTCACCTATAGCTGGTTCCAGGACAGCATCAACGTCTTCCACATTAGGTGGGGCTCTGGAGTGTGGGGGTGGGGGTGGAGAACTGGTGGGAAGGCTTTGAGGAGCCCCTTGGCTGACCAAGGCCTGCACCCCTCTCCACACGTGCCATATTGCAGCCGTCTACAGTCACGAGTGCAGATCTTGGTGGATGGGAGCCTGTGGCTACAGGCTGCCCAGCCTGACGATGCCGGCCGCTACACCTGTGTGCCCAGCAATGGCCTCCTACACCCGCCCTCAGCCTCCGCCTACCTCACTGTGCTCTGTAAGCCTGACCCCAGCTCCCCCCCCACAGCCTGTCCCCTCCCCTGGGCCAGGCCAAGCTCCGCCTGCACAACTGACCACTATTTCCCTGTAGACCCAGCCCAGGTGACAGCAATGCCTCCTGAGACACCCCTGCCCATAGGCATGCGAGGGGTGATCCGGTGCCCAGTTCGTGCCAACCCGCCACTGCTCTTTGTCAGTTGGACCAAGGATGGGAAGGCCCTGCAGCTGGACAAGGTACAGGCTTGGAGCAGGGGCAGGAATGTCTCAGCTTGGTTTTATTCTAGTCAGGACAGTGGTGTTAGCTCAGTTTAATTCAGTTCAGTGACTAGAACATACACTTATTACTAGGTGCTGTGCAGGGTGTAGCATGGGGAGCAGGAGCAGAGAAACATCCATGCTTAAGGAAGGCACAGCCTAGAGGGGTAGAGACAGCAACAGAGACACTCTGCTGGAAGGCCAGGGATGAAGGAGGCACCTTCCAGTTAGGACTGGTCAAGGATAGATCAGCTACAGCTTCTGGGACTTTGATGATGGGCCTTGAAGGGTGGACAGACATTCCATGCAGAAACCAGGGCCCAGAGGCAAAAAACAATGTAGTGCCTTGGTGACATAATGAATCGTCCAGCTTGGTGGGAGTACCTGTGTGGATGTGAAGGGTGCAGAGAAAGCTGGAAAGACAGGTTGGGGCCAAATGGAAGAACTCTGGATGCCAAGTTAATATTACCACATTCCAAGGTGATTGGGATCTTTTGTTTGTCTGCAAAGACTATAAATTCCTTGTGGGCTAGTATTACGTCTTTTAATCCCAGTGTCTTCAGGGCTTCTGCAGTAATAGTACTCAATACATTTTTGTTGAATGTTAAAAAAAAGTCTTAAGGGCAGTTGGAGGCTGTGAAGTTGTTTGAACAATGATGTGATGGCATCAGAGCTGCGAGAAAGGGTTGAATTTGCTGATGGACTGGAAAGGGAGGCGTGGACATAGGGATAGGAGTTCAGAGGCATTGAAATGGTCCAGGTGAGAAGTTATGAGGCCTGAATTAGAGAAGAGCACATGAAGATGGATGGGCCTTGCGTCTAGACAACAGGCCTTCCTAGGAGAACAGACCTGGTAAGTATGTAGACTGGGGAATGGGGGAGAATGAGGAGTCAGAGGTGAGCAAGGACAGTGGGGCCACTAACATAAATAAGGAAGCCAGGAAAAGGAACTGATTTGGGATGGAAGATGCTGAGTTTTGTCATGAGTGCTGGGAAGACGAACAGATGAGGTCCCAGCAAGCATGGAGCCCACACCCAGCTCACCCACAAGGGGCGCATCTCACATTGTATTCTCTGTGAGTGGTGTCCCCTGGAGTTGTGCAGTCTGAGCTCTCACACCCATTGGGAGCGGCCCCTCTGGGAAAGGGAGACGAAGGGCTGGAGCGCAGAGCGGTCAGGCCTAAAGGTGGAGTTGTGTCCTCTGCGTAGCTGTGGGCTTCTCGTACCGTCTCCTGCCTGCTATGGCCTCTCCATCTCGGCTTTGCCTCTGCAGAGTTTCTTTCTCTCATTGTCATCTCCTCTTCCCTCCAGTTCCCCGGCTGGTCCCAGGGCCCAGAAGGCTCACTGGTCATCGCCCTGGGGAACGAAGACGCTCTGGGAGAATACTCCTGCACCCCCTACAACAGTCTCGGCACTTCAGGGCCCTCCCCAGTGACCCGAGTGCTGCTCAAGGTGACGCTCAGGGTGGGCCAGCAGCCGTGGGTCAGGTAGCTAAAGATGCGCCCTATGTGGACACCAGGCTGACAGAGGGGGGTGAGAAGGGGCTTCCAAGTCTGTTTCTCCCACCGTGGCTACAGCAGCAGCTGTCAGGCACCATCCCAGCGTATTTTGCAGAGATGGTGCGGGGGAGGTGGGCCATCAATCACACAGCACATGCACAGAGTCAGATTTTCTGCCCGCCCCCATCTTGCTAACCTTGACCACGTCCCCTCTCTGTGTTCTGTAGAGGTCTGTATGCCTCCAGAGAGGCCTCCCAGTCCCCCAGTCCTCTGTCCCACCAGAGAACAGAGACACAAAGCTAGAGAGATAGTAACAGATGAGACTGAGATGTGGTATGACGGAACCCCAGAGAAGAGACAGCAATGTGAGAGAGGCCCCTCCCAATGCCAGCTCTGGCTTGCAGGCTCCCCCAGCTTTTCTAGAACGGCCCAAGGAAGAATATTTCCAAGAAGTAGGGCGGGAGCTACTCATCCCCTGCTCTGCCCGAGGAGACCCTCCTCCTGCTGTGTCTTGGGCCAAGGTAAGGCTCCTGAGCCCGTTCTGCGTATACTCTGCCCATTGTACCCCTGCTTCTCCATGTCCCTGGCCATTTCGTGGGAAGGAGGTTACGGAAAAGGGAGGGCTGTCAGAGGCAGGGTGGGGAGAAAGCTGGAGCTGCCCAGAGAGATAAGTGGCGCCCTTGGTGAGGGGTGGCTGCGTGTGTCCTCAGGGCTGACCAGTGGTTCTGTAGGTGGGCCGGGGGCTGCAGAGCCAGGCCCATGTGGACAGCAACAGTAGCCTCATCCTGCGACCCTTGACCAAGGAGGCCCACGGGCGCTGGGAGTGCACCGCCAGCAATGCTGTGGCCCAAGTGGCCACGTCCACGAATGTCTACGTGCTGGGTTTGTGGCTGCAGAGCCGGCTGGGGGCTGCAGGAAACCGTGTGGGACAGGAGATGGGGAGTCATTTTTGGAGGCCCAGATGGGGATGGTGGTTGGGGGACCCCTGGGCTCCCCTTAGCTCTTTACCTTCCCTCAGGGCCCTGACCATAGTCCTCCATTCTCCCTACCCAGGCACCAGCCCCCATGTTGTCACCAATGTGTCCGTGGTGCCTTTGCCCAAGAGTGCCAATGTCTCCTGGGAGCCTGGCTTCGATGGTGGCTATCTGCAGAGATTCAGCATCTGGTATACCCCACTGTGAGTGACCTCCCCTGCCGCTGCTCTCCTCCCCACCCTGATTCCCTCTGGTCCTCTGCCCTTTCTCCCACTCCTCCATCCCAGCCCTGCACCAACTCTGCTATCTGATTTCCAGAGAACCTTAGGTTACCCTGTGGGGTTGAGGGGAGCGGAGAGGTAAGCTCTCCAGACGCCAAGCTTCCTAGTCTTTTCCTAGTCTTTCTAGTTCATGGGGTATCCCCATTTCCTCATGTCCTCCAGGGCCAAGCGTCCTGACCGAACCCACCACGACTGGGTGTCCCTGGCGGTGCCCGTGGGGGCCGCTCACATCCTTGTGCCGGGGCTGCAGCCCCACACCCAGTACCAGTTCAGCGTCCTGGCTCAGAACAAACTGGGGAGCGGGCCCTTCAGCGAGATTGTCCTGTCTGTCCCTGAAGGTGAGAGACCTCTCCCCCCAGAGCCACGGACAAGGATGGGGAAGGGCCGGCAGGGAAAGCCTGGATATGGGAGGACCTGGGTGGGAGAGGGAATAGGTGATGGGCAGCTTGGGGCCTAGAGGGGTTTGTGGAGGGTGGTCCAGACTTGTCTTTAGGGGCTCTGGGACGAGGTTGGGCGCCGGGGGTTGTGGAAAGCCGGGGGATATGGGGAATGGCCCTGGAGATCCAATTTCTGCCATGCTGTCTCCCATTTCAGGGCTTCCTACTACGCCAGCTGCCCCCAGGTTTCCCCTGACAGAGATGCCGCCTCCCCTGTCCTCTCCCCGAGGTCTGGTGGCAGTTAGGACACCCCGGGGGGTACTTTTATATTGGGATCCCCCAGAACTTGTCCCTAAGAGGCTGGATGGCTACATCCTGGAGGGCCGACAAGGCTCCCAGACCTGGGAGGTGCTGGACCAGGCCGTGGCAGGCACAGAAATGCAGCTGCTGGTGCCAGGTCTCATTAAGGTTAGTGTGGGAGGTGGGCACAGGGGGTCCTCCTGCAGCTCTCCAGGCCCCAGCTCCATTACCCAAAGCCGATCTGCTCACCCAGATCTGACCATGTTCCCCAGCTTCCCACTGCACCCTTACTTCTCAACAACAGTGGCTCTCTGAATGGGGTCAGGTGGGCCGTCAGGCCTGGCCCTGACCTCCTTCCTGGACTCCTCCCCCACCCCCAGGATGTTCTCTACGAGTTCCGCCTTCTGGCCTTGGCTGGTGGCTATGTCAGTGATCCCAGCAACATAGCCAACGTCTCCACTTCCGGTGAGAACCTGGTGGGAGGACCAGTGCTGGGGCCTGGGGGCTACTATCCCAATGAGTCTGGACACCAACCCCGCCTCATGGCCCCTTGCGCAGGTCTGGAGGTCTACCCGTCTCGCACCCAGCTGCCAGGCCTCTTGCCACAGCCCGTGCTAGCTGGAGTGCTGGGCGGTGTCTGTTTCCTGGGGGTGGCTGTCCTTGTGAGCATCCTGGCAGCATGTGTCACTAACCGGCACAGGGCCGCCCGCCACCGCCGCAAGCGCCTCCGCCAAGGTAGGACCAACCCCCATCAGCGCCTCCTATGGAGGAAAGGCCACCTTCCTGTTGGGCCAGGGGCCCTCCTCTCCTTGGTTCTGCACCCAGCCTTGCCTACACTATTCCCAGCCTGCTGTTGGGTGAGGGTCTGTGCCTGGGGCCCTGGAGGGCCTTGGGTTTGCCTGTGTCATCTCTGGTTCTCCTGCCCGTACAGATCCACCACTTATCTTCTCTCCGCCCCGGCTGTCAGCTCTACTGTAAGTTCCTCCACCTCCTGGGCTTGCTTCTGCCTTCCCACAATGTGCCCCTTTTGTGCACCACGGGGTGGGAGGTGTGGGAGGGGGAACAGACGTGAGAGAGGGAGGTGAGGATAGGCATGCCGAGCCCCGGACTGGGGGCAGTCCAGTGTTGCCTTTGCCTCCCTCCACCCCTCCATCTGTGACTTCCTGGCTTGCTCTCCTAGCTCTGCTCTGTTTTGTACCAGACCTCTCCAGGCCTGACACTGCTACCTAGGAGGGGGACTGGCCCCTACTACAGACCCTGATCTGTTCTTCCCCAGCTCTGCTCCAGGCTCGGGCAGTCCTGACAGTGTGGCCAAGCTGAAGCTCCAGACGTCCCCAGTCCCCAGCCTGCACCAGAGCCTGCTCTGCAGGGAGCCCCCCGGGCCCCCCAGCTCCCCTCTGGAGGATCCTCCTAGCCGGGGGCCCTTGCCCCTGGAGCCCATTTGCCGGGGACCGGATGGGCGCTTTGTGATGGGACCCAACGTGGTGACCCCCCAGGAAAGGTCAGGCCCTGAGCAGGCTGAACCTCAGACCCTGTCCCGGTGTCAGGCCAGGTCCTATGACTGCAGCAGCAGCAGCCCTAGTGGGCTGCCCCAGCCCCTCTGCATAGCAGATATCAGCCCTGTGGGGCCCCCTCCTGCGGCCACACCCAGTCCTCCGTCAGGTTCAGGACCCCTGCTCCAGTACCTGAGCCTGCCCTTCTTCCGGGAGATGAGTGTGGATGGGGACTGGCCCCCTTTTGAGGAGCCCAGTCCTGCTGCACCTCGAGATTACATGGACACCCAGCCCTGCCCCACCTCAACTTTCCTTCAACCCCTGGACTCCTCCCCTGGGTCCCCCAGGGCAGTGCTTCCTGGGACCATGGTCAGGGCTGGGGCTGCTGCAGAGCCCCCATATACAGCGCTGGCTGACTGGACGTTGAGGGAGCGGCTGCTGCCAAGCCTTCTCCCTGCCGCCCCTCGGGGCAGCCTCACCAGCCAGAGCAGCGGGCGGGGCAGCGCCTCGTTCTTGCGGCCCCCCTCCACAGCCCCCTCGGCAGGAGGCAGCTACCTCAGTCCTGCTCCTCCTCCGGGAGATACCAGCAGCTGGGCCAGTGGCCCTGAGAGATGGCCCCGAAGGGAGCACGTGATAACCGTCAGCAAGAGGTGAGGGCAGCCCCTGCCCATTCCTGCCGTGCCCTCTCAGACTTTCTCCCCACCCCTCTCCTAAGACTCGCTGCCTTCTCTGCTCCACTCCCACCCCAGGGCCAGGAAAACTTGTCTCCTTTTAGAAGCTTTGGCTGAGGTCCAGGGCTCCTCAGGGGAAACCCATGGCCCTACATGAACTTGGGGAGCCCGGGTTCAGGCTTTTCTGCCACCCTCTGTTCCTCTACCCACCCTACTACACATTTGTCCCTTTTAACAGGAGGAACACATCTGTGGATGAGAACTATGAATGGGACTCAGAATTCCCTGGGGACATGGAATTGCTGGAGATTCTGCACCTGGGCTTGGCTGGCCCTCGACCCCAACCTGAAAATGAGCCAGAGCTAGGTGTGTGAGCCCTCCAGAAAGGCGGGCACGCCTGGCTTCACTGTCCCACAAGCCCCCACAGCCTTAGGACCCAGCCTGCTCCCAGGCAGGCCCTGGGCCTCCTCTCTCTCCTCTTGCTCCCTTGGCTCATCTGCTCTGCAGGCCCTGGGGCACTTCATGGTGCCAGGGAGCCTCAAGACCTTCCTCTCATTCTGCCCTCTTGCAGGTGAAAAGACTTCAGAGGAGGGCTGCCTCCTGAACACTGCCCATGCTCCTGACCCTGAGGCCCGCTGTGCTGCCCTCCGGGAGGAATTCCTGGCCTTCCGCCGCCGCCGAGATGCCACTAGGGCCCGGCTACCAGCCTATCGACAGCCAGTGCCCCACCCTGAACAGGCCACTCTGCTGTGAACGCCTTAATGTGAGGCAGGGTGAAGGCACACGGACCCTGCAGAGGAGGCCCCAACAAGACCTAGCTCCAGCTTGGCAAACTGCGCCTGCGCCTGCTCCTTTGGGGCCCAGGCACAGACCCTGATGGTGGTCTTGGGTGGGCATGGTATGGGATTTATATGCTGAGCTCCTCTAGTCTGGGGACTGGAACAGGCATGCTCGGTCTGCTGGTGTGTGTATGTGTGTGTGTGTGTGTGGTGGTGGTCGTGGTGTCGGTGAGGCTTTTTTACAGGTGAATAAAAAAAAAAAGAAAAATGTTTTCTGTGTCTGGCTTTGAATCTGCGAGGGCGGTGGGAAAATCCCAAACACTTAACAAAGGAGGGCACTCTTCCTGAATGAATGGAGGTGCATTCAACATCCATTCTAGTAGCATTTATTGAGAGCCTACTGAAGTTACCTATAAAGACCAGCCATTGAACTACATGCTGAGAAAATACAAAGTTGACTAAGTCATGCCTTTGCCCTTGAGTTCTTTCTAGTCAGTGAGGCAGACAAGTAAACAGTTACAATATGATGTGATAAGTTCTGTGATAAAGTGATGTGTTGGTTATTATGGTAGCACAAAGGAAGGAGTCAACACCGTGAATGCTTACAGCATGTGCTGGGACAAATGCTTCACATGGGGCATCTTCAGAGTCTGCACAGAGTGGGAACAATGATAACTAACAGCTGAGTACTCCCAATGTGCCGGCACTGTTCTAAGATCCTTACATGTGTCACTTAATTCTCTACAACGGAGGTAGGTAGGACTATTAGGCTAGGGAACTGAGGCGTCCAATGCTTCAGCAATTTGCCATGTCATGGTGGGTGAGTTGTAGAGCAGGTGAGAGAGTCGGTCAAAGCACCCCAAGCAGAGGAACAGCCTGTGTGAAGGCAGTGGAATGAAAACGCTGGCTTAGGGGATCACTTGGGAGGCTCTGGAATGGAGGACTGGGGAGGAGTAGGGAACAGAATGGGAAGGTGGGAGGGCACTGGTTGTTGATGTCCTTGAAAACCAGGCGAAACTGGCTTCTACCAGACATGAAGAACTCCACTGATGGGTGTAAGCAGGGACTCCGCCCCAGGGGGACTGCTCAGTTGAAACTTGAAAGTGCGGAGCACTCCTTCAATCCCAAAATTATGCTCTCCTCCACCCTCAGAGAGAAGGATTGCCAGCCTCCTCCATTAGGGCCTCCTGTTTTGAGCCCTCCAGGATTGAGAGGTGCCAAATCATAGGAGGAGATGAAGGGGAGAGCAGTCAGGTCTGAACCCTGGTTCCCAGCGCTGATCACACTCATGGGGCACCAGACAACTAATGACCTCACTACGTTGTCCTGCCTAAGCTTGAAGTAGGTGCGGGTGCTGTCCCTGCGTGCAAGCCCCAGGCCTGTCACACCCTAGTCAGTTGGGGGCAATGTTTTCCTGTGCCTCCGTTTATCTAAACACCCTTTTAAACCAAGAGGCTTCTTCCCACATAAACACGCCCACAATCTTGAGCTAACTTACGCAGAAAGTTTCCCCTTGGAGCACAGATCTCTGGGCTCTGGGGTGGGGTAGAAGTTGTTCTAGTTGGAGACCACTGCTGCTGCCCATGGAGACCCGACTCCCCAGATCCTTTAACCCAGGATCTCATCCAACCGTCCTTTTCTCCTAAGCATGGACCATGGTCCTCCGCTGAGCTACGGCGCCTTTAAACCCTTCAGGCCCTCGCCCCGCCCCCGGTCCGCCCTGTCCTAGGCAGGAGCCGCTGAAAACCCCCGCACCGGGCCAGCGCGCACCACTCGCCCTGCAAGCCCGCGTGGAGTGCGCGCTCTCCGCCAGACGGTGAGCAGGAAGGAGAGGTGGGGGAGGTGTGGGGGTGGTGTCTGTTGAAAGCGAGAAGGCCGGCTGGCGACCTGCTCCACCGAGCTTGGCACCAAGCGATGACCGCTCCGCCCCACGCTGTCAGGTCCTGTCCCAGGCTCTGACCTGCATTGCTGGGCGATGAGGTCAGGCCACATTGCGAGAGCACAGACGGAGCGTCCGCCTGGAGCAGGGGCTCAGGGACTGCACCCCACCCGCCGGCTCCAGCTCCCGGTCCTCGCAGGGCGACGGCGCGTCCGGGGTCCTGGAGCCGCCCTGGGCCAGCTCCGCGCGACCCCGCACTTCCTGGTTCTAGGAGCACGTGCGGGCACAGCCTGCACCCCAGCGTCCCGAGGCCCCGTCCTTTCTGTTTTTCCTCCTGCCAGCTCCTTTCCTGAGGACTCGGGGTCACGGGCTGGGACTCGGGGACTCGGGTTCCATGGTGGCCTCGCCTTGCCCAGTTCGGGCGGGGAGTTGAGGCCACAGTCTACTTCAGGAGAGACCCCCGAGCGCGGGCATCTGGGGGCTGCAGCCCTAACTGAGCCCGGGTGCCCTGCTTGTGTGAGGTGGTGGTGGGAGGGATGGCTGCTTTGCGGGCCCTCCTGCCCCTACGCGAGTCGAGGTCCCTATCCCGTACCCCCCGCTGTTGGGAAAGCGGGTGGTGGCCGCGGGCTGCCCAGACCACTGCGTCACCCCAGCGGCAGGCGGTGTGACTCATCTCACAGTAACGGCCCAGGGTGTGGCCAGGGGGCTGGACCTGCAGGGCCGGAAGTGGCCTGCTGCTTTCCCGCTCTGCAGGCCGCCTGGAGCCCACAGCAGGGAAGTTCTGGGGGTAACGTGGTATCCACAAGCAGAAAGAAGGCAACAGGTGGAAGTGAGGATGGACTGCTGTGGAGGTCCAGTGCAGGAGGAGACCTGGATGGGCTCTTCCTAATCCTCTCTCAGATTCCAGAGCACCAGATAGAGGGACAGCTCCCTAGCTCCAAACCCCCTCCCATTTTCTCCTCCTAGTCCACTGGGATGACAGAACTGCAGAGGAGGCCAAGGTCGGGTAGGGCCAGCAGGGCCCTACCATTCCAGAATCAACAAGTAGTCAGAGCCAACTGCAACCCCTTATTCCCCTGTCCCAGTGCCTCTTCTGCCCCCTGGGAATTGGCCTCTAATTTCTTTCTTTGGCTCATCCCTTCTCCTAACAGGATTTTCAGGTATGGGACTCTAGCTGAGACTATACCTTCTGTTCCCAGGGTATTATTTCATCTTTTCCTGAACCGTTTCCTTGCGTCTACTTCTCTGCGCCCAAACTCAGAACTTCCCATCTCCTGCAAATGCCGCCTGCATGCACCACAGCTGCCTCCTTAAGGGTTGCCTTGCACCCTGCTATCCCTGAGAACTGTGGTGAGGTGGCCCCTTTCTTTCTCAAGGACCTACCTCAGCACCAGTGCTTGGAGTTTCTCACCACTACTCTGGTGAGTGTATGTTTCTGTCTGGTGCCCCCACCCTGCCCTTGCCTGTGTTTGGTACACAGAAGCCATGGCAACGTCCCCCACTTCACCCCTCCTCCTGTAGCCTTGTGGCTTCCTGTTTGTGTAGCTTCAGCTTTCTCTCCTCCTCATTGACTCTTGGTGGTGAGGGGGCTGCCCCAATCATAGGTCTCCCACCATCTTTGTTTGTGCCTGTTCCATGTGGCACGTCATGTTGGGGACAGGTACCCTCATGTTACCCTTTTAGAATGAACAGTCTTAATCCCAATTCTGAATTGGGAAGCACTCCTGTGTTATCTGCACAATGAATGCAGAGTCCCTTTGTCTTCCCAATTAAATCTCCAGCCAGGAAGCTCAAATCCTCCCACCCCCACCCCACATCCGCCTTTTCCTTGGCATTGGTCTGAGGGCTGAGGTAAGCTTCCAGCCCAGGGCCTGGGTGGGGCCTTTTGTGGCCCCTCCCTCTCTCCCAATTCTTGTACCCTTGTGGGTGGGGGTGTGGGGCTGTTCCCACAGCTGTGCGCAGCTTTCCACTTCAGGCTACTCACAGCCAAGCCACCCTCCCAAGTTGTTCGGCTGTCTTCGCTTTGGACCCTCCGCTCTGGGCATCTCCCACACAGCTTCTCCCTGCCCCAGCAGGCAGCTGGCTGTCTTCCCTTCCTCTGAGGGAGGGCAGGACTAGGTCCTGTGGGTGTCACTAGGGTAGGCCTCTCCTGCTCCCGCAGCCACAGCCCATCGGCCCTCCCCTGCCCGTGGGGATGGGGAGAACAGGCTACCACAGGCTGTGCCTGGTTGGGCCCTCCCCTTCCTGGAGTTGTACCCTTTCCCAAAGCTCCGTGCTACGGCTCTGGCACCTCAAACCTCTAGGGCAATGACCCCAGAGTGGAACCTGGACACTACAGCTGGAGGCTGTGACACTGCCAGCTGTGTCCAGGTGCCCAAGTAGGAGAGGGCACCTCAGCATCCACCCAGAGGCCAGAGGTGGGTCTGGGAGGCTGCGTCTGTCCGGCCAAAGAGGGAGGCACTGGAAGGCTAGGCTTGAGGCCTGTTCTCCCCTCCTAACCCTGATGTCTGGATTAATCATTCTCCTGCCTTTTCTTTCTCTGGGCCACTGTGATCCCTTGTCCTCAGACCACTTGGCTCTATGGAGACACAGTCCTGAGGCCCAGGTGACCATAGGGAAGCTGCTCCCAGAAGAGAGGTCTGGACCCTGGGCTCCGAAAATGCAGCAGCTCCTAGACCCCTCCCCTTCCTCCCAAGCCTCCAGCCACGCCTCTGTGGCAGGGGTCATAGTCTATAGACTGAGTGGTGACAGCGTTTGGGGCTGCCCTGAGGGGGATCTTGTCTCTCTCTCCTCAGCCTCTCAACTGCCCGCCCTCCCCCAGCTGAGTGTGTGTGGCTGGTGGTGTGGGTCAAGGCCCAGACTGACATTTATCTGGCCCGGCTTCCAGGCTGGGGGAGGTCCAGGGTGGGTTGCTCTTAATGAGGTTTAAAAATAACTGATTTGTGGGGAGGATCTCTGTTGGAAATGTGCAGCTGGATAAGCTGGAGTCTCAAGGAGCAGCCATGTTGGAGGGTGGGGGAAGGGACTAGACTGAGGACCACTGGGGGTGAGAGGTGTGAGACATTTGGGGACAGCTGCTGCCACCTGGCTCCTTGTACACAGTGGCCGAGCCCCGAGGCCGCTGAGGGGGTGGCGGGATTGTTTTAACCTGGGGTGCATGGAGAGAGGGGGCCAGAGTGACTTTATTCCTTAAATCTTACTTGGCCTGGAGCCAGATGTCAGGAGCAGTGGCTCCCTTTCCTCTCCTTGAACAGAGGTGCCTGTCCAGGGGGATCCTCTTTTGTAAGCAAGGAGACAGCTAGCCCTGTTTCAGAGTAGAAAGTTGCCCATCCAGGGAAGGGACGGGGTCCTGGCTCCCCCTCGGCATTGGGAGCATTTGAGGGCGTGCTTGACAGGCTCCTGGGTGTGGGACCTGGGCAATGAGGTGGTGGGTGGGGACACACTGGCCACTGAGGTGCTGCCAGCTCGGGCCAGCCATCAGGAAACCACCCAGTTCTGCCTAACTGAGGTCTTCCAACTAAATTAAAGAAACCTTCCTGCGTATTTCCCTATCCCTCATTCTTTTTTTCAGATTCCCCTTAAAAATACCACCCAGGGCACCTATATTCATTCCCTATTCCTGCTGTAATAAATTACTACAAATTTTGTGACTTAAAGCAACATACATTTAATATCTTACAGTTCAAGACACCCTAACAAAGGTTTCACTGGCCAAAATCCAAGTTTGGGCAGGGCTACATTCCCCTTGGGAGATTTAGGGGAAAATCCATTTTCTTGCTTTTACCAGCTTCTCGAGGCCACCTGCATTGCTTGGCTCAAGGCCCTCTGTTACTCTGACCTCTGCTTCCTTCTCACTTTCCTTCTCTGACTCGCCGGCCTCCGTCTTTTGCTTATGAGGACCCTTGTTGTGAGTACACTGGGCCCACTTGGGTGATCCAGGATACTGTCCCTATCTCAAGATTCTTAATTCAATCATGTCTACAAAGTCCCTTTTGCCATGTAAGGTATAGTTTCTGGCAATTAGGACATAGACACCTTTGGGGGAACCATTATTCTGCCTACCACAGCTTCCAGAAAGGAAAATAGAATTTGTTTTTATTGCCTGGTTTGTCATGGGAGGTTACTTTTACTGCTGAAATCGGTGAAGTACCTACTCAGACCTACCTCTTTCAGGAAACTCCCCCAAGCTGCTTCTGCTAATACTCTTCTCTGAATCCCTACAACATATGGTCTGAGCAGTTTAGTATTTGTTGTGTACAAGGCTTACCCTTTAATATATGCTCACTTTGTCTCTGATGGCACTGTAGGGCAACTTTAGGATAAAGGACTCTGTCTCTTCTATAATCCCCAGCACAAATAGTGAATGCTCAGTTAAAACCCATGGGCCGGCCGAGTGGCTCAGTTGGTTAAGAGCTTGCTCAAGAGTTTGAGCTCTGAGCAACAGCGGTTCGAGTCCCGGCCCAAGCTGAGCAGCCGCTGAGCTGCCAACAGGTGGCAGGATGGCTCAGCTAAACAAACAAACAAAAAAACCCAGTGGCTGTTTGACCTTTGATCCAGCCAGTCCTCTAGCTCCCTGGCATAGGCTTCCCAAGCCTGTCCATATTCTTCTTCCTTTCCCCAAATCATTCTCCTTACCAGGGCTGTAAAAAGCAGGGTTAGGGTTAGAATGACCGGTTTGCCTTTGCTAAAGCTGACTTTCCCAAATGAGGGGCTGAACTCCCAATCTTGGTCTCATGTACCCCATATTCCAGTGGGTTTGATACTTCATTCTATTTTTGGAACCATTCAAATGAAATCTAGTGGGAAACCTGAATAATAAACAGACTCCCTGTCACAGGTGGGGGAACCCAGAGGTGGCTTGTGTAGACAGAGTTCTGAACAGTGCTATTCTAGCCCATGTCCAGGGGCCAAGGGGACATCTCCCTCATTTGGCAGCTGTTCTCACCTCTGGGTCCTACCCTGGGGATATGGTGTGTATCCTTGTAGGCAGAACCCCTCCATGCACAGGTGGTAGATGGCTGACCGCAGCCCTGGGTATGTCCCTTTTCCAGTTCCCCACAGCCACCACCACCCTTTTAGAATGGCCAACAGGGGACCTGCCTATGGCCTGAGCCGGGAGGTGCAGCAGAAGATTGAGAAACAGTACGATGCGGACCTAGAGCAAATCCTGATCCAGTGGATCACTGCCCAGTGCCGCAGGGATGTGGGCCGGCCCCAGCCGGGGCGTGAGAACTTCCAGAACTGGCTCAAGGATGGCACGGTGAGAGCTGGGCCCCTCCAACTGGAAGTGTCGGGAGAGCAAGGCTGGGCCTGGGGGGTCTGGGGATTGTTTCACCTGAAGAACTGAGGGCATGACTATCTCAGCTTCTGGAGCCGTGAGAGAGGACCCTGCTTTCTTCCCTCCCATCAAGTGGTGTGGAGTTGGGATGGGAGGCGGTTGGGCCTCCCTGCTGTGGAATGCCCTAGATGACACAAAATGCTTTAAAGAAAGAACTGTCAGGGGTATAATCTAGTCAGTGATTTTAGATGATGAAGGTTTTCACTCTGAGCTCAGAGGCAGGGGTTGGGCGGTAAGAGCCTGAGGCTTCTTCCAGGTATGTTCAGGTAGGAGAGGAACCTCGTGATTCACTGTCTCTGGCGCTGAGAGTGGCACATTCTGGTCTATGTAGGCATGACCTCACCTCTGCAAACCTGCTGTCCTCACCCAGGTGCTATGTGAGCTCATTAATGGACTGTACCCTGAGGGGCAGGGCCCAGTGAAGAAGATCCAGTCCTCCACCATGGCCTTCAAGCAGATGGAGCAGATTTCTCAGTTCCTGCAAGCAGCTGAGCGCTACGGCATCAACACCACTGACATCTTCCAGACTGTGGACCTCTGGGAAGGTGGGCCAGGATGCTGTCATCCAGAAGACCAGAGACTGGGCAGGCCATTTTGACCAGGGAGAAGGGGCAGGCACCCTAAGGATGAAAAGAGTGTGTGCGTGCATGTGAGTGCGCGCGCGCGTGTGTGTGTGTGTGTGTGTGATGGAGGAGTTGGTCGTGTTGGGGGCTGGGATGGAGAAAGATATGGGGACAAAGGGTAAAAGAATTTGGAAACTGCGCCTGCTGATTTAATGATAAAGGTGGAACCCTGGTGTCTAGGATCCCAGCTCTGCTGAAGCCAACACATCCCCTTCTCCTTCCCAGGAAAGAACATGGCCTGTGTGCAGCGGACGCTGATGAACCTGGGTGGGCTGGCAGTAGCCCGGGACGATGGGCTTTTCTCTGGGGATCCCAACTGGTTTCCTAAGTGAGTATTGCTGGGCCTGCCTAAGCTCTGGCCAGTCCTGTCCTTAGGAAAAGAGCAGCTGGCTCTTTACAAAGCAGTTTCACATTTCTCATCTCACTTAATCGTCCAGCATGGGAATGTCCCTTCTGAAAGATAAGGAGGTTGCTTCAGAGAGCTCAGGCCTCTCAAGGACAGAGCTGGCGCCAGCAAAGCCTGTACTCTGTCAGGGGAAGACATTACTGGGGCAGCCTCAACCTCCTCCTAACCAATGCTCCCTCTCTACCCAGGAAGTCCAAGGAGAACCCTCGGAACTTTTCGGACAACCAGCTGCAAGAGGGCAAGAACGTGATTGGGTTACAGATGGGCACCAACCGTGGGGCATCTCAGGCAGGCATGACCGGCTATGGGATGCCACGCCAGATCCTCTGATGTGCCCTCAGCCCTGCCCCTGCCCTCCCGTGGATGGTTAAAATATATATATATATATATATTAGCAGTGACATTCCCAAGAGCCCTCTGGAGCTCTCAAGCTCCCCTCTGCCAGGGTGGAGTCCTGGCCTGGCCTATCTCCTCTTGGGGTGCTTGATGGTGGCCTGTCCCTCTGTGCTTACTAATACATTCCCTTCTTCAAACCCATAAAAACTGGACCAACTGACCTTTTCACCTAGGACCAATATTTAGGGCCTCTTTGTCCTCCCGGTACCTCTTCTCCCCTGATCTCTGCCCTGAATACATTCCTTGGCTGGGAATTGGCAATGTTGCTGTCAGCCTTCCTTCCACAAATAAGCCTCGCTTACAGCTGTGGCTACAGGGACTTAATTTATAGGGAGGGGCCTGTAGTGGCTGCCACCCCTGCCACAGCTGAACTGGGCTCACCACACATTGGAGGCAGCCTGCCCTGGCGGAGGCCTTTTGGGCTTCTCATTTTCCATTTCCCTCGCTGTGGCAAAAGGGTGGGGTGAGGGGACTGAGGAGGGAGGGTTGCCCATTATGGGCTGGGGCTTGAAGAATCTCAGTTTGTTGATTTAAATAAAGAATCTCCTTTTTTTTTGGATGGACTCTGGCTGTGTCTGGGGCCACTGAGACCCCTGTTGGGAAGGGAGGAATATGGGGGAAGTGCAGTGGCTGGTTCAGGGGAAGAGGGCTTCGAGATGAACATTTGCAGTCCTCACCCCAATCTTCGGTTTCTTTCTCCATCTTTCTCTTTTGGTTTAGGTAAGAGTAGGTTGGATTTGAGAAAAGCATAGGCCTTCACAGCTCCCTGGACTAGGAGCCATAGTGCAGGATACGTGGTCAGTGTCCACAAGGAGTGGGGCATTCACCAACCCAAGGAATCGGGCAGTCCTGCCAGGTGCTCCTGGCTGGGCCCCCTCCAGCCAGACCAGCTTCTCAGCCACTGCAGGAGGGTGGGGCTGGCTGTTGGCACAGCCTTAAGTCCTGGCAAGCCTTTCATGCCTGGGGAGGACCCTTAGGCAGGCTTGGGGTTGCGGTGGTGAGTAAGAACTAGCAAGATGGGGAATGCGCAGGGAGTCGGTGGTGGTGGCTGAAAGGAGGAAGCCTTGTTGGTTGATCCCATGAACTTGTGAGCTGCATTCTGGGAAAAGCCTCGTAGCTTCCCTTCTTTCTAGACTGGGGGGCCTTGGACCATGATAATACATTTTGGAGTCAGGTTGTCTCGTGCTCCTAGCGCTCACCTAGGCGTGAATGTTCCACCCTAGTTTCCAACCCCTGGGTGTCACCTTTACCCCAAGTCCTTCTTATTAGACACTGTCCTCCTAGGGAAAACTTGAGTGACCCTGGGCCAGCCTCTCACATCAGGTCCCCCCCCAATCAGCCAGCCCAGGAGCCTGACCTCTATTGTCCCGCTCCCCCTTTCTGCTTCATGGCATCTGTTTCCTTAGGAGGGGAAAGCCCCAACATTGTGCCTGTGTGTGACAGATTATGCAGGTTTAATAACCAGTGAGCTTTCATGTTTTCTCCCACCACTCCCCTGCCAAGAAGCACCTACTGTGTGCCAGGCCCCTGCCAGAGTTATACAGATGGCAGCCCAGGGCCTCAGCCTGATCTGACACCACACCAGGGAGAGATGGTATTTGCTTGCTGGCTGCACTCCCTCAGATAAGATAGGGTGTAAATTCCCAGGGGATTAGTCCTTCCACCCCTTTATCTCCCGTTCAGGAAGGCTTTATGGAATGCCACTGAAGGAGAATGACATCATTGCAGAGAAAACATTGAATTCACTGATATTTATACTAAAAAAGCAAACCGTTTGCACCCTTCCCTGATTTAACTATTTATGGCTACGAATTATTGGCCACACCTCACAACTTTCTGAGACACAGCATGTTACAGAGCCCAGACAGAATCACTGCCTTCTCCCAGTAGATTCCCACAATAGTCCATGAGGTGGATATTACTGTATTTCCCCATTTTGTTCCCAGATGAGCACACCAGGTCTCGGGGCAAGAAACTTGCCCCAAGTCACATAAGGAGTAAGTGGAGGGACAGGGATTTGAGCCCAGGTCAACCTGTTTGTGAGCCTGGCTAAGCCTGTGCTCAGCAAGAAGAGAGGCTGCAGGAGGATAGGGTGACAAAAAGTGGTGGTGGACTGGTGGGTGTTCCTCATCTACAAACTAAAGATAATTATTCCTCATGGGGTTGCTATGAGGATTTCATGAGACACCTGCAGAAAGCACTCTGCATAGTCAGTCCCTAGCACATAGTAAGTGCTAAGAAGTGGGAGTGTGGGAGGGAAAGGTAGGGTCTGTGTGGCCACGGCCGGCTGAGAGGTGATGTCCAGCCACGCCACTGCCTTGTTGAATGTGGTCAGAGATGGTTCAAGTGGCCCCATCCTCACTTTCTGAAAGAACTCACTTTTCAAAGCAAATGTTGACTGGATTTGAGAGGGGCTCAGTCATGGGGCTTGCCTCCCTTCTGATTGTGACCCACAGCCGCCAACAAGCTCTGTGAGGACTCTACGTGTCTCCTGTTAATCCATCTTGCTGCAGGGTTAGCTCCTTCCTTCTGGAAATGGTCTGCACTGACACCTCAAAATTTCGTTTTCTGTTGGGTTTTAGTATTTTTTTTTAAAAGATTTTTATTGGGGAATTGGGGGATGGGAACAGCGCTGGGGAATTGGGGGAAGGGGAACAGACAAGTTGCTGTCCTTTTGTTCTTCAGTCTAGTTGTGGAGGACGTTGCTTCACTGGCCCAAGTTGGCACCATCATTGCGCTCTTCCCGGGCGAGGCACATCAGTCGCTGGCTTCTGGACGGCCGCTCACTGCGGCTGCTGGCTGCTCACGCTGGCTGTTGGCTACAAACGGTAGCCCATGGCAACCCACTGCAGCAGGGGCTGCAGCCTATGCCATCGCTGGCGACTCATAGCAGCCCAGCTCCAGGTTGAGCTGTTGTTCAGCATCTTAGCTGTGGAGGGCAGTGTCACTGGCCCTCATATGTGGGATCCGAACCAGGGCCCCTGGAGTCCCAAGCCAGTTCTTAACCATCACGCCACTCGCCCAGCCCGCGTTTTAGTATTTTGTTGCAGTTTCATCCCTAATTTGGCCGCATCAATCCTGGCACTCTTTCAGGAGGTCGAGCACCTCTGCATGGCACCTCACTCTCCATGGCTCTCTACACTGGTGTTTCCTAACACTGCACTTGCAGGCCTGTCCCTGCTGCCAGAACAATATCCTTCCAGGTCTCACCATAGCTTCCTCCTTTATCTCCTTCACATCTTTGTTCAAATGTCACCTTCCAAGTAAGGCTTTCTTTGGCCACTCTATTTAAAATTGCACATTTCACCCTCAGCCTGCACCACATCTTCCTTTCCTGCCTTCTTGTATCACCACCTGACACCCAATGTATTTCACTTATTTATTTTCTCTTTCTCCCATAGAACGTACACTCTGTAAAATCAGGTTTGTTGATGTAGAGTAGTGCCTGACATGTAGGTGCTGTATAAATATATGTTGAATGAATGAATGAATGAGTGAGCGAGCACCACACTACTCTCATGTTCCTGAATCCCTTGGGCTAGCTGGGCAGTTGTCACCAGCCCAGGATTTCAGCAGCCCACCTGCCATTGGCTTTGTCTGTCAGTTTCCATTGCTTCCCCATTGTTCGTTTCTGAAAGGTAAAAACCCAAGAAACCAATGCTCCCGACAGCCAGAGGAGTAGAGTTTGGGAAGAAGATGGAGAATGGGTGTTGCTCTGGGCAAATGGAAGGTGCATTGAGGATTTGGGGGGACATGGGTGGAGGGCAAGAGGGAAAGAGAGGAGCCAACTTCGGTTCACTGCTTGCCTTCAGCTTGGATGTGGAGGTGGTGAGAAAGTAGGCTTGGTTCTTTGTGGCCAATGGAAAGGAGAGTTGGAGGAGGGGTGGAGGAGGAAGTGTAAGGGAGAAGGCCAGAAGGAGGGGGAGGAGGAGAAAGGGAGGGCGTCAGACACTTCATTTAGTTTGGCTCACCTGTGGGGGGGAAAGCCTAAACCTGTGTGGTCCAGTCCTACGTGTGTGCGTGTGCATCCAGGTGTGTGAGAATTCACAGGACTAGGGCTCAGGGGGTACAGGTAGAGGAGATGAGTCTATGACCGGGTGTGGAGGCTGCCTATGAACATGTGTTTACCGAGGACTGGGAATTATGGGTGCAGAGAGGTGTGTCCTGTGCACAGAGATGGTCCAGTAACCATCTGTGGGCCTCTACAGCCGAGGGAGGTCTTTGAGAGCTTGGCAAACAGCCCAAGGAGCAGTGGAACCCGGAAAGAACTGGACAATAGGGCCCCAGGGAGGGAACAATAAAGGCATGGGATCACATTTGTTGAAGAGAAAGCTAAAGAGTAAATTAGTAATTGTCCCTCACAAAGAAATGTTTTAATTCCAGTGGCTATGGAGGTAGACAAAAAGAAAATGCACTGAAGTTGCATCTAGAGAAATTTAGGTTAGACAATGAAAAATAACCCTCTTGACTCTGAAGGTTATTAGCCTCTGGAATCTCTTAACGGTCAGGAGGAAATTCTTCAATAATAGGACAAATCTCGTCTTCTTAAGGTGGAATTCCCAGGCAATTCTGCCTGGAAATGCTAATACATACCGATTTCTTCATTTATGTAGTTGTCCATTCAATAATTATTGGGGTTCAACTCTGTCAGGCCTTATGGGGGATATGAAGATTATTAATACATGATCTCTGCTCAAAAGTGCACAGTCCTGTAGGGAGGAAACACAGGTAGTAGCCATGATAACTCAGGAAGCCAGTGATATGCACCTTCAGAGAAATGCAAATGGGGCTCTTTAGGAGGTTCACTTGCCAACCTCCCAGTCCTGGGTCATTTCCAGAGTGGAGGCTGGTGGTGATGTCATGGCACGCGGAGGCAACTATCTCAAGGATTCTGTCCCTTGGTATGCCCAGGGGAGTGGGGCTGCAGATTAGGGTGGTTCTTCCAGAAAAAGGAACTGTCATTGGCTCTGTGGTCAGAGGTCAAGTTTCAGTTGGGGGCTATTCCTTTCCTGCCTGGAGTAGGGGTAGGCAAAGAGGCCTGAGTCAGGGTGAGGACCAGGGGCTGGGTAGGAACATATCAACATTGCTGGAGTTGGGGAGGGGTTGAACAAACATCTCCTCAGACACCAGGGCTGTCACACCATTTCACCCACTGTTGGTAGGACCTGAATTTTGAATTGTGTTTTATTTAGAGAGATGTGGTTCAGTGTGGGACTGAACTATGATGATGATGATACTCATTACCATTTTTCTGCTAGTCATTGTGCCTGTATTTTTTCTTTCATTATTTCAAAAAATATTCCTTGAACACCTATTCAGGGCAAGGCATCTGGGTGCTGGGGGATATAGCAGTCAATAAAACAAATATAGTCTGCCCTCCTGGGAGGAGCTAGAGAAGTAAAGAGCCAATTATGATATAACGTGATATGTGGCGTGATAAGGGGATTCTAGGTGCTGAGAAGCCACAGGAGGGGACCTAACACGGGAGGGGTGTCGGTGAAAATTTCTGGAAGAAGTGACGTCTGAACTGAGGAAGCATTAAGGAGAGGCCAGGGGTGCTGAGGAGAGTGTTCCACGCAGGTGTGCAGCGTGTGCACAGGCTGGAGGCTGCAGCACTGGACTGTGGAATGTGTTTGGAGGTGTGTGGGGTAGGGTGCTGAGCAATGCAATTGAAAAGGGGAGTCAGGGCGACATCATCCAAGGAGTTTCAATGTCAAATGAATAATTTTGGACATTTCATTCAGGGCATGGGGATCCACTGAAGGACTTTAAGTAAGGGAACAAAATGATGAGAGTTGTGCTCTATTTAGAAAGTTTCCTTAGGCTACAGGGTAAAGAACGAATCGCTTAGGGTTGGGGAGGACTGTTGAGGCGGGCAGCCTTGAGGAGGTTACTGCAGTAGTCCAGGCTGAAGCGAGAATGGCCTGGGTTAAGGGAGGGCCAGTGGGTATAGAAAGAAGAGGATGGATTTTAGAATTGTTTAGTGCTCTCCGGTTGACTGTGGAGAGTGAAGAAGAGGGAGAGGGGTCCGGAGAGACAGGCTCTGTCTTCCGTGACTAAGCAAATGGCGTTGTCCGTTGCTGGGATGGGAAATCCAGGAGAAGGGGTTTGAGACCGCCACAAAATAGCATTGTCTCCCATTTTGCAGATGAGGGAACTGAGGCTAAGAGAGCAAAACTAACTTGCAGAACCTGGCTAGGGGCTGGTCTGGGATTTAAACTTAGGACAAAACAAGTTCAAGCTAATTGCTTGCTCCATCACGGGGCTTCCCTGTGAGGTCGCTGACCCCGGGGAAGGGTTCGGCCTGCAGCCAGCATGAACTGTGGTTTTTCTGTGGGTGGAGGCCAAAGCCACAGAGAGGAAGGGAGAGGTCAGGCCTGGGAAGGGGTGCAGGAAGTTCAGCCCTGCAGCAGCCTTCTCTCCAAGGAAGGTCCGGCGGCTTCAGAAAGGAGCTAATGGAGAGGCCCTGAGGCCCAGCTCCTGGATCCTGCAATTTAGGGTTTGTCCTCAAGGCTCCCTGATCTTTTTGGAGCCTTCTGACAGCCCAACTTTTACCTCCAGCAATAAAAGCTACCACAGCCTTCAGGACAATATCTGAGAGTTTCACTTTCAAGGCATTTCCATAGATAATTCCAGGGAGCCTTATTACCTTTCGGGAAGGTTTTAGTAGTTTTATACCCTTTGGAGAGAAGGAGGAAACTGAAACCTAGAGACTGCATGTGCCAGGTCCCAGGGTTCTTGAGAGTAGAAAGCACACCTTGTGTATCTTCATATGGCTCACAGTTCTCAGAACAGTAGTACCTGATCCAGAAGGAGCCAGATCGAAGGTCATGGTTTTGAATCGGTTATGCATGTACTAGAATCCAGGTGTCTGGACTCCTGGTCACTCACTGGAAGTTGAAAAGACCCAAAGTCAAGCACCCCTGCGGATGGGGCTGGCTGTAGATTCTAACAGACGCGGGGTGGTTGGGATGACCCAGGCCCTGTCCTGTATCTTCCTCCAACCAGGGAGTCCTACCTTCCTGAAACTTATTCTGTTCTCTAAGTGATGTCCTCAGACTGCTGGCATTAGAATCACCTGGGGTGCTGATCAGAAATGCAGATTCAGGGGCCGGCTGAGTGGCTCAATTAGTTAAGAGTTAGCTTAAGAGCACAAGCTCTGAGCAACAGGGCCGCTGGTTCGATTCCCACATGGGCCAGTGACACTGTGCCCGAGCTGAGCTGCCCCTGCGCTGCCAATAGGTGGCAGGATGGCTCAGCTGGTGAGAGCACGTGCTCCTAACAACAAGACTGCCTGTTTGATGGTGGCTATGCCCACCTGCAACTAAGACTGAACCCAACACCTTGAGCTGAGCTGCCACCCAGATGGCTCAATGGATAGAGTGTGCACTCTTAACAACAAGGCTGCTGGTTCAACTCCCACCTGGGATGGAGGCTATGCCCACCCGCAACTAAGATTGAACACAGCACCTTGAGCTTAGAGGCCACAAGCTGCCCGTGGGCAGCCACATGGTGACTGGTGCCCTCCACAACTAAGATTGAAGAACAAAAACTTGGCTGGTCTCCTTCCCCAATTCCCCAACACTGTTCCCCTCCCCCAACTCCCCAATTTTTTTTAAAAAAGAAAGAAATGCAGATTCAGTTAATTCTAGTAAGTAGAGAATTTTGCAGGGGAAGGGTGTAGAGGTGGTGCCTTCAATTTGCATATTAAATTTGCTCTTCTCCATCCCCATAATTCTTAGGTACTGTCCTAGGAGATTGGGGAGAAGTTTCTCCAACATGAAAATTGAGGGCCCTGGCCTGAGGCATTGAACAGGAGTTGTCCCTACCCCCTACCCAGAACTGTTTGGTGACTGTGGCTGGGTTGCCAGGGGAACCAGGCTGTGCAACTTCCTGGCATTGGTGGTTTTCCCCTCCTTGGCCTTATCTCAGCATCCGCCAGGACCTCTGCTGATCACGTAGGCAGGGAAGTTGGTGCCAGGCAGTGGAGGAGTGTCCAAGGCACTGGAGCAATGCCCAAGGACCTGGGGTGGGTAGGAGGGTGGAGATGAGGTTTTGAAGGGAGGGGGCAGGTGGCTGCAGATCCTTTATGTCTTTCTCCTTAGCCTAGGGGACAGCTATCTGCTCAGTGGGAATGTGGCCAGGTTGAGGGGAGGGTGTTGGGGAGAGGTGGAGGGGTATGGGTGTGACCAGCAATGGAGCTCTCTCTGTCACTTCCCTGGAGATTCAGCTCCTCATTCATTGCCCCGCACCTTGTGTGGTGGGGGCGCCACTGTCAGAAGATGGTATTGCCCTTCCGGCTGTCCTCTCCTCTTTTCTTCCCTCTTCACTCTGGATCCAGGGTCTCCAGGTGCCGGCATCCCCCAGTAGTCCCCACTTCCGCTCCCAGTCTAGCCATCTCCCTCCCCCACCTCCGTTCCACCCTTACTCTGTCCCTGATGCTCACAGTCTTTCTCCTTGGCCCCCAATTTGTCCTTGTTTTTCAAACTCTCTCCCACTCTTGCCCTGTGCCTGGTCTCTCAGGCTGTAGCTGGAAGGCCCTACGGTTTTTAAGAATGAGAAAGAGAGAGTTTTGAAGAAAGAGGAAAAGCAGCAAATACTTTGAGTAAAATAATTCATGCATTTAAGTATTTATTTATGTTTTAAGCCCTCCTTTGTTTTAGAAACACTTGAAGGCAGTTTTGAGAGTTCAAGTGTTCAAGGAAGAAGGAGGTAATAAAATAGCCTCTCAGGCACCCTTGCAACTGAAGATTTACAGTCTGATTCCTGTCATGTTTATACTACATTGAGGACAAAGACTCCCCTCCCTTGCCACTGTTGATGAGAAAACATCCAGCCTAAGAGAAAGCTTATAAGAGTTTATTTGAGCCAAACTGATGACAATCTCTGGGAAGCAAAATCTCAACAGATTGAGAAAATGCTCCGCAAAATGGCGGTTTGCAGTTTATTTTATTTGTAGCATCAAAGGAAGATCACATGAAATCCATTGGTGGTAGATTAAGGAGGTGGGAGAAAGCAAAGGGGTGGTGGTGGTGGTGGTGGTGGAATCTCTGGGATTGGATAAAAGTAAATTGGAGAGACAGGTACTTATTTTATGTAGGTGAGTACAGGATAGTTAATAGTTCACTTAAAAAAATTTATTGGGGAATTGGGGGAGGGGAATAGCGTTGGGGAATCGGGGAAGGAGAACAGACAAGTTGCTGTCCTTTTGTTCTGTAGTCTAGTTGTGGAGGATGTCGCTTCACTGGCCCATGTTGGTGTTATTGCGCTCTTTCTGGCTGAGGCAGTTGCTTGCTGGCCATTGGACAGCCACTCACGGCAGCCCAGCTCCAGGTTGAGCTGTTGTTCACCATCTTAGCTATAGAGGGTGCAGCGTCACTGGCCCTCATGTGGGATCCGAACTGGGGCCCAGATGCTCAGAGCTGGCATCCCAAGCCAACTCTTAACCAATGCACCACTCGGCTGGCCCAATAGTTCACTTTTTACAGCACATATAGATGGTAATCAGGGGACAAGTATAATAGTGAGGGATTCTATAGTTTCCTGCTCTGATCCAGAAAAAGGGATTACTGACATTCCAAGGGCATATTATCCTAAATGCAAAAAGACAATAGACAAGCTCACTAAGGTAAAGATTGACCTTTGTCAAGGAAGCTACAGTCTAAAGATGTGACTGCCCACCATGGCCCACCTTAGTTAGGAATTTTTATGTTCACACCATTATATGTGGCTATTTTTGATCTCCTGAGCTTGTCAGGTTTAACCTGTGGCCTCTTTTCCATCCACACCATATTGTCCTGTTCTAGAGGAAGGAAAAGGGAAGGAAGCTACAAGGCACTATGCAAATCGATTCTTGAGCCTGTTTTTTTTTTACAGCTCCTCTCTTTTGGGACATTATCCCATCTCACAGGTAGGAGACAAGGCCCAGGTAGGTTGCCCAAGGTCTCTCAGCTGTAAGTGGCTAAGCCAGGGTTCGGAACCCTGCTAGTCTGGCTCCAGAATCAGTCACTGCTTTCCTTCTTCACTGTGCTGCTCCAGGGAGCATCACTGTGGGGGAGCTTCTAGGCAGTCCTAGTTGGAATCCTTGGCTATGAATCAGCCTAGAAGAAACAGTGCTTTACTGAGGACTGAATGGGCATCCCGGAATTTCCTTCATGGGCATTTGGTCACCACTAAAAAGGGAGCAGAAGCTCCACAGGGCAAAGGAGGCAGATCCCGAGGAAGGAGGTGGGGCCCCTATCCTAGAGACCTCCCGGGATGTGTGTAGCAAGGAGTTCAGAGAAAACGTGAGCAAAATAGACCATCACCAACAGAGAACTACATGCACTTAACACAGTCTTCCACAGGAACGTGGCCACCCCATCCCTTTTGCTCACTCCCTCCTACCCTCATCCCACACTCAGCCCCAGCATCTCTGATCCCTGTGCTCAGAAGGGCAGGTTCCTAAATGCATTTAAAGGGGAGAGAGGGAGGGAAGGAGGGAGGGAGAGAGAGAGAGAGAGTGAAAAGCTGGGAATCAGAGTCTTTCTTCTCACTTGGACAGGAGACATGTTCAAGTGAGAGGCCAGACTTTTCATTTTAACCAAATGGCTCCTCTGGGTTTTGTCTCCCGGGCTCCTTCCATTTAAATGTGCTTATTCGCCACAGAGTCAAAATTCCTATCCCTCCTGCCTCTGCCAGTGTGGGGAGCACCTCAGCAGGCCAGCAGAGTGGGAGCTGCCTGACCAGCGCCCAGGAAGGCTCCAAGGCCTGGTGGACCGAGGAGGAGCTTTGGGACCCAGCCCAGGCTAGGGCTGCTGGGTTCTGCTCCCAGCTCTTCTCCTGGCTCTGAGTTCCTGGCCTCTGGTCAACAATCCAGGGTTCATTGTGAGACTTCTCTGGGAGTGGCGCTCTAGTAGCAAGTGTCAGGCAGCTGGAGGTGGGGTTAGGGTTGGGCTGAGAATCTGGACCTGCCTTCTTCCTCTGGCGCCTTCAGCATCTTAAACCTTTACCCACTGTTCTCACCCATGGGGCAATGAGAATACTGAAAATGGGACAGAGCAGAGGAGGAGAATTAAGTGAGCGTGAAATAAGAACTTTGGGAAAGGATAGAAAGAAGACCCCAAAGATGCCAGCAACTGGAAATGAGAGGAAGACAAGAGCTCAGGGGAGAAGGTGGTGGAGGGTGATGAGAGGAGGAGTCGGCACCCTCTCCAGCCCCAGCGGATATGGCTGAGCCAAGTTTTGCTGAAAAGAGAAAGGCTGCCTCCCCACTATTCGGGAGTGGAACTGGGTTTTGTGAGGCCTGAAGCTTATACAATTTTGGAAGCCCTACTTAAGAAAAACAATATAAAATTATTAATACAAAATTAATTATAGGAGTAAGCATTTATTTAGAGTAATGAATCACAACAAATTATAGATTTTTAAGAATCTGGCAAGTACTATAAACATAATATCTAGAAGAGTAACATAGATTTGTATGAATTTGCAGCCTGAGGCAACTTTCAAGTCGTTCACCCTTATCTTTTTTTGGCTTCTTATTCTTTGTCTCTCCAAATGACAATGATTTTAAAATATTACTTTATATAAAGAGAAAAGAATGATAATTCAGCCTTTCCTCTGGCATGGATTGATCAACATCTTTATTATTTTGATAGATTCGAATGTTTCTTTCATTACACAGCTTATTGTTGGTAAAAACGTGCCATTTTTTTTAAAGATTTTATTGGGGAATCGGGGAAGGGGAACAGTGTTGGGGAATTGGGGAACGGGAACAGCCAAGTTGTTGTCCCTCAATCTTAGTTGTGGAGAGCGCAGCTAGCTCAGCTCCCAAGTCCAGTCCCCATCTGGCCGCCCATTGGCAGCTTGCGACCGCTCAGCTCAAGGTGCTGTGTTCAGTCTTAGTTGTGGGTGGATGTAGTCCACCATCCCATGGGAGAGTCCAACCGGCAACCTTGTTGCTAAGAGCGCACGCTCTATCCACTGAGCCATCTGGCGGCAGCTCAGCTTAAGATGCCAAGTTCAGTCTTAGCTGGGGGTGGGCGTAGCCCACCATCAAACAGGCAATCTTGTTGATACACCAGCTGAGCCATCCTGCCACCTGTTGGCAGCTCAGCTCAGACGCAGTGTCACTGGCCCATGTGAGAATTGAACCAGCGGCCCTGTTGCTCAGAGCTTGTGCTCTTAAGCCAATTCTTAACTAAATGAGTCACTCGACAGGCCCTGTCTGACTTCTTATTTCACTTATTTAATGCCCTCAAATTCTATCCATGACAAGATTTCCTTCTTTTTTATGGCTGAATAATATTTTATTGTATGTATACTACAATTTCTTTATTCATTCATCCATCAATGGACATGTACGTTGTTTCCATATCTTGGCTATTATAAATAATGCTGCAATAAACATGGGGTGAAGGTATCTTTTTGAATTAATATTTTTGTTTTCTTTGGATAAACAACCAGAAATGAAATTGGTAGATCATAAGGTAGTTCTATTTTTAATTTTTTGAGGAACCTCCATACTGTTTTCCATAGTGGCTGTACCAATTTACATTCCCACAAGTAGTGCACAAGGGGTCCCTTTTCTCCACATCCTCACCAATGCTTATTATTTCTTGTCTTTTTTATGATAGGCGTTCTAACTCATGTGAGGTGGTTTTTTTGTTTGTTTTTTTGGTTTTTGGTTTTTTTAGCTGAGCCATCCTGCCACCTGTTGGCAGCTCAGCGGCAGCTCAGTTTGGGACGGGACTCGAATGGCTTTTGCTCAGAGCTCACACTCTTGAGTGAGCTCTTAACCAACTGAGCGACTCAGCCGGCCCTCGTCCTGTGAGGTGGTTTTGATTTGCATTTCCCTGATGATTAGTGATGTTGAGCACCTTTTCATGTACCTTTTGGCCATTTAGATATCTTCTTTGGAAAAATGTCTATTCAGTTCCTCTGCCCACTTTTAATTGGATTATTATTTTGCTATTGAGTTGTATGAGTTCTTTATACACTTTAGATATTAACCCCCTATCAGATATATGATTTGCAAATATTTTCTCTCATTCTGTAAGCTTTTTTACTTTGTCAATCATTTCCTTGCTCTGCAGACTAAACCCATTCATTTGTAAGTAAATTTTCTGTTCTTTGTTTTTGTTTTTTGTTTTTTGTTTAAAGTTTCTGTTCTTTAGTTCATACATTTAAAGTTGACAAAAGAAGAAAATATATTCTTTTTTTTTTGAGAATAAGGAGACAAGTATTAATCGTTGTATACAATTTCAAACAGGTAGGAATCATGACAACTCTGTATAGACATAAAAGAAAATTTCTTTAGCATATTATTTACTACACAGGGAGTTTTATTCATTGGAAAACCTTTAGGTCATTCAGGAGAGAAATAACGAAATAAAGAATGTTCTCCATTGCAGAAACCTCAAGGCTCCTAGGCATGCAGGGCTTTGTCACAGCCAGGTCCACACAGACAGAAGAAGGGACCCACTGGGGTGTCTTGGGCTCCGTCCAGGACATGGGTTGAGGGGGGATGTGCTGAAGGCCAGGCGTAAGGCTGGGGTTCCTTTCCAGGTTCCACCCTATTTTAAACCTCAGTTTTCAGCAGCTTTTTGGGGCGGCCTGGGCTCCTGGCAGCGATCTGACCAAGTGCCTGTCCACCTCTGCTGGCGTCCCCTGGTTGGTGCATGCGCCATTTGTCTGTCATATCGGCCTCTTCTTGAGGTGACTGTCGCTCTGTCTCGGCTTCAGTCATTGGGTCCTGGACATGCGGGTCTCGAGGGTGTTTCTGGCCCCTCTCAGCTCCGGGAACATCTCCATGCCAAGTGCAAGCATGGCGCAGCAGCCCACAGGCACCATAGCTCCGGTCCTGGTAGAAGTGGCCGGTTTCGCAGGAGTGGCGGCTCAGCGCAGGGAAGTTATCCATGGCCCAGGCCCAGGCCTGTTCTCTGTTCAGGCCCGGTGGCATGGTGGGCTCTGGATGTTGCTTCATCCAAGACAGGTCTTCCAAGGTTGATGGATGGGCTTCCATAGCTTCAGCCTCCTGCACGGCGTGAGCCTAGTCTAGAAGAAGGGAGCAAATCAGAAAATATATTCTTGATAAATGTCCAAATCTGTTAAAGCTCACTTGTATTATTTAAATCTTCAAGGAGACTTTCCAAAATGCAGTTTAGAATGGTATATTCAAGGTGTCTCAATTTTTTGAATAATTGTTTTTTCACTTTGTTTATGTTTGTGTTTCTCTTTCAAGCCTTTGAAAATATATTACAGATCCTTAAACTATCATTGTTACCTAGCAAGGGACAGTAAGCAGAATAATGTTCCTCCCATCCTCCAAATACCCCCTCTCAATTCCCAGAACTTGTGAATATTTGCCATATATGATAAAAAGGACTTTGCAGAATTATGAAATTAAGTACCTTGAGATGGGGGCATTATCCGGGTAGGCCTAACGTAATCATGTGAGAACGTTTCCCAGTAAAGGGGGATTTGACTACTGCAGAGTGCTCAGAGAGATGTAATGTTACTGGCTTTAAAGATGGAGGAAGGGAACCATGAGTCAAAGAATATGGGCAGCTGTTAGAAATTGGATGGTGAAAAGGATTGACCCTAGAGTCTCTGGAAGGAATTTAACCCTGCTGACACCTCAATTTTACCCCAGTGGGACCTGTGTGAAACTCCAGAACTGTAAGATAATAATTTTGTGTTTTAAGTTACTAAATTTGTGGTGATTTGTTACAGCAGCAGTACAAAACTAATACACAAGGCTTGCATATTTTTTATTTTTATTATTTTTTTAGATATGGAAATTGGGGGAGGGAAACAGTGTTGGGGAATTGGAGAGGGAGACCAGCCAAGTTGTTGTCCTTCAATCTTAGTTGTGGAGTGCGCCAGTCGCCATCTGGCTGCCTGTTGGCAGCTCGTGGCCTCTAAGCTCAAGGTGCTGTGTTACAATCTTAGTTGCAGGTGGGCGTAGCCACCATCCATGCGGGAGTCAAACCAGCAGTCTTGTTGTTAGGAGCATATGCTCTCACCAGTTGAGCCATCCTGCCATCTGTTGGCAGCTCAGCAGCAGCTCAGCTTGGGCGCAGCGTCATTGGCCCATGTGGGAATCAAATCGGGGACCCTGTTGCTCAGAGCTTGCGCTCTTAAGCTAACTCAACCAACTGAGCCACTCGGCCAGCCCTTGAATAGTTTTTAAATGGAAAGACTGTCTCATTATACATAGAAAAATTCAAGTAGCCATGTGCGTTTAAAATATTCTACCTATGAGAGAAACGCAAAAATAAAACGTATCCCTGTTGGAAAAAAGAACTAGTCAACAAGTTTAGGTCCTCTGGAAGCAGCTTTTTTTCTGATGAGATGTATAATGTGTTTATAATTATGTTTGCTGCGTTACTGGTTCTCTTCCTAGCCAGAGAGGATTTCAGTTTTGACCAGGCATTGATTAGAACAGAATTTCCACTTACAATTTGACACAATGGAGGATTAGAATTTTTTCACACACTGGCTTCTGGCTTTGTTTATTTCAAACCTCATTTCACCTCCACTTTGCAAATACTTTTGGTATTGAGCACCATCGCAGATGTTCACATGGAGAATATGGCCAGTACTTTTCTGTCCAACATCAGGTGAAGTGCATAGTGGAGCGGTAGAAGGAGTGTTCCAGGCAGCCATTCATACACCAGGACAGCAGGCAGTAATGTAACTATATGTGCAAGTGATGGAGAACACAAACATGTTTCCCTAAATCCAAAATAAATGTATTCCCCCTTACTGAACAAAATAATTCTCCAGGTAGTCCACCAAAAGGGAGTTTATTCAGGAAAAGAAAAAGAAACAAAAACACCAGAGCAGTGTGAGGACATGTACCTCTGGGCTGCGTACCTCTGGCTGGCCACCCACTGCAAAAAGAGCCCTCTTCCCAAGATGGCCTCCTATATAAATAAATCCCTCCTCCAGAAGTTAGAACCATACAGTTTTTACCGGAAGTCAGGACTAGAGAGTTAACAGGGAGCTCACCTCTGCCCATAAATCTAAACCGACGGTTAGTCATCTTAAGATGCC
Source organism: Hipposideros armiger (assembly GCF_001890085.2). Taxonomy (NCBI): domain Eukaryota; kingdom Metazoa; phylum Chordata; class Mammalia; order Chiroptera; family Hipposideridae; genus Hipposideros; species Hipposideros armiger. Next base: position 16,385 of record NW_017731484.1, on the reverse strand, counting down.
AGTTCACTTTTATCACCCCCAACCTACTTTTGCAGATTTACAAAAATATATCGCCAAGTAGACACTTTGCTAAGAGTCCTGATGTTAGCTTTTCAAAGGGTTCATGCAAACAAGATGGCTGAAACTTAAGTATTGATAGCTTTGAGGTAAATTCAAACAAAACCTTAGTAGATGATTTCCTTACACCGCACTCTGTCATCCCCTCATTCCTGCTTCAACTTTATACCTTCCTTCAGAGAGGCAGCCTGGATTCAGAAAAGAACACCAGCTTTTGAGTTTGGACAGTTCTCTCTCTTGGCCTCAGTTTTTTCTTTGGCAATAAGGATAATAACTGCCCCACGGAGCTGTGGCTGTGAGGAATTGGTGGAAAACTCAGGAGAAGCATCCCGTCCACAGTGAGCTGGTTACTTCCTCTTCTGGGTTGCAGAGAAGAGGGGGTTATGGTGCCAAGGCTGGGAAAGGGAGCCTGCCAGGAACTCCCTAGCCCCAAGGGTTGTGCTCCCCCTCTTAGGCCTGCCTCTGTACAGTAGCTACTTTTGCCTCCCCCTCCCTCTGATCCCACCTCCAATAGTTTGTGTTCTCCTCCATCGTGTCTTTTTGAGGATTCCCAGAGGAGATAAGCCTGGGAAATCTAGAGAAGGAATGTCAAGCCCATTGGAGTAAGTCTTTTTAAAAGCAGGTGGAGTTGACCCCATCTCGCTTCCTCCATTTCCCTGGGGCTTGTGAACAGCCCTCAATGTCCCTAGCTCTGCAGCCAACCCTCCTTCAGCCCCTAGTATGCCATAGGATGCAGTGATTGGCTTTGAAATACAAAAGTCAAGCTGGAGTAAGCTTCAGAAGGGTCACCTGTGGGCGTTTGGAGAGAGGTTTGGGAGTGGGAAAGCAGCTCACAGAATCCCAGAGTTACCACTTCTTTTTGGCCTAAGTGTTTAGCCAATCAGCACTGGAGGGAAAAATGTAGTTGGTCAGGTAGGAAAGCTTTGGTGAGGGTTGGGGCCAGCAGGCTGTGGGAGTCAGTTCAATTTTGTCCCTGTGGATTGGGAAGTACAGGGACTAAATGGAATTGGGAAAATCATAAAACTCCACCCTCCTCCCCTGAATAGTACATACAAACTGGGAAGCATGAAAAGGCAGGCTCTCTAAAGCCAGGTCAGAGATTTCCATTCAGATAGTTTATTAATAAGCTCTCCTAGGTGATTCTGAGCTGGAGGTCTGAGGTCCACATTTTAAGGAACTGCTCCTGAAACAACTTCATGGCTGGAAGTTCTTTCTTTGGTCTACCCAGATTCTCCTGTTGTGAAACTTGTTTTTTCTGATCTTGCTTCTTTCTCTGCAGACTAAACTCTCATCAGGGCTTGGCTTGGCACCTCACTAGGGCAACGGTAACCATGGTACCTAAGTGGGGTGTCTGGGAAAAACCGTGACCCTGGGCCTGGCTCTTCCAGAGGCAGCCGGCAGTTAGACCCTCCTGAGCCCATGCTAGTCCCTTGAGGGTTCGCGTCCTGAACCAAGAGTTCAGCCAAAGCCAAAGCGAGGAGCGGGACGCGCCAGTCTTTCAGAGTCCTGGCCCCCGCTGCAGCGCCAGCGGGAGTGGTTAGCGGGAAGGTTCAGGTTCCTGGGGCCACCAGCACGTCGCCTCCACCCGCCTGAACGGAGGGCGGGGGCGGGGCCTGGGCCAGGGAACGCGGGCTTTGGTTGCTATGGCAACAAGTCAACACCCTGTGCCTACTAGGCGTTGCTGGCGGCAGAGGCGGCGGAGGCGCGGTTTGAGATGGTGAGGTCAGGGTTGGTGGGGGAGAACCTCAGGTGGTGCCTCCAGTGTCCTGAATTGGGTTGGATTTTCGAGCCGGGAAAGTGGAGTACTGGGGGAGGGCAGAAGTTACGTCTGGGTATAGGTGTCGGAAGGCCCAGGAGCTGAAGGACACCCCTAGAAGAAGCAAGGGCAGTCCTGAGGAACTTGCTCTTCCAAAAGAGGAATTAAGGGCGGGGTCGGTAGGAATTGAAAGTGTAAAATGATGCTGAGCTTGGGAGTTGGGCAGAAAGGGATGTCCCAACCTTCTTCCCCTACCATCAGGCTGGGGACTCTATGGGCTGGGGATTGTGGGATGCGATGGGGAAAAACCACTGGTGAGGAGGCCAGATAAGGTTATATATACCTGTTCTGAAACTATCAGTGACAACACATAAATCACTTATTTTTTGAGCTTCAGTTTTCTCTTTTGTTACTTGGGTCTTGGGGCTTGGGTCACTCAGTACCTACTCAATAAATATTTGCAAATGAATGAATGAATAAAGGAATGAATGAAAGAGGAAGGTAGGTTTGAAAGACCCTGGAGGGATTGGGACTGGTCTGGTTGGCCTGGGAAGGACTACCAGGGTCTTGAGAGTTGAGAAAGGCAGTAGGCCTGGGAGGAGCTATGCAGGGGATGTCTGGGCTCCAGTGAGGAGTGTGTTGGTCCCTGAAGGATAAGGGAGGTGGGCGGAGGATAGGTGTTGGAGCCTTGGGGTATTGGAAATAACCTTAGAATTTCTGGGGGCACACCAGGTGGCAAAGGTGGCTCCTTGGGTATACTGGTGGACATATTTCTTGCTCAGAGGTGATACTGCTTTTCTGGAGCTCAGTGGTTCAAATGCAGGGCACCCAAGTAGAGATTTCAGAAGAGCTTTGTTAGTTATAAGATAAACAAGTCTCCAGAAAAGAGCAGTTCCCCACTTCTGAGGACTACCTGCGGGTGTTGCTTCGGGGTCCTTTTCACTTAGGCATTTATTATGCATATTATTCCTAGCTCTCCTCAGTGCCTTACAGGCACAGTGGTGTATGTCTGTCTATCTGTGAAGGCCTAGCATCACACCTGGCATCTAAGGGCATACAGTAAAAGTTTTTGTTTTTTTTTCTCCTGTTTTAAAAATTTCATATTTCTAAGCCCAAGTTAATCAGTGAGTTGCATCAGAGCTAGGCTTGTGGGCTTCTCTGCACCCAGATCAGGGATTCCCCATCCAAGGACCACTCAAGGCAGGGGTTTGGCCTGCTGACTGAGCCCTTCTGAAACCCCTTGGACAGAGCTGGGGATAAGGGCACCTTTGAGAAGCAGCAGGTCAAGTTAGTGACCTCTGCTCGTCTGGCAGTCCAGGTGTATATCAGTGTGTGTGTGTGTGTGTGTGTGTGTGTGTGTGTGTGTGTGTGTGTTTGTTTGTGTGTATGGTGCTACTCACTAGCTTTTGAGAGTGTTTGGGAGAGTGTGGAGAGGTGGTGGTCGTGGTGAGGCTCACAATTAGGCAGACTCCAGGACTCTTTTTGTTTTTTTAAGATTTTTTTAATTGGGGAATTGGGGGATGGAAACAGCGCTGGGGAATTGGGGGAAGGGGAACAGACAAGTTGCTGTCCTTTTGTTCTTCAGTCTAGTTGTGGAGGACGTTTCTTCACTCGCCCAAGTTGGCGCCATCATTGCGCTCTTCCCGGGTGAGGCAGATCAGTCGCTGGCTTCTGGACGGCCGCTCACTGCGGCTGCTGGCCGCTCATGCTGGCTGCTGGCCGCTCACGCTGGCTGCTGGCCACACATGGTAGCCCATGGCAACCCACTGCAGCAGTGGCTGCAGCCTACACCATCGCCGGCGACTCATGGCAGCCCAGCTCCAGGTTGAGCTGTTGTTCAGCATCTTAGCTGTAGAGGGCAGTGTCACCGGTCCACATATGTGGGATCCGAAACGGGGCCCTCTGGCGTCCCAAGCCAGCTCTTAACCAACGCACCACTTGGCTGGCCTCCAGGACTCTTAAAAACAAAGAATTACAACATCCTGTAATAATGGAGGGATGGACCTCAGTACTGACTTAGGATGTCATCTTAAGATGACATCCCACAGATGGCCACCGTGGTTCCATTTGAGGAAAGAGGTAAACTGAGTGGACCACTTAGTGAAAGCCTAGGTGCCTGCTGCCTGGCACCCCCCACCTTCTCAGTAACCAAAGCCTGTAGAAAAAGGAAGTAGAATCAGGCCACGAGCTCAAAGCCTGAATTTGCTAGCCTGCAGTGAACCTATATGCAAAATAGGAGCTAGATCCAGGCTGGAGAGGACATCCAGAAAAGCACATGCCTTCATCTTTATTCAGTTGACAGATATTGCGGTTTTGTCAGGGAAACTACACCAACCTGTTCCAGCCCTGTCCCAGCTTTGTCTTGATGGATTTGAGCTGAACGTCCTGGGTCCTGGGACATAAAATGCTGCAGTTTTTAAATGGCTGGACTCTCCTGTGTTCAGAGTTGGAGCATCAGGCCCACTGTTATGTTTTGTTTTCAAATAAAAATAGTTTTTTTTTCTGATCATAAGAAGTTACCTACGCATTGCAAAAAATTACTCAATACAAGAAACATCTTAAGATGCTCACCTGAAATTAAACATTTTTGTGAAAATTCTTTCAGTAACACACTCTGGGTGCATACCCTCATACATTTTTATAGGGATACTTACACATCTTATAATCTGTTTTCTTTAAAACAATATGTTATGGAGATTATCCTATTGGGTTGTCGGAAAAGTCATGACGTATTTTTTTCTGTTTTTCGTTGCAAAAATGCATCATGACTTTTCCGATAACCCAATATATCAATGACTAACTCAAAATCGTCATCCAATTGACCAGCTAACCTTACTGCATCAGAGTCTCTCCCAGAGCTCTAAGCAGTGGCCAAATATTTGTACTCCTGGGGTGGGGTGATTTTTGAAGAGAAAGGGAGTCAGCTAGGTCACCAAGATGAGAATATTAAAGCAGGGCTGGCATCTTTATCTGTCCCCAGTCCTCATCTTCCCCAAATCCCGCTTGCTTCCTCAGCTATTACTACCCGTTTTTATCAGACTCTCTTCCTTTCCTTCAAGAGCTGCCTCCCACTACGGACTAGATAGGCTCCCCTCTAGGCACTGCTCAGCTTCTTGGGGATGTTTCTTTGGTCATGCAAGAAATAAAACCAGCTCTTCACCTCTTGAAAGAACCTCTTGGCTACTGCCTCTGGCCCAGAAGGATCTAACTTTCCATTTCTGCTTGGTTCTTCATTTTTCTCTAGCATTTTTACACAGTGACCTCTCTACTCCTTCTTGTTACTCTTGGCAAAACTGGTTATTCTAACCCTAGTGCACGACTTGTGGTTTCAACGTCAGCATTTCCCCAATGAGGTTTCCTCAGCCACCCAACCCAAGACCTCAGTGCTTCCCTCTGCTCTGCCCAGTGGCTACTTTTCTGTGGTCATCTCTTTTCCTTCCTCTGTTCTGATTTCTAGGCTCAGGCAGTTGAGTATCTTTTGGATGACTTCCTCTTGATCTGGGTACCAAGGGCATAGGAAAGAGGTGATGGCAGTATCAGCCCTGAGGAACCAGCCGTCTGGTGGACACCTGAGCACAAGGGAATACCTACAGAAGACCTTGAAAAGAAAGAGGAAAACAAATGCAAAACAATAATAATATTTTCCATCTGTACTCCAGCACATACGTTATTTTCCTTAGTGCAGGCCATACTCGTACGTGATATGGAATCTGTGGAGTGGTGGAGTGGCCTGGACTCAGGCAGGCGTGTTCCAGAAAGGCTTCTATCCAGTCTGGTCTGCAGCCCTTGAGAGGTCACCTTGCTTGGTTTCATTCATTAATTCTTCATCAAATGCATATTGAGGTCCTACTATGTGTCAGGACTGCATCTTTTTCCTTAATTATGTACAGAACTCACACCAACCCTCATGATCCAGTGCCTTCCACCTTTTCCAGTTATTCCCAATGCTTAGCCTCAGTCCCACCGATTGCAGTTTTTATTCATTTCCTCTTATTCTGTTTTCGGTGGAAAGCAGAGCAGTTGCTCACCACTCACCATGAGTCTGTTATTAGGCATCTTTGGGGCTGCTATGTTTGCTTTTTAATAAATCTGAACTTTTTTGCTCTGCTCTATTGGGAGGTGACTGAGGCTGCAAAGGGAGATTCCATCTGTAAGCTTGTTGCTGGCTGTGCCAGGCAGTGAGGAACAGGACACACAGTGCTCCTTGTGCAGAACAGAGCCAGCTGGAGAATCATTGCCCAATTTAGTGTGAAAACCTGATACAGGTAGAACAGGTGCTGGGGTGTCTGGTTGGTCATGGCAGATGAGAGCTTACAAAACACACTGTCCAGTGTTTAGTAACCTGGAATGCACAATCCGTTTTCCTGTCCGTTCTGTCCCCTTGATTCCCAGGCTTGGGATACCCAGTGTGTATAGCTCATTTCCCCAAAACATCCCAGCTTAGAGAACTGTGGGAGATGTGGGCTCCTGCAAAGTGAGAATTGAATCAGCTTTGGATTAAGCCTGGTGTTGTCCCACAGTCCTCACATAAGCCACCTCCTGGAGACAGACTTCTCCTCTGGGGACTGAGCTGAAGCTGGATGAGCTTAGGGAATGAGGTTGCATTAGTCAGTGTTCCTGGTTATAAGTAGGAGAGACAGAACTTTACTTTAAGGATTTTGGAGACCTCATGGGCTTGACATCAAGGCTGGGAAACCAGGCTTGGCAAATGGGAACAAAGGGAGGGGTTGCAGCTAGAACAGAGGCCAAAATCACAACACAGCACTGGTGTGGTGAGGACCCTTGATGCTGTGTTGCACCCCCAGTGCTGGCAGCTTTGGCTGTGAGGTGCTGCTGGTGTCCTTATCAGCATTGCCCCAGACACTGGGTATGGCTGCAACTTCTGCCTTTTCCAGAAAGGTTTTCCTTGTTCTCCTTCTTGCATCACTAGTTCCCTGTCCCTTGTCAGGACGATCTGATTGTTTTTTTCCAGGCTTGGAGGGCAAATATCTGGTGTCTTCAGCGTTGATAGACAGAGATGAGCCTTGTCTCCACACCTCATTAGATGGGAACTCTCCAAACATAGAAGACACTGGGTGGTTAAAACTGACTAATGCACACTAGAGGGGTCCTGGGAGTGAAAGCCACATGGTGGAGATTATGCACTGGTTTGCCTGATTGTAGCTGGCAATCAGTCATCATTCACCCATTGAAGTTTATTGGGCACCAGCTGTGTGCCAAGCAGCAGGCAAGGTGCTTTTCCATCATTAATATCCTCTGCTCCCCACTGTAACCTTGTGAGATTATGGAGACATGAAGGAGGTCAAATAGTAGTGTCATTTGTGAAGGGGGCTTGGAGCTCAGGCTGAGAAGATTGGAGGTGAAGAGGCCACTATACATTTCTGGGGAGGCAAGCCCAGGTGGCCTCACAAGAGAGTGTCCTTGTGGGAAATTGGGACTGGGCTAACAATGAGGTTGTCCTCCCACCTTGTTTCCTTCCTCCTTTCTTCCATACAGCACAATGACTTGGCCTTCTTCAGCTCAGGGACTACAAAAATATCCCTTCTCACTGAGCTAGTAGGCCTGGCCCCTACTCCGAGAGCCCTCTTTCTGTGGGGGTATCCTCTACGTTTCAGGGTTTACTCAGATGCTTTCCCTCAGTGGCTTTTCCACATGCACCCCTACCTACCCTGTCATGGGCTGGTGAGGTGTGTTTACCTTGCCAAGGGTCTAGATGGCACTCAGTACTGATGGCCCAAACTTTCTGCCTCTCCCTGCAGCCATTGAGCACAACTGGTGACCTGAGGTCCTCTTCTACCACTTCCAACAGGTCAAGGAATAGGACTCGCTATCGGACCAAAACCATGAGCTCTGAAGTAGATGAGAACCTCTTTGGAGGTATCAAGGTAACCCCCTCCCAGACCCTCCAGGTAGCTGCCAGCTGGAGGTAGTGACTTGGACGAGTGTTGCTCAGGACAAAACTAGCACTGGGCACGTCACCCCCTCTCTCAGATGAAGAGGGGAGTTCCGAGAGCTAGCAGTTGAACCCTGACATCTAGTGTGGTCTATGTATACAATACACCTGGCTTTCTCCACTAATACAAGGCTCACATCTGCACAGTGTTGAAAATCTGTTGTATAATAATTTCGAAGGGAAGGCTTGGCTGCAGAGAGTTTGATCGTTGCTCAGTGAACACTCCACGATGAAAACATTGGAGGGCCACTGGACCAAGCTCACAGACACAAAGCAACATATTTCCCCCTTCATCCAAGAACAATATCAGATCAAAACACAGAGTCATCCCCTTTCCCAGGTGTCAACCAAAATAATATCTTAGCTTTGGGAAAAGAGCAGGTCTTTATTTGCTATCCTGACTAAGAAGTTGAAAACTCCTTTAGCTTAAGAAGGACAGTTAAAGTGTTTCTTGGAATAATCTTGGTACACATGGAGTTCATTCCGTAGGTGAGACGGAGGAGAGGCAAGGCTAGAAAGAGACTGAGACATGGAGAGAAGGGTAGTCAGACACTGAGAGAGAAAAGAGAAAGAGAGGAAAGATGCCAGTGGTGGTGTGAATACTGGTGTGAATACCTCTGGTAACAGGTGGGTTGGGGAGAGGAGAAGTGATATTTATCCCTGCTCCTCACTATCCTCATTGTGAATCAAAAGGGACTTTGCAGAGGGCTCAAGACAGGTATCTTTCTGCATTTAGAAGACCTCCACTCTGCAGCAGTTTTCCTATTGACAAGGGGAAGAATCAAAGGAATGGAATTTCTAGTCAAAACGAAGATAGATTTGGAAATGACCTAGTTCTCCAGGAGTAGTCCTGCTGGCTAGCAAAAGGAGCAGTCAGAACAATGCCTGTTCTTGGCCCTGTTTCTTTGGCCTTATTGCTGGCCTTATTACTGCCCCTTATCGGCAGTAGGGGGCAGAAGGGGCCTGTGGCATGACTTGTGCCGACTTGGAAGCAGAGATGGGCACCAGGTGGCAGCAGCACTCTGGTACCTCTGTGCAAAGTGAGGTTCTCAGGCCAGAAAGGACCTCCATTGAGGCCATCCCCGGCCTCCACTCAGGATCACAAATTGATCACAAAATGACAAATGAAATTTTCTCCTGTATTAAAAATTTTCCTGAAATAAGTGATTTCATTTTCTTATTATCTAATTCTTTCACTATCAGAAAATTTTGAGAAAACATCATACATATATCTTGTATTCTTGCTGAATTCAAACTCTCTGATTTCCTCACCACATTAGATTTAAGGGCAGGTCTGTACCATGCCATTTGGCCTTTTTTCTGGGGATCAAAGTAAATTAATCTAATCCCTAGAAAGGATTAAAAATATGAATATCATAGATTGGATGAGTCTGTAACAAATTGTATTGCTTCAAGCCCACAGTGTGGTTGAAGAGAGAATTATTCCTTCTTTCATAAATCATGGAGGGAGGAGACCATGAGGACATACAATTTTCATTCCTGATGGTTTTAGGTTAGGAATGAACACACACTAGCAACCCCTCTTCCTATCTGTCCAGGAGTATCTGCACAAATTATAGAGAAAGCTTGTTCTCCGAAGAGCTGGTCAGTACAGAAGTTCAAGTGCAGAGCACGATGCTGCTTTCTCAGTACCCTGGCTACTCTGGATGGGCCCGCCGTCTGGGCCTCAGCCAGCCTCCTCTGCCACTGGATGGGGTGAAAACCCCAGGAGAGGGGAAGTTTTACATTTGAAGTTAGGCCTGACCGGTGGGAAGTAGGGTGACCAGCTTCTAAGCTATCCTTGCTGAACCCATAGCCCCCGGCCCAGAGCGACAGCCTCATCGTGCTGCTCCGAGAAAAGCACGCCACTCAGAAAACTCTCAATGCTCCTGGCCTGGACCACAAGCCGGAGACCATCCAGCTCGTCACCAGGGACATGGTTCGGAAACTCATGTGAGTACCCAGGGCCTGTGCCCGGCCCTCTCATCCCAGCCCGAACCTGTGTTGGGTGATGGGGAAACTCACTGTCAGTCAAGCCCCCACTTATTTCACGTTCATTTCCGCTGTTTGCTTCATATTCTCCTTCTTTCGTCTTCATATTGGCCTGTCTGTTTCTTCCCTTTTGTATCTATTATTTCCATTAATCTTGATTGCCAGCTTCTTTCTCTTTCCTCTCTTCTGGCTGCTGTGGGACCTATAGGGCTGGTAGAAAGGAGGTGCTTAGTGGGACCTTCCTGAGCCCCCATTAGTGCACTGGGTAAAGGGAATGGTCCAGATGAGTCACTTCCTTTTGACTGCATCAGGAATCCAAAGCAAAGGGAAACTGACCGGATGTCTAATTAGTCACCTGGCTTCCTCCCAGGCTCTGAGGCCATAAGAAGAAATTCCCACAGGCTCTTGGGTTCTCTTGGGATTAGCTCACATCTTCCCCACTGGGGCTACCCCCTTGCTTGGCCCCTCCTGTGGGGTTTAGGCCTCACTCAGCAATGTGAAATGGGCCAGTACTCTTGCTCGGTGGTTTAGCCCTTTCGCTAGAGCTTCATTTTCTGAAACCGTTCTTCCTGCTCCGGCCCCACCTGCCAACAGCTTGAATTTCTACAATATAAAATGCTGCCTGTGTCATGAGCTGGGGAGACACAGCTAAGACACAGGTCCAAGAGTACCATCTGGTTAGCCCTGGCATTACATGGCCAGAAATGGTGAGCAGCCCTGTGGCCACCTCTGGGGCACGAGAAATAGTTCTTTCTTGGAGGGGTCTAGTCCTGAAAACACATTGGAGTTGAAGTTGCTGGCTCCTTGTCAGGGCTGCTGAAAGCCCACGACATGCTGCCTCAGACTCAGATCATTCCTGGTCATTTCAGATTCCAAGCTGTTTGGGGCCCTGCCATTCAGTGAATCACGAGATCTTGGCTAAGCCCCAAATCCACTCGCTCACTTGCTCCACCTCCTGAACCTCCCCCCACACTAGTTTTATTAGATGAGGTTTCACTTCCTGCCTCAGACATCTGCGTCTCCTTGCCATGTGCCTGTTAAATGGCCTCACCCAGAAGCAGCTTTATTCCCACCCCCTGTTTCTCCCACCTCCATCTTTAATGTATGTCATTTGTTTGTAATCATTATAATTACCTATTGGTTTGTTGAATGGTTGGGCAGCTAGAAAGGAGAGGTCTATAGACATGTCTCCAACTGTTGTTGATCAGACATTTTAATTAATATTTAGAGTTCAAAGCTTCTCTCTGGGCTGGATGGGCAGGGTGTTTATGTCCTCACTGGCATCCATTTCAACCTGTCTGGCGTCCCCTTGCCCTTTTTATGTCATCCTTGAGGAATAATCTATTTTTAAAGTTTAATTCGACAGTTTTGTTTTGAGTTCTCACTCTGTGCCCAGCACTGGGCCAGAGACTACTAGGCCACCAATGTGGTTAAGACAGATACCATGTCTTGAAGGATTTTGTAATCTAGTCAGGAAGTAGGCCCCGCCCAGCTGGCCATAACGTGGGTGGTGAGAGCAGAGTGTGGTGGGCTCAAAGCAGGAGGTGGTCTGTTGGACCTGGTGTGGGGGATCGGCGTATGTGTACATTGGTGGGAAGGCCATGGATGGCTACAGAGAGAAGGCAACATATAAGCTGGGCCTTTTAGAACAAGTTCTTAAAATGTCTCTTTATAGCATGTGATGCTACTTCACCCTCTGCTGAATGTCTTCTCCCCAGTGGACTCACAGTGCAACTGGCAGTCTCTCCCACCACCAGCCATGCTCATGCTGGAGGGATTGCATGCTGGATGTTCATGCTGGAGGGATTGCATGCTGGATGTTCATGCTGGAGGGATTGGAGGGAAGACAGCAGAGAAGCCTACATCATGGTGCTGAGAACTTCCCCTCATTCCCCCTCCCTAACTTTGTTCATTCCTTATGTCAGCGTTCCCACCAAGGATCCCTCTGGAGAATCCCTTATCATGAGCCCCGAGGAATTTGAGCGGATCAAATGGGCATCCCATGTGCTAACCAGAGAAGAACTTGAGGCCAGAGAGCAGGCCTTCAGGAAGGAGAAGGAAGCCATCGTGGTAGCTAAGCCTGAGTCCTGGTCTCAACAGATGGGGGGCAGAAGAGGGATGTGTTGGGGAGAGGCCAGCTTTCCATGAGACTTGGGGCTCTGGTTAGGGGACCCTGGAACAAGGCATGGATGGAGACATGCTGTAGAATGAAGACTAGTTGTGCGAGTAACTGGAGGGCAACTGAAGGGGTGAGGATGAAGTCAGACAGAGAAACTTCTGGGTTCTGATAGCATGATGGGGTGAAGCAAAATCATATTGGGTCACCTGTGGTAGCCAGGCTAGTGCCCAGGACACAGCATGGGCTACAATCCCAAACTGATGCAGTCTGGTCTCCTGTAGGACGCAGTGACCACACGCAAGAAAGTCATGAAACAGAAGGAAATGGTTTGGAGGAACAACAAGAAGCTCAGTGACCTAGAGGAGGTGGCCAAGGAGAGGGCCCAGAACCTTCTGCAGAGAGCCAACAAGCTACGGATGGAGCAGGAGGAGGAGCTCAAGGACATGAGCAAGGTGGGGGCCCTGCATGTCTTTCCTACTCTTATTCACCCTCTGGACAGCACTGGCTCCCGCTGGAGGCGGGGCAAGGAGCGGGAAGAGTGAAGTGAGGGGTTGGTTGAAGAGGGGAAGAGAGGTTTGGGGTGGGGAGAGCTGCATCTGTCACATAGTTGCTGTGCTTCGAGCTTCTATGTGACCCTCAGCAAGGCACTTGCCTTCCCTGAAGCTCACTTCATCTGTAAAGTGCAAAGGGTAAACTACTTGGCACAATTATTGGCAGGATTAAATAAGCTGAAATATGGGAGAGGCTTTGCAAACTGTGGATTGATAAATAAATGGGATATTACTTTTATTTTTATCCTGCTAGTTCAATTCTGGCCACAGAGGGTGATCCAGGCATTTGGGTTCTTTTTGAAGTGCTTTAGCTGAGAGCACAAAGACCAGAGGCTCATTTGAATTCTGTTTTGTTTCTCATTTGCATGTGGTTCACTGGCCAACCAAATGAAAAATGCTGACTCCAAAACCCCTTCATCTACAATTTCTTTCTTTCAGGTAAATCTTCTCTACTTATACCTCCGTTTATTTTTTAAAGCTTTTACTTTATTGTTCTTATTGATGGCCGTGGGGTTTTATCCCCTTCTGTGTGAGGTTGGGCTCTTCCCGCTTAAAAGTTTGGTGGCTTGGCCTCTGCAAGAGTTTTTAGTTCCTCTGAGGAGTAGAACATGGGTCTTAACTGGGGTTCATGGGTCCCTAAGGGGGACCACAAACCTCTGAAATTTCATGGAGATTTTGTGTGTTTTATGTGAGTGAGTTTTATGGAGGAGAGGGGCCGTAGCTGTCATCATATTCCCGAAAAGTGATTCATGACCCCCTAACACTAAGACCCAATACCCTGAAAGATGCTACTCTTGTCCTCTCCTTGCACAGGCTAGCACTTAGGAGCCCAGTATGTGTTAGGTTTGAACTATATTAAGAGGAAGGGCAAATATAAGAATGTTCTTGCTTTTCTAGGCTTGTGAGCAGCCATGTGCATTTTCAGCACACTGGATAGTACTCTGCTTCCATTTCTCCCCTCTCCAACTTCTACACCCTCATGGTGCCTCCCTCCCTAACCTTACTACCAGACCTAGAGCCACAATTTCATTTCCACTCCCCAGATCATCCTCAATGCCAAGTGCCATGCTATCCGGGATGCCCAAATCCTGGAGAAGCAGGTGATACAGAAAGAGCTGGATGCGGAAGAGAAGCGATTGGATCAGATGATGGAGGTGGAAAGGCAGAAATCTATTCAAAGGCAGGAGGAATGGGACAGGAAGAGGAAGGAGGAAAGAATACGGTAAAGAGGTGGATTTTGCATCTCCCTCTCTGTCATTTCCATGTATCTTTAGGTCCATGTAGCCTTTCACAGAGGGAAGAGATGAGAAATGGCCATTATCATCCTCTACTGTTATCTCAAAACCTTTATGAAGTGCTTCAAAGAACCACAGAACTTCCTAAAGTTTATTTCTAAGACGTGCTTTGCAGTCTGGCCCTGATTCAGCCTCATTTCTCACCATTTCCTGCCATCCACCCTATGCTTTTTCCCATTCCCCAACATCCCAGGTCTTGTCATAAGTTCCTGCTGCTTTGAATACCTTTCTCTTTCCTTTCCCCTGGCAAACACTGTCTCTTCTCTTAGTATATAGTTTTGTTGTCACTTCCCCCAGGAAACGTCCCTCTTTTCCCCAGGCAGGCTTGGTGGCTCTGTCCTCTGTGTTCACACTGTGTTTATACACCTAGCACACCACTTCTTGCATTGTGGCTCTCTGACCCTCACTAGATGGAGGACAGGGTCCCTGTCTCATTCATTTCTGTAGCTTTTGGGCCTAGCAGAGTGTTTGGCCTATAGTAGGTACTTAATACTTGAATGAATTAGAATAAATAAATGTAGTCCCCTTCTTTTTGTGGAAAAGGACATGACCCAAAGCAGGTGCATTATAGAATGATAGGGTCCTAGATTTAGAACACCAACCATATAATACAAGAATTACCTCTGTAAATAGTACTTGCTCCATACTGAATGGCAGTTCTCTCTCCCCATCTGTATTCTGTTCTCTTGCACCATTCATCTCTGGACTTTTAGTAGGTACCTGGTAGACTATAGAAGGCTTCCAATAAAAGTTTATTTAATGGCTAAGAGGCTCTTCATCTTCTGTATAAACAGCTCCAATAGAGGAAAAATGTCTGCCTCATTAGGCAGCTCTAATGATTTGGATTGGTCCTATACTGAGTTCAAACTTGCTTCCAGGTAACTCATACTCATTACTCCTGTTTATTTCATCTAGAGTCATGAAGCCCTTCAAATGCTCTATCTGAATGTGGATTTCGTACTCTTTCCCTTAGATACTTATCCTAATCTGTGTCTTCTCTCATTCTCCCAGCCTTTTTACTCATGTATCACGGGGTATGGGTGCTTCCAAGTTTACTGATATCCCAATACACATAGGGAGCCATGGGCAACACTGATTGTAGAGTCTGGTTCCTCAGTCTCAGACCTGTCCACCAGCTGCTGTCTCAAACAGTGAGATAGAATATAAGAAAGGCTGTCAGCAAACTAGGCATGGGAGGTAGGCTGGGGTGACAAGATACACAGGGTGATAGCAGAGGTACTGGAGGAAGAAGTTGTGGGTTTTTGAACTCTTGAAGTTCTGTGAAGTTAGCGGGGGAAGCCAGGTCCCTGTGGCTCTGGGAAGGCTTGGCAGGTGATAGGATTTCCGAAGCTCTTTACACTCTGAAAGGGAGAAGGTGCATTATGATGTGGGGTGAACTCTTGGGAAGCAAATGAAGAAAGGGAATACTATCAGGAAGGGTGAGCCCCAGACCCAGAAAAAGAGAGAACCGATCACTTGCGACACTCTGGGGAAGGACTTTGGTCTGGGCTCAGGAAGCATAGCAGTGTTTAGGGCACTTCTCAAATGGAACCTCCCATTCTGGAAGTTCTTTGGGTGGAGGTTGGAACATAGAATCATGGACCATTGATTTCTAAAACACTGTGGCCCCGTTGCCTCCAGAGGACGACGGCACATTGTGCAGCAGATGGAAAAGAAGCAGGAGGAGCGATCACTACTCGCTGAGCAGCGGGAGCAGGAGAAGGAGCAGCTGCTGGAATACCTGGAACAGCTCCATGCGGAGGATCTCAGGGTAACAGGGCCGGACAGATATGCCAACTTCCACCAGCACCAGCAACAAAGCCTCCCAACATTTAGGGGTTTCAGGGAGTAGGCTAGTTTTCTGACAGGCACATGATCATTTTACAACACCATCGCCAGCAGCTTTTTATTGCCATATTAAACATTTATTTGGCCGTGGCGCCATGCTGGGGATGAGCATTGATTTTGATAGAAACTGTCCCTGCCTTTTTGGGACCTGGGGTCCAAGACTGTCATGTCCATGTGAATGGACACATAAAGGAAATAGATGGCTGCATGCTTTACACAAATAAACAGAAGGATGTTTTATAGTCTTCCCTCAATTATCTGGGGATACTATACACTTTGTAGATGAACAGTAGTAGTGTCTTAGTTCCAGGCTCCCGGCTGTTAGTTACCACATTCAAAGTATGTAGCGCCCCAGTGTCATTAATTGTGTTGCGGAGCCAAACCTTTTTTTCCTGTTAGCCTAAATAAAATTAGTAGGCATATTCATTGCAAAAGAAATGATGACATCCCTGCCCAAACTAAGTAGACTTAAAAAAAATAAATCCTGTTCCATTTGCCTTATTTGGTCTGCTGCAATATACAAAAGCATAGTCAGGGACATGGCAAACATTTGCAGCAGTTATTCTTTTTTTCCCCTTTTGAAAATTGTCATACACACCGACAAGTTGAAAGAAGTATACCACACCCATCAATGCTTCACCAGTTTAATGATTGTTAATCTGCCTTGGTTGCTTGTCTCTTTTAGCAAACACTGTTTTTTTTGTTTTGTTTTGTTTTTTTTAGCTGAGCCATCCTGCCACCTGTTGGCAGCTCAGCGGCTGCTCAGCTCAGGCAGGGACTCGAACTGCTGTTGCTCAGAGCTCAAACTCTTGAG